>NC_134485.1:37230604-37595194 GCF_040206685.1 Ascaphus truei | reverse complement strand
AAATGTGAGTAGTACTACTATTTATTTTCATTCATTTTTTGTGGTACAGTAGCTTCGAAGTACTACACTACACATTACAATTAGTACAACATAATATAATAAATATAATATGATATGATATACCAGAATCACAGTTTCAGACTTAATAGACAGAATTTTTTTTTGAGCCTTTGAAAAATAAATGTTACTATTTAAACATTTAATAAACATATTGAGATACATTTTAGTACAATTAATCATGTCATAAAAAATATTTCACACTTATATTTAGCCAAATATTTAAAAAGATGAAATCATCAAATTATATCCCAAATATGTTTAATCATAATTCTGTATATTCTTAGAATCACAACAATTTATACAGTTTATTTTTTTGCTGTAACCCGTTTGTTAATTAAATATATACTCTTTAATGTAAATTTTGTCTGCCCTGACATACTATGGGGCCTATTCAGTAGCTTCGATAAAATTGCTGCTATCTCGAATGATGTGGCCATGTACTGTAGGAAATGTTATTTGAATGTTTATGAGTTTTTGTTGGTGCTTGTTTTTTGAATTGTTGTGTATTGTTTGTGCTTGTTTTGTTTTTAGGTTGCTCATTGACTGCCATAGTGGCAAATCATTCCTATATTATATAGGCATAGCTACCACTGTGCCAATCAATGGTAGTAGGTGTGGGTAGTTGCCCATGGGGAGGGTAGTTAAGCATCCCAGGAGGGTAGCGGGAGAGGGGTGTTAACCCTAAATTACTATTGTTGTTACCAACCACTAAGGTGATAAAAGGTTTAGTGGCCATTACTTTTTTTTTATTGTACTTTTGTACACTGAGGACATGGATGCGAAGGATGGTGATGAGGATGGCCTTCAAACTGGCAGGGTTAGGTATAACTTTTATTTATTTATTTATGGTGGCTGGATAATGTTTTATTTTGAATGGCAAATGAGCAATTATCCAGATCTGAATAATAGTAATTTTGCCCATTATTGTACTAAATGTGTTGAGGGGGTCGTTGGGGGTAGAGAGGTGGGTAGTACGGTTGTTATATTTAAATGTTTCTTTGGGGTAGAAGAATTGGGTGAAGGGAGTAGTTGCCTTAAGGGTGGGTGGTTAGGCCCCTCGGAGGGTAGCGGAGTGGTTAACCCTTCATTACCGCAGCGGTTACCACCAATATGGTAGTGAAGGGGTTAACTCCTTTCGCAACCTTCCAAATCGTACGGGGAGAAATTGAGAGAGGCTGAGATACTGTCCCGCGCAGCTTTATTCTAAAGCTTGCCAGGTGTATAGCGGGCTAACCGCGGGTCTTCTCTCTGTTTAAAACGGAGTTTCCCGCGCGGCGGCCGCTTCAATAGATAAGCGCTAATGGCGCTTACTATTGAAAGCGCCGAGGCGCGGGAAAAATGGCCGAAAACGGACGAAGATAACCGCGTGCCGCCCGCAGCTGTTTTTAAACTGCGGCGGCAGCAGCAATAGTTTTAAGCTGGCCGAGACTGTACCCTCGCCGCTTTCCCGAGCGGTATTGGCATTTTCCTACCTCCCGATTTGAGACCTGTGGAAATTTCAGATTCTTTCTGAATACCGTGATAACACAAATGACAAACCGTTCAATGGGTTTGTGCTAAACTGTTTGAGATAGCAGCAATTTTAATCGAAGCTACTAGAATAGGCCCCATGGACTTGGTTGTTAATTTTTGGAAAATAGATTAGGAATGATATTTTCTTTTAATTTTTGTATTTTAAGAATTGTATGTTCTCCTCTTTCTTTTCTTACATTTACAGCACAGCATGTTGTAAAACAATTCCTTGATTACCTATAACCACATTAGTACTGGATTTACTTACAACATTTTGAGTAAAAAACTTTACAGGCTCATCTGATGATACAGTCAATAAGTTAGTAAATGCTTCTGATATCTTTGAATTTTGAATTTTGAATTTCAATACTTAACATTAAATATGTGAAACAATAACGTTTTAAATAATGCTTATGCTTTAAAGTTCTTATTACCCAAATAATTTGATGGTGATACACTCTATATGTATAACCATCAAGAAGTGCTTGAATGATGACAGCTTTAATCCATCATGTTGAGACAAAATGTAAAACTATATGACAAAATGCTTTCAGCATCCTACATTGGATTCAAACATCCATTAGTGCATATACCTTGCCTGAAGAGAGTACATATTATCCTTTTTTCTCAAAACTATGTCTGAAATATTTTATTAATGATCACAATAATCAATTCTATAACACTGGACTTGTGTTTTCAGAATTTAAAAATATGTATTTCATATTTTAAGAGAATATATCTTCTTTGTATAACAGACATTCTTTATTACATAAAGATAAGATTGCTGACATTAAACATACTACACGTATCTTGTTACATTTAAATATCTTAGTCTGCACTGTGCCATAAAAGATAGAGATTCAGAAAATCATGATTTATAACAGAAAGAACATTAAAAAAAAAAAAGAGCAAAACATGCTCAGATTCTAACCCCGTATGATTTAAATTCATATAGGTTTCTGGGCGGATTGCTGCTTTCAGCAAGCCTCAATAACATTGGGGCGCATGCGCGACGGCTGACTGAATGGACGTGTGAGCCATTAGCTCCGTTCACAGCCGGCGATTAAATTAATAAATAAAGCACTAAAAACCCAGCAACGAACAACAAATATACACCCAAACAGACCCAATAGTACAAGGATGTCAAGGGCGACGCGATCTAAGCGAACCTCCACGGTTCTAACCGACTACTTTGCAAAGGGAGATTCAGCGCGCGCCAAAAGCCATGAGGGGTCCTACATGAAGTGGCACCTAGTCGGAGGAAGAGGAGGAGAGGGAAGACAGCGGCAGGGAAAACCAGGTGATGAGACGGAGAGACATGAGGGAATTCTGCCTCGACATAAAAAGATGCTTTCAATCAGAGTTGGCGGCGTTAAGGGCTGATATTAGCGGCATAGAGGTGAGAACAGACTCCCTGGAAAAGAAGCTAGATTCCACCATTAAAGCCCTGAACAGAACAGACAAACAGTTGGCCCAGGTGAAAGACACTGTGAGGGACCTCACAGACTGGCAGGAGGACTCTGATAACCGTGACTGCAGAAACAATGTGAGGATCAGGGGGGTGCCAGAGGATGAGACTGATCCGGAAGATTTCATGGGAAGATGGCTGCAGAAACTAATACCTGACAGGTCTGAGCAGGACACCCACCTGGACCGGTGTCATAGGGCCCTGAGGTCGCGGCCACAACAAGGAGACCCCCCTCATGACATCCTAGCGCGATTCCACTTTTTTAACGTGAAAGAGTCCTTCTGCCAAATGACACGAATCGATGCAGAATTCGAGGGTCACAAATTACAAGTTTTCCAAGACATCTTGCCCACCACCCTGCTCAAAAGGAGACAACTTACCCCCATTACTAAGGTACTCCGAGATGAGGGTATCAGATATAGGTGGCTATATCCATTTGGACTGCTAGTAACCCGAAATGGAGCCTCTAACACACTGAGAAGACTGGAAGAGGGTGAAAGCTTCCTATCCAAACTTGAGCTCCAAGATAAGATCCCCGAGGAAGCAACGGGAGGGAGACCGGCCCCTGACCCAGCCTGGAAGGAGGCCAGGAAAGCTGATAAGAATAAACAGCCACATAGCCCTAAGTGAAGAGGGGCTATGGCATACAGAACAATGTTCACCCTACCTGTTCATGCCCAAGTTGTTGGAGCTCTACAGTTTTGAGCTTGGTTTGGGACCCGTTTTGTCCTCTTAAAAATGCTTCCCCACGCTACCTCTTGATCCCAGCAGCGCTTCTCCGGGACTGGCAGCCATCTTGGATCAGCTCCTGCTGCACAATGAGATCGAGGAGGGGCCGGATGACGTAGAGGAGGAGGAGACGACAGATCTCGCGAGAAGAAGAAGGAGAACGGGCACCTCCAAGATGGCGGCAGAAACGGACGGAAGGGGAGGCATAATAAAGGAGCCCACAGGAAGAGTCGAGAGGAGCCGGAATTACAGAGGCTTAAAGAAGGGGAGGGTGGAAGGGAGGGAGGAAAGGAGGGAGGACTGCCTGCACAAGGACTATTTTGTTGGTAATGTATGTACAGTGTATAGAGGAAGAGCCCACTAACCAATAAAGACACTCCATAAAACAGAAAATTTAAAGAAAAAGAAGGCGGAGGAGGGAGGGGGGACAGGAAGGGAAAAAGGGGGGGGGGAAGTAAAAAAAATAAGGGGGGGGAGGAAAAGATAAAGAAGAGGGGGGAATAAGAGAGAAGAAGAAGCACGTGGCTTATCTATTTGACAGCAAGAGGGGAGAGAGCACATATAGATGCCCCCAGGATCGGAGGGGGATAGAGAGGGGGATCTCAGATAGGGAGGCCAGGGGTAAAATGGAAGAACCATAGGATTTGAAGGAGGATAAGATTCAGGGGAGGGAGGATAACATCTAGAGCAGAAGGTCTACGGCGCAAGGGGAAAAAAAGGAGGAGCAGAAGGGTGCAGGGTGCATAGTAAAGAGGTAATAATATACATAATATGCATAACAATATACATAGTTACAGAGGGAGGGTTTTTGAGGGTATGGATTATAGGGGCTTAGGGAGGGGCAATATTGATACCCAAAAGATTGGGGCTGGTGGTGGACGCTGTGAAAAAAGACAAAGAGGGCAGGTTTCTTATGCTCACCGGGTCCATAAATCAGCAACCAATAACGATTGCCACAATATATGCGCCAAATGGACACGACTCAGCCTTTTTCACAACAATATTCACAACCATTCAAAAACACAGTAAAGGTGCCCTGATAGTAGGAGGTAACTTCAACACAGTGCTGAACGCAGCCCTAGACAGATCAGGACCCCCCAGGCCTAGAACAACGTCTAGACCTACGGCTCTGGAACAAGGGCTAAGGGACTTGCAGTTGGTCGATGTCTGGAGGGAGTCTCACCCGTTAGATAAAAAATACCCTTTTTATTCGCACCCACACGATTCATTCAGCAGAATTGACTCATTCTTTGTCTATAGCAGACTGGTCCCAAAGATCGCCCACTCTGGGATCCACGATATTTCGTGGTCGATCATGCACCCATAGAGCTATGGTGCGCTCAGATAGGGTTGGACAGACCGGGAGCAAATTGGAAACTGAATGAATCCCTATTAAAAATCCCTGAACTGATGGAGCAGATTGGAGAGGAAATCAAACACTTCTTTAAAAAAAATGAAGGAAGCGTTCGCTCCCATATAACCCTCTGGGACGCGCATAAAGCAACATTAAGAGGGATATTAATCAGTTTAGCAGCCAAGAGAAAAAGAGAGAGCAACGCAAAAATTATAAAGGGACAAAGGGACCTAAAGAACTTATGGGACCAACAAAGGAGTTCCCCAAATTCGGTCACCCTCCAACAAATCAGGGATGTCCAGATTAAGTTGAACCTACTCCTTACCTCCCATGCTGACAAATCGTTAAGTTGGTCAAAGAGAAGATTTTTTGAGAAAGCAAACAAGCCAGACACCTTGCTGGCCAACTTGATCAATCCAAAATCTAAAAATTACAACATCCAGGCATTGCGCCTAGAATCGGGTGGGACCTCGGCCAACCCTAAAAATATTGTAGGGGAGTTTAAGAACTTTTATGAAAAATTGTACGATGGGGGAAAGGTGTCCCGATCCTTCGGGACGACAAAGGCCCTGAAGAATTTCTTAAAGGGCTCGAATCTACCGAGTCTGAGTGAGATAGATAGAGAGGTAATGGGTAGTGACTTCACAATGGAGGAAATAACTGAGGTGATCAAAAACCTGAAACCCTCTAAAGCCCCGGGTCCCGATGGATTCTCAAATCTCTACTACAAAAAATTTAGGAAACAGCTGACCCCATATCTCCTCCGCATGTTCAACCAAGTACTAGGTGGTACCCCGTTACCCCAGCACATGCTCCAAATGTCCATCTCTGTAATACACAAGCAGGATAAGGACCCCCATGACTGTAGAAGCTACAGACCAATATCCCTGATTAATTTGGACTTAAAAATTTACGCTAAATTACTGGCCAACAGATTGGGTCTCATCCTACCCAGACTGGTGCACCCAGATCAAGTCTGGTTTATCCCGGGTCGTCAGTCATCTGATAATACTCGACGAATCATTAATCTGTAAGAAATAGCCAATTCAAGATCGATACCAGTTATGGCGCTCAGTCTGGACGCAGAAAAAGCGTTTGACAGGATAGACTGGCCTTACTTGGTGGCCACGCTTGGAGCATTCGGGATGGGAGAAAAGTCGATAAAGGCTATATTCGCTCTATATTCGACTCCGTCGGCTAGGGTTACCAACCAGGGATTTGCTTCAGATCCCTTTCAAATTAAGAGCGGAACGAGGCAGGGATGCCTCCTCTCCCCCCTTCTCTTTGCACTGTGTATGGAGCCATTGGCTGCTCAAATACGTGACAGCAAAGACATCACGGGTATTGACATCGGAAGCCAGTCGCATAAGGAGGCACTGTATGCAGATGATGTATTCCTGACAATGTCTAAACCCCTTACCTCTCTACTGAACTTATTCAACTTGCTGGGAAGATTCAACCGGATCTCTGAATTCAAAATTAATCAGTCTAAATCAGACGCTTTGAATATAAATCTACCCAAACATTTAGAGAAGCTGATTGCCATAAACTTCAACTTCAATTGGCAACAGAAGCAAAATAAATATCTAGGCGTTAATGTTACTAAGACATCCAATCTGCTGTACCAAGCAAATTACCCCAAATTGATGCATACCTTGAGAGGGGACATTAGGAGATGGGTCACTCACAAAATTTCTTGGATAGGGAAGATCAACTGCATTAAAATGAATCTGCTCCCACGCCTTCTGTATCTCTATCAGACTCTGCAGGTATCACTAAGATTGAAGGATTCCCTATCGCTTCAATCTGAGATAGATACATTTATCTGGGGTGGAAAGAGAGCGTGGGTAGGCAAGCAGATAATGCGTAAACAAACAGGGGCAGGAGGGCTAGCGGTATCTGTTGCACATGCTGTGGTCTTGCCACAAGATCGCCCTGGTCTGGGACTTGATTAAAGATTGGCTGAATAAGATGCTATACACATACATCCCACTAGACCCGTGGCTGTTCCTCCTCAACAGGCCTCAACAAGGTCTCTCCAAAGGTGAAAATAAATTAGTGTTGCACTTTGCAATGGCGGTACTGGGGGAGATCGCAGCATGATGGAAACAAAATGAAATTCCACTAATTGCTAAGATTCGAAATAGGATTTGGTCAGTTTGCCAGATGGAGAAATTGACGAGTTTGGTCAATGACACTGGTACAAATTTTCTAAAAGTCTGGCTGCCATAGTTGGCCCAGACAGACATACCGGGGGTAGAAAGGGCCACGATATGGCATTAATAGAGGAAAGTGCGTTCTCACTTGACGACGCTACGCTGTGACGAAAAATGGATAACTGGACAGACTAAAGACCCTTAGACAGAGATAGATACAGACTTTCCAGCAGGCTATAGGTGACACGAGGAGAGCACTCGGTCTCCCCGGATGCAGAGAGCCAGCAGGCGCAAAGCAATAAGCGGAACCATGACAGGAGGACCCCTCCCCCCTCTACAACACACCACCCCTCCTTCCCCCCTTTTTTCCCCTGGGGGCTGTGATGTATGTATGTCTGTCTGTTTGCCCCGTATGTCTGTAACTGTAAGTACCTATATGTGGTTGATTTTTTTACCAACGGGAGGATATTCCCGTGTTATAACTATATACCATGTTTGTAAACCATGTACGTTCTTAAATAAAACTTAAGTTTGAAAAAAAAAAAATTAAATTAGAAATAGGAGTTTAAATTTATAATCTATTCTTCATATTCCTAAACTCTTAAATATCTCACCCGTATACCACTCTGGGGAAGATGTTTTCATGAAAGTATTAACCATGTAAACAGTGACGTCACCTGGTTGGAATGTCTTATAAGAACTTAATCTGGAAAACATAATGGGTATACTGTATGTTACACTTGCGTTACCATCTAGTAAATTATGTTGGAAACATCTATGTACTGTAGATGGTAAATATTACTTTTTGTTGTATTTTTATTTGATAGAAAAACTGGAACAGAATTATAGAAAATATAGAACCCACTAGTAGAATGAATGCAATTTATGTAAATGGGCCATAAGTAATACGATATGTGCTAATACAGTAAATTATTATAGCTCATTTGATTGTATACTATAGTCTATACAATGCCTTATAGTGAAGTAAGGTATCCATTCTCTTTGCTCAGCTTAGTAATATGACCCATATTTACATAACTATATGTTCCATATTTCTTTTATAACTTTTTAAATAAAATCTTAAAGCAGCAACCAGTACTTCTCTTTTTTACTGCTTACTGTACGTGAAATATGGTTAACCCACAATTGGGAATTTGTGAAGGGAGAGCGGTGCACTACAATAATAATAAATGTATATATTCTGAACTATTAACTCTTAAAAGTCAAGCTATCTCATAAAACAGTGAGCAGAGGATATTGGACAAAAACGTGATTAAAGCTAGAACAATTAAATACGACTAATGTTGGAAATGTAATCCACAGATAGACAAATATATACAGTATGCGTTATTCCAAGATAAAATAGTGTGTCCTTTATTGATGCAAGTTTCTCATAACAAACTGGTATTGATTATGTAGCCAGTAGTTTATATGGGGTTTTCCCCCTCCGAGAAGCTGCACTTGAGTGGAGCGGGAGGCGGTGACATCCGGCCTGGGCATGACCAATCATGAGACAGATCTGGTGCCCTCTTCCTGGCTGTACTTACGGGCAGTGCCGCCCCAAATTCAGGAGTGTATCTACCCACTTGGGAGGGGCAGGTCACACAGCCAAGAGCCTGACTATTGGGCCTACTCTGGTCCTCTTTCCTCCGTGGGAGTGAGTGTGTACCATACCTCTGCCTCTGTTAGAGGGGTGGAAAGAGCTGGGACTGCTGTGGGTGCTCTTGGCCTTTAGTGGAGGTCCAGGGAACATCCTTCAGTGGTAGAAGAGAAATTGCATCGGGCAGAACTCTGCCTTGTTACTGTGCTGTACAGTGAGGACAATAAACTGTTCCTGCTGTTATACCTCCTGCCTAGTGTGTGACCTTACTGGGGGGAGAGGTAATCGTTCTACCAAGGGAGATCACCTTCAGTTCCCTGGAGCTTACGGTAGATGGAGGCACTGCACTGCTAAAGAATATGTAGGGAATGAACCGAAGAAGCCTAGTCCTGTGTCCCAACTACCATCGGTGGATGAATCAGCCCTCCTGTTACCAGCAGGTATCATGCACCACATGATCATTTAAGGTCAAATCTTCCACCAGGTGGGGGAAACACAGTTACAATTACATTTTACTTAATTTATTATATTTTCCTCATATGGAATGGATGGAAAGCAGGTAAGGTATTCCAATGCACTAATTATCCTAATTGATTTCCAACCACATTGAAGAATTCAATTACTATGGGTGCAACTACAGATATAGCAGGTGTTATTACACTTGTTGGTGAGTGCCAGTTGGTCAAATAACACATTAGCCTAGCCCTTTTTTTCACCGCAGGTAATGCAGCCACTAGGGTGTTTGCTCCAGCAGTACATTGTTTCCCTCTGCAATGCACCAGCGGAACCAATAACACCTGCTACATCTGTACCAGAATGCAAGCTAAGGTTCCAGTATTAAACAGGTATTTATACAAAATTAATCATACGCCATAAATAGAAAGAAAAATGGTACATGTATCCAAGTTTAAGAAACTCCTCTTTAGCAAACCTTCAGTATTTGATGCTCAAAAAAGAAGTTAATGTAACATTTGTAATCAGAAACATCTAATACTGGGTGAGATCTTACTCTGAATATGGCCATAAATAAACAAAAACATCCTTTTTTATATAACTATATATTTTGTCCATTGTGGGCGGTAGGAACTTCAAATGGTCACGATAGGAGCGATAGGCTTCAAATGGACAAATATATTTTGCATATTTTGCAATTACATAAAGAAACAGATTTTAAATCAGCACTCCCCCCAAAATATTTATTTTATCAAGTTTATATGGACTTGTGGGCCCCCCAGCACTGAACTACAGAATTCATGCTTGCCAACATTTTGTGGGGTCACAATATTAGAAGCTGTAGTAACACGTCACAATCATTTTACGGGGGAAATATTTTGAAATCAGGTATATTAAGACCACCATCCAATTCTTTTGTTATTTGGATATTTTTTTTTTTTTCATTTTAGAGCCATTTATTGAGGGCTGATTTACTGTTATTTGTTTTCTATTTTAATACACTCAATGTTGTTCTTTATAGAGGCCTAATTAAAATATAATTTGCTGTGGGGTAAAATAAATGTAAATTTAAATTTACCTAATAATGACAGGAAGATTAAATTAAATCAATTGATGTTACTGTTATGGAGTAGGGATATCTAAAATTTTCACAGAAGTTTTTGTTACTGAATTACTCAACTCATTCACTAAATGCTACTAAGACTAATAGCAGTGGAGTTGACAATGGATTTATTCACACAGATATACTGTAACACTAAAGTCTCAGTTATATCAAGTAGCGGTATGGAAAAATGTCAGCGCAATCTCTAAAAATGGGTATATTTTTGGTCAAGTAGCATTGCACCGCAAGAAAAAGGTAAATGTAAATTGCATGACTTAATCAATATCGCTACTGGTAAAAATCGTCATAACGTTATGGCGCATATTTTAGTCAAAATATGCATCCGTTCCTTTTCTGATAATTATAGAAACTAGCTGAACTAAATATTTATAGTTAATTCTTTATCACCTACTTCAAGCTGTAGTTAATCCTATATTTCCTATGTAAAGTATGTACTGCCAAATGAAAGTAAAATTCCCTACCTATTCCCCTTGGCCACCCTAGTAAACTATTAACATTCAATAGTTTTGGGAATACACAATCTGGGGCTTCTAGAAGCAGTTATGTACATGCTGTAGCATAATTATTTTTGTTTTGAGGGAAATTAATTTTTACAGATCTGTGGAACGGCGATGGGTACCAGGTTCACACCCAGCTATGTAAATATTTTCATGGGGATGTGGGAACAGAACTACATCCGGTCTGGAACCCGTTCAGGTGAACCTGGTACTGTGGCGCCATTTAATAGATAACATGCTTTTTATTTAAGATGGGACAATAGAAGAATTGGCTAAATTTAAAGAATATATCAACAGTAACTCCCTAAATCTGAGGTTTACATGTGAAAGTAATGTCCAGTCAATACGATTTCTAGACCTGGTCATATTTACAGACGATGATGTGATAAAACCAAGAAAGACATACTACAAACCAGTTGACGCGAATAACTATCTTTTAGAATCAAGTCGCCATGATCCAAGATGGATTAGAAATATCCCTATGGGTCAGTTTGCATGTTTAAAGAAAAATTGCTCCCAAAAGAAATTATTTCATGAACAGGCATCTGAGTTAAAGAAAAAAATTCTACAAAGGAATTATAAAGAGCGAGATTTAAAAACATCCCTAAAGTAGAAGCATTGAATAGAGCTTAGTCCAGTATAAAGCTAGAAAAAAGGATGATGTGACATTGAATTCAAGGATACCTTTTATAACCTACTATAGTCTAATGGTACAAGGGATCAAGCAAATCATAAAAAAGCATTAAAATGTATTACTTAGGGATGAAATTCTAATGAGCATTCTTCCTAGTCATCCTCAGGTGATATTCAGGAAAGCTCTCAACCTGAAACAGGTCCTAGCAACGAGTTGCCTTAGCAAAGATAACACCAATACCAGTTGGCTTAAAGGTCTGAATGGATATCATATATGCTCCAATTGCAATGGCTTTAAATACAGCTCAAATAGGGATACGTTTAGATCCAATGTAACCAGCATAGAATACAAAGTACAGTTCTTTATAAACTGCAGTAGCAGTTTTGTGATCAACATGTTAGGCCTTGTCCAGGGTGGGGCTGAGCGAGCGGGCACGCTCATGCTGGCCGCGACGAAACACATTGCGGCAATGTGTGTGGCCAGCGTGAGCAAGCGCCTGAGCATGCGCAGCACTTACCTGCTTGCCAAGCAAGCAAATTTGAATTCACCGCTCTCTCGTGCGTCACGTGAGTAGTTTGCCCAACAAGGGGGCGAACCAGCTCTGTGACGTTATGGCCACACCACCTGAGACGCCCCCCATACGCGCACCTAGCCGGCCACAAATTGCCTGGCCGAGCAGGGCGCAGCGCACGAGCGCCAGCACGCCCGCTCCCTGCCAGGCCGCAGCCTTAGAGTGCCCCTGTGGACTCCAGTACATAGGAAGGACTATTAGGCAAATAAAACAAAGATTAGCTGAGCACATCGATAACATCAAGCGAGGCCTAAAAACACACAGTGTGTCCAATCACTTCCGAATGGTGCATAATCAGGACCCAGAGGGTCTGAAGTATTTGGGCACAAAGTGCCCCACACCAAACTGAGAGGTGGTAATAGAGTAACACAGATATTAAAAAGGGAGACTTATTCAATTTAGATTTTGACCTGGGGTCATTTCTTAGGGATTAAAATATCTCAAGGTATTAACTTTTTGTACTTGTATATCCATCTAAAGCTTTAGATTATCAATGGCCCAGTCTCTGTATATTTCAAATTGTCCTGATCATTCTAAAATCATTTCAATTAGATTCAAATACCCTTTCTCATAAAGTCATGTTGTGATGATACATCACTACATGCTTCAATCTGTCTAGTATACCCAGCCTTATTGTGGGCTTTGCTGAATATCCAAATATAGGTTTCAATGATCGGTATGCTTTGCATGTGATTTTTCTTTGCATTTCCCTTTTTTCTATGTTGGGCAATGATGTATGATTTTGTATTAATGTCAATGGTTGAATATTTACCCATTACCACATGCAGTTTCAATACATCATTGCCCAAAGGGACACAGCAAGGAAGTTTATTCCATCATTCATGTTACACTGATATATTATCATATTTATATTATTGCATTTTTACTGTGTCAATGGGTATGCTGTAATTATGTTGTATGGGTATCCCTGATGGTTTATCCACATTAAGTGTATTGTTTAATCAAAATTGGTACACAATTAGGGAGCGTATATATAGGAGTACGCTCCCTATCAACTGTATACCCATGAGGAAACAATCTGGCACTCTTGAAATGTGTAGCGTGTTTTGTGTCCAGCTGGCAGCAGAGACTAATTGTCAGAGGAGGAGAGCATTGACCAGCAAGTGCACAGAGGAGAGCGGTCAAATCCTGGGCAGTCCTAACTTGTCTTCACGCCGTGGTGCGTCATCACGCAAGCATGTCAGAATGGGAGGCGGATCTTGGACACAGACCAGGAGGTGACCGGGACCTCTACACTCTGTGGAGCATCTCGGTATCACACGTGGATACCGGAGCACCGTGCACACCCTGCAAACCTACAATGATGTCAAAGATACTAGCACTTCTGATCTACATGCACATTTTTATTGGAAAATTTGTGAGCGAGATTCCAACAGTCTCCCACTGTGGTAATATCTATGCAGTGATGCAATAAAGTCCCTATTCTATTATATACCTGCCTGGACTGAGTCAGTGAGGAGGTGTATGAGAGAGTGCTTCAGATGGAGACTGCCTCTGGTACTACCAGAGTTCCCAGAAGCTGAAGGCGCTGACACCGAACCAGATGACATCACAAGCCTGTCCAGATCTCCACTACACCGCAGATCCACCCAGCTCTCCTGAACCAGCAGGTATGCCTCAGCAGCACACAGAGACAGTAACTTATTATTATATATGTTATTGTTTTAGTAGATATTTAGGCAGTTTACACTATTTTATTTTTGTTGTTTCTATCACTACTCAACTCACCACATTGAGGACTAGCGCCAAGGAGAACGTCTTCAAAACATTAACATTCAATGCTTCCTGAAGACTTAAGAATTAAAGGGGGTTAAATCACAACACCACCATGCTTCCCTCATTGAAGGCCTAACTATGTTCCTTGGCACAACTATCAAAATCCTCCATCTATGTACACCCACTTTTCCCAAATGAACCTCCACAACTTTGCCATACTGTGTATATGTCAATTGTAAATTCAAACTTTAATGATCACCAAGGAAATGTTCTTATATTAACATATTCTGGGAGCACAAAAAACCCAACCTGGGGCAGCTACCCACATGACGAACCACCCTTACTATTGTCCCCAATCCCCTGGACCACCAACCATGTTGTGATGAGTGTAAAAAATGGAGTAATAAATAGACCCACCGTTAAATACAATATAGACCACAGGCTCAATAATGAGTAACCCATAGGTGCGAAGGGACCTAGGGGAATCCCTTAAATCACCTAAAAGAGAACAGGGTATTTTAGCCACTCTAAAAAGGGACAACGAATTAATTATCAAACCAGCTGATAAAGGAGTAGCTATTGTAGTAATGAATGTGGTGGATATAGAGGTGAAATTATAAGACAACTTGATGACCAGGAGAATTACATAAAAGTAGGTTCGGACCCTATCAATGAAATTGTGGCCATGATAGAGAAGGTCAGTAAAGAAGCTTGGGAGGGAGGAGTCATTACTAACAGAAATTATAACTATCTTTACAATAAAGAACCATTCACTACAGTGATTTACATACTTCAAGACCCATCCTAATCTCTCACACCCTATTGGGGGAGACAGAGGGGTCTCTAGAGTGGCCAGCCCAGACTTTGCTTTAAATGTGGATCCATCAGACATTTAAGTGCAAGATGTGACAAAATGAGGTGCAGTCCGTGTGGGGTTCTGGGGCATAACTGTTCTGTCGGTCCTAATGTTGTGCTATGCAATTTGTGCAGGTGACAATGTCATTCTTTTAGGGGGAGTTCTTATGCAGCGCATAATAATTCCCCCCCAGGATAGTGAGACAGCCCTAGCAGAGGAGGACACTTGGGTATTTGTTCAGCCCTCATCTTTGTTGCCAGATACTAGGATAAATGCATATGGGAATAGATCTCCAAAGTCATGTGAGGCTCCTGGCAATAAAGAGGAGAGTACAGGTATGGAGATATCCTCTGAGCAGTAGGGGAGCAGGAGCCAAACGGGGCAGAAGGGGAGCAGGGACCAAAATGGTCAAGAGGGGAGTATTTAGCTTCACCAAAGAAAAAGGCCAGTTGCAAAAGCCACACTGTAGAGATATCGGGGATCCCCATCTCGAATGCCTTTGATGTACTGACCTGAAGGGACATTATGGAAGAGAGAAACATCAGAATCCCCCAAAAGTGAGGGAGAGGAGGAAATAGCAGATACTGTAAGAAAGAAAGATGTATCTGCCACTGACCCCAAGCAGCCAATTCAGGTGACACTGTGAATGGTAACAGTATTAAGTCTAACATTACCTGTGGTATCACAGAGTGGGACAGTGGGACTATTTGAAACTTTGGATTTGTGTATTTTTTCTCCCTTTTGTGTAGTATGTAATATTTGATGTTTTTGTATTGTATATACTGTATGTTGCCTGTTTTATTACAAATAAAATTGCAGGATATTCAGAGAGCATGGAGGTGCAGTGACAGAGCTGTGTGTGTGTGGGAGGGGTGTTAGATCAATCATGGCCGTAGCCTCAGGTGGAGTGAGAGGAAAGCTGCTGAGAAGTGCAGCTAAAGGAACGACAACTTTGTCTCCAGAGAAAGAGATGCAACAGCAGACATTAATAAGTAAAATAAAGAAACAGAAGAGAAAGTCGGCGGAGCGCAGAGCCAGGAACTGGAAGTAAACATGAGAAGTGAGCCAGAGGAAGGCAGCTGTAGGTCTTCAGATGAGGCACCTGAGAGCCCAAATCCCAGGCACAGGGGCTTAGCAGCTCTCTGGAGAGAGGCCCAGAGCGCTACCTGAGAGAGGAGAGGAAATATGACAGTACGTAACCCCTGCAGTGTCCATAGCTTCAAATACTATTCCCCAGGGAGCGGTAGCTGCAGCACAGGGTTGGTCTCCCAAACACAGCCCCTGAGACCATCAGAGCAGAAATGGAGTCTGAGCAAGGAGAGAAGCAAGTAACAACAGCATCTTACACACCTGAGCATGGTGTCCTAGGTACAGACTGTGTGTGTGTGTGTGTGTGTGTGTGTGTGTGTGTGTGTGTGTGTGTGTGTGTGTGTGTGTGTGTGTGTGTGTGTGTGTGTGTGTGTGTGTGTGTGTGTGTGTGTGTGTGTGTGTGTGTGTGTGTGTGTGTGTGTGTGTGTGTTAGGGAGACCTCACTACCAGAGAGCAGCCTGTGTGCTGCAAACTGTGCTGGGTCCACAAACAGAGAGCAACCTGAGTGTTGAAAACAAGTGACTGCACAAGAGCCAGCAAACAGCACCAATAAAGCACGATCTGTGCACAGTCCGGGGGAGGGAGATTCCTGCTTCAGATGGAGCAGGTGTTAGGGAGTATGATATAAGCTTCAAAAGGGGTGATCTGTCAGAAGCATTTTGGGATAGATTTGAGGACTGGAAACACACACCTGAGGAAATACATTGTAGCTATTCCTGTGAGTTGTCCAGCAACTAAATTAGTGACCATTATATTTTGCAATGAGGCTGTTGCTAAGCAGGAGATTGTATATTGGTTACAGAGACAGTGTTCCTTGCTTTCTAACCAGAAAAAGATAAAGGAGGAGATCTGGGAAGGAGGGTGGGTGTGGACTGGGGGCTGGAGCTGTAAAGTTAAACTGCGGGGAAAATATGGTATTGCTTACCATCTAGCAAATTCTCTCTTTATTGTGGGGGACAGAGGGGTCTGTCTCTAGAATGGCCAGCCCAGACTTTGCTATAAATGTGGATCCAACAGACATTGAAGTGCAATCTGTGACAAAATTAGGTACAATCAGTGTGGGGTTCTGGGACATAATCGTTCTGTCTGTCCTAATGTTGTACTGTGTAATTTGTGCGGGGGATAGGGTCATTCTTTTAGAGAGAGTCCTGATGCAGCGCATAATAATGACCCCCCCCCCCCTCCAGGATAGTGAGACAGCCCTAGCAGACGAGACCCCTGTAGTGGAGGACACTCAGGTATTTGTTCAGCCCTCATCTTTGTTGCCTGGTGTCACGGGAGACCAGTACTTTTACACCGAAACCACCGGGATCACTAGCACCAGACAGGACAAAATTGTTGAATAAAATGGGGTTTATTCTTGCACGCCAGCAGACAAAACAAAGATGTACAAAACAAGATACAATACCAACTGGGGACCTGGGGAGTAGACTCTAGCCTCGCTAGGTGCAGGGGCCTTCTTCAAGAAGGCCTGTCCTGTCCGCTTCTCATCCAGGATATCAGAGGGCTGATCACACAGCAGAGCCTCTGATGTGTCTCCAGCTGTCAATGTAAAGATATAAACTCCTTTACAGAGTGTCTCTCAGTCTCTCAGATAGTCCTCTGAGGGAATCTGTACACTCCTTCCCATAGTGTTTATCTCTCTCTGAAGGTAGATCTGATTCTCTGATCAGCAGCACCCCTTACATAGCCCCCTGTGGCTATCCTTTACATGGGAGGGGGCTGCTGGACAATCAGAGTATGATTAGGTTGGTGCTACAACAGCCAGAGGGTGTGCTAAGAGCCCATCCCCATCCCTGATGGTTCACTCTTTCTCACTCACAAAATGTCTGTAACACCTCCACGCTCCCAACCATTGTCTCAATACACATTTATATGCAGGCACCTCAGCTGATTAAATCACAGAGTCCTCTCCATAGAAATGTATACATGCAAATCACATTAAAGTCTGCTATCTTAGAAATGAGCACATAATCCAATTTACACTTTACAGGGCTGACTCCCAAATCACATCACAGTGCTTACACATAGATCACAAATATTAAATACATTTGACAAAATAAGCCAAGTTACATAGATTTAGGGGTAGCTAACTCGGCTTCATCCCAGTTTTGTGATGCCAGCAACCCCTACCGTCACACCAGGTACTGCTATAAATAAGCTTGGGAATAGATCTCCAGAGTCATATGAGGCCTCTGGTAATAAAGAGAAGAATACTGGTATGGATATATCCTCTGAGCAGGAGGGGGAGCAGGGGACAACAGGAGCAGGAGGGTAGCAGGAGCCAAAGGGGGCAAGATGGGAGTATGTACAGTGGTGTGAAAAAGAATGTACACCTCTTTGAATTCTATGGTTTTACATATCAGGACATAATAACAATAACATAATTAAGTTCCTTAGCAGGTCTTAAAATTAGGTAAATACAAACTCAGATGAACAACAACACATGACATTTTACACCGTGTCATGATTTATTTAACAAAAATAAAGCTAAAATGAAGAAGCTATGTGTGAAAAACTAAGTACACCCTTACTGATCCCATAGGAATAAAGATGCTAAGTAGCAGACAGGTGCTGCTAATCAAATGCCCTTGATGCATTGATCATCAGCAAGTGTGACCACCTCTATAAAAGCCAATGTTTTAGCAGTTTGCTGGTCTGGAGCATTCAGGTGTGTATTAACATAATGCCAAAGAGGAAAGACATCAGCAATGATCTTAGAGAAGCAATTGTTGCTGCCCATCAATCTGGGAAGGTTTATAAGGCCATTTCCAAACAATTTAAAGTTCATCATTCTACAGTGAGAAAGATTATTCAAAAGTGGAAAAGATTCAAGACAGTTGCCAATCTTCCCAGTAGTGCACGTCCCAGCAAATTCACCTCAAGGTCAGACCGTGCAATGCTCAGAGAAATTGCAAAAAAAACAAGAGTTACATCTCTGAATCTACAGGCCTCAGTTAGCATGTTAAATGTTAACATCTCAACTTTGGTCTTGTCTGTCCAAAGGAAATTGTTCCAGAAGTCTTGTGGTTTGTTCAGATGCAACTTTGCAAACCTAAGCCGTGCTACCATCTTCTTTTTAGAGAAAAGAGGCTTTCTCCTAGCAACCCTTCCAAACAAACCATACTTGTTCAGTCTTTTTCCAATTGTACTGTCATGCAGCATCTGTCTCTTCTGGACAAGCAAGTGACTATGAGTTTCACTTTCCTGTTAACATCTGGGTTTGCATGCTGGTATGTGTTTAATCAACCCCACCCTCTGCAGTTATTGCTGCTAAAGGTGGTTCTACAAGCTAATGAATCATAATGTAAACTTAGTTTTTCACAAATGGCTTCTCCATTTTGGCTTTATTTTTATTAAATAAATCATGACTAAGTGTAATATGTCATGTGTTGTTGTTCATCTGAAACAAGTAGAAAAATAAGGCAGTGCACTGCTAAGAGTAACAGAAGGAGGCTCACGGTTTATAGCAAAAAAAGTAGATTTATTACATTAAAAAAGTGGACAAAATGGTCCCCCCTAAGCCGCAGTAGGGGTCCACCAACGTGTTTCGGGCAATATGCCCTTTATCAAGGTGTACACAACAACCCTAAAAGCCCCAATTTATAATACAGTGCCGATGGCGCTATTGCGTGACATCACGGATGTTGCAACCAATCAGATAGCATTACCTATCAGACGTGTCCCGATTGGATATTGGGATCGCGTCATTTTACAATAAACATTATTAAGCCTCACATATCTACAAATACAATGCAAGGGATATGGGCTAAAGGATAGTGCTCTCCGATTGGTGCACTGAACTCGGGAACAATTACAACTTTATTAAACTGACATTTAACAGTTAAAAAAGTCTGTGACAACAATGAAGGGCTTCCTAAACCTTAGTGCAAAAAGGAAAAACAGAAAGTATAACAAAACAAACGTTTTACAAAAGGACTAACACTAATAATAATAATAAGTGAAAGAAAAGAAATTAAAGAAAAAAATGACAATTAAAGCTAAAGATTAAAAATATAAAAAAGTATATATAGTGCTACTTAATCAAATGATTATAAAAGAAATAATATATCAACTCCCAAAATAAAAGTTTAACTATACCCTAAAAAGCATAATAGTTCAAAAATAGCACAATTGCACAGTAGAACATTTGCAAGACCAGGAGGGCACAAAGCAGATTTTTACATAACTCTTAATTCTTACTTTATCCTTTTTCCCCCTTTCCTTTAAGATTACTAAGCACAATAACCACAAATTAACCCTAAAGTCAAAAAAAGGGGAAAATCCCCTAGGTGTATCATTAATAATGGTTATATGTGGACCTAAGTTGTCTGAAGGAAAGGAGGTGTAAGATCAATTTTTAGGTATAAAAAACAAGAACAATTGAATGTAAAAATATCTGTAAGATGATTAGATATATATCAATTACAAAAATCACAAACCAATAATTGAATATACAAATATGATAGTTTCAATTACTAATAGTCTATCACATAACATTATTTACTTACAGAACATCAATCACCATAAGAAATATATATAGCAGAAGATAATATATTTCTACCAAGTTTTTTAGGAAGGTCCTTTAGTAGATTTTTTAGCAGTTTTTTTAACAATTTATTAGCAAGTTTTTTAGCAAATTTTGTAACCAATTTTTTAGCAAGTTTTTTAACAAGTTTTTTAACAAATTCTGTAGCAAGTTTTACAGTAAGATATTTAGCAAGATTTTTAGCAAGATTGTTAGCAAGATTTTTAGCAAAAGTTGACCTAAATAAAGCAAGGGGAGAAGTTGAAATTAATGAAAGGAGCGAATTGTTAAAAAGAAAACCAAAAAAGACATCTCAATTAGACAGCCCCTTGTTTATCACTCAGTTTAGTCGACAGGCACAAGAAGTGAGACACATATTGGAAAAACATTGGAACATATTGCTCCTTGATCCGGTCTTGGGACATAGTCTGCCACATAAACCCAAACTGGTTTTCAGAAAGGCCAAAACTATATCCAATTCACTCTCCCCTAGCTTGTTCTAAGACCATTCTCATATAAGAGCCCTATCACTATAGGCTCATATAGATGTGGTTCATGTAAAATCTGTCTTCATTTATCCCCAACTAAAACTTTTCAGAGTACATGTACGAAGGAAATATTTAATACACGTAGCTTTATCAATTGTAAGACTACTTTTGTGATCTACCTTCTCACCTGTGGGTGTGGCAAACAGTACGTGGGCCGGACTACACGGAGCCTCAAAATACGCATTATGGAGCATGTGAGGCTTATTAAGAAAAAAGATCTCAATCATCCGGTAACACTACACTGTACCCACTGCCCACAGGGAGATGGTAGATTGCTTAAAGTTTGTGTGATTGAGTCAGTTTTGTGTCATGAGAGAGGTGGTAATCGTACCAAAAGGCTTGATCAGAGAGAGGCCTTTTGGATATTCACTCTGAAAACCCAGGTTCCATTTGGACTCAATACAGATTGGGACCTGGGACATTTTCTTTGACTTTTGCTAAAAATCTTGCTAAAAATCTTGCTAAAAATCTTTCTAAATATGTTACTGTAAAACTTGCTACAGAATTTGTTAAAAAACTTATTAAAAAACTTGCTAAAAAATTGGTTACAAAATTTGCTAAAAAACTTGCTAATAAATTGTTAAAAAACCTGTTAAAAAATCTACTAAAGGACCTTCCTAAAAAAACTTGGTAGAAATATATTATATTCTGCTATATATATTTCTTATGGTGATTGATGTTCTCTAAGTAAATCATGTTATGTGATAGACTATTAGTAATTGAAACTATCATATTTCTATATTCAATTATTGGTTTGTGCTTTTTGTAATTGATATATATCTAATCATCTTACAGATCTTTTTACATTCAATTGTTCTTGTTTTTTATACAGTACCTAAAAATTGATCTTACACCTCCTTTCATTTGGACAATTTAGGTTCACATATAACCATTATTAATGATACACCTAGGGGATTTTCCCCTTTTTTTGACTTTAGGGTTAATTTTTGGTTAATGTGCTTAGTAATTTTAAAGCAAAGGGGGAAAAAGGATAAAGTAAGAATTAAGAGTTATGTAAAAACCTGCTTTGTGCCCTCCTGGACTTGCAAATGTTCTGTTGTGCAATTGTGCTACAGTATTTTTGAATCTTTATGCTTTTTAGGGTATAATTAAACTTTTATTTTGGGAGTTAATATATTATTTATTTCATAATCATTTGATTAAGTAGCACTATATATACTATTTTATATTTTTAATCTTTAGCTTTATTTGTCATTTTTTTCTTTAATTTCTTTTCTTTTCTTTCACTTATTATTATTATTATTATTATTATTATTATTATTATTATTATTATTATTATTATTATTATTATTAGTGTTAGTCCTTTTGTAAAACGTTTGTTTTGTTATACTTTCTGTTTTTCCTTTTTGCACTAAGGTTTAGGAAGCCCTTCTTTGTTGTCACGGACGTTTTTAACTGTTAAATGTCAGTTTAATAAAGTTGTAATTGTTCCTGAGTTCAGTGCACCAATCGGAGAGCACTATCCTTTAGCCCATATCCCTTGCATTGTATTTGTAGATATGTGAGGCTTAATAATGTTTATTGTAATGACGCGATCCCAAAATCCAATCGGGACACGTCTGATAGGTAATGCTATCTGATTGGTTAAACCGTCCGTGATGTCACGCAATAGCGCGATCGGCGCTGTATTATAAATTGGGGCTTTTAGGGTTGTTGTCTACACCTTGATAAAGGGCATACTGCCCAAAACGCGTTGGTGGACCCCTGTTGCATCTTAGGGGGGACCATTTTGTCCACTTTTTTAATGTAATAAATCTACTTTTTTTGCTATAAACCGTGAGCCTCCTTCTGTTACTCTTGGCAGTGCACTGCCTTATTTTTCTACTTGTTCCTGCTGCCTACCTGGGAGATTGCATGCCTATGAAAATGCTGATGTTGGATACTCCAGGAGAAACTGAGTGAGTGCACTTTATGGGTCGCTGTACCCTTTCTTTCTCCTCTGATGAATGGGACGTTGGTCTGTACTACTTATTTATGGTGCCGCTAGCATTGGGTACTAGTCCCCTAACCCTATTAGGGCTACGTTATGCTATATGCTTACATGGAAGGAGTTTATCCTAACTGCAGTTTATTATGCCAAACAGGACTTGTTTTTTCTGACGCACTGGCTTTCTACACAATGTTGTTCATATGAGGTTGTATTTACCTAATTTTTAGGCCTGCTAAGGAACAGATGATTGTTATTATTTCCTGATATGTAGAACCGTAGAATTTAAAGAGGGTGTATATTATTTTTCACACCACTGTAGTTTCACCAAAGAAAAAGGCCATAGGCAAAGGCCACACTGGGGAGTTACAGATATCAGGGATCCCCACCTCGAATGACTTTGATGCACTGATATGGGGGGACATTATGTATAAAATGGGGAAGGGAGAAACACCAGAAACCCTCAAAAGTGAGGGAGATGAGGGAGAGGAAATAGCAGATACTGTGAGAAAGAAAGATGTATCCATCCAGTTACCCCAAGCAGCCTATTCTGGTGACACTGTCAATGGTAGCAGTATTGAGACTGACATTCCTCATGGTTTCGCAGAGTGGGACAATGTGACTATTTGAAAGTTTGGATTTGTGTATTTTTCTCCCTTTTATAATATGTAATATTTGATGTTTTTGTATTGTATATATGTTGCCTATATTTTAACAAATACAATTGTAGGAGAGTCAGAGAAAGGGGGACATGACTTTGAAACAGGATCATTAGATACAGTAATAGGGATATCAGACATTGAATCAGGAGTCTTAGAACAATCAAGGGATACAGCACATACTGCTGAGGAAACAGTGAGAGGTTACTTGACCTTGATATAGGAGCAGTGGAGAACTCATCTTTTGGCTCTTGGAATGCAAGGTTAGCTTGCTGAAGTGGATGGGTAAGTGCCGACGAAGAATCAGCCAGGGGTGCAACAAGAGGATGGTTGGCAAAGATTTGCAAGCTGGAGGTAATGGAAGCGATTAGTCCCACGTAGTCAGGAGGGTGGAGTGCCTATCACGGACTTAGCCCCGGAGGGACAGCACCCTCCCTACATCAGTGTGGGGCCATATGTGGCCTGAGTATTATGTGACGGTGCTCATCTCTGATCAGGAAGCGGACCCACAGGGCTGAGATAGGGATGTCAATTACCCGACTAGAGCCCAGGGACAGAGTCCTGTTAGAGTATCCGTGGTCGGTAAGCAGAATCCAGGTGACAGGCAAAAGGTCTGGGCAGGCGGAAGGCAGTGAGGCTGGGGTCATAGTCCGCAGTCAGCAACAGGAATTCCAAATGAACAGGGAAGCCACAGGGATGGGCAAGCCACAGCAACAGGCTGGCCTTTTTAACAGGGAAGCCTCAGGGATAGGCAAGCCAAAGGGACTGGCAAGCAAACAGAAGGCTCAGGAACTTGGAAGGCTCAGGAACTAGAGGCCAGGGACAAATGGAAACATATAAAATGCTCAGGCAGGGGCTGGAAGTTATTTAAGCCCTTGAACATGTGCATCCAATATAGCAGGCTGCCAGTTTTAAAAATGTCCACAGCAGTAAGGTAAGGGTGGGTTCCAGCCAAAACCATCTTTGGAACCCTTACAGGATCAGAATCAGAATCGGTTTGTGGATAGGGATTACCCTGAGGAGCTTCTTGATTGTTAGTGATGTAAGGCAGGATTTACATCTAGACAGGCACTACTATGTAACAAAAATAGAGTGTTGGGTAAAGCCAAAATAGATTTCTCTGTCCCTTTTGTGTCTGAGTTTAGTACCATAAGCAGTAAAATCAGGAACACAATTACTGCCCATTGGTTTATTTAAAAAATATTTTACCAGGAAGTAATACATTGAGAGTTACCTCTCGTATTCAAGTATGTCCTGGGCATAGAGTTAGGATGACAAATAGTACATGGTTACAAATACAGTTACATAAGTGAACAGGGTATACATTATATACAAGACATTGCATGCACAGTTAAAGAAAAAAATATATTATAGGCATATGTAACAGTTACAGACCAGATTAAAATGTGAGACAGACTTAGTTTTGAAAGAACTTAAACTGGTGGTGGATTTGAGAGTCTCCGGTAGATTGTTCCAGTTTTGGGGTGCACGGTAAGAGAAGGAGGAGCGGCCAGATACTTTGTTGAGCCTTTGGACCATGAATAGTCTTTTGGAGTCAGATCTCAGATGATAAGTGCTGCATGTGGTAGGGATGAGGAGCTTGTTCAGATAGATGGGTAGCTTGCCCAGAAAGTATTTGAAGGCAGGAAAGGTGAACTTTGTGCCTAGACTCAAGTGATGACCAATCGAGTATTTCGCAGTGATGTGTGTTGTAATTGCATTGGAGAACAAAATGGCATATTGAATTCTAGAGGGTGTCAAGTTTGCTATGGTGGATTTGCGGTGACGAGCCATATGCAATGTCTCTATAGTCGATAATTGGCATTAGCATCTGCTCTGCGATACGCTTTCTGACCAGCAGAGTTAGGGAGGATTTGTTCCTGTAAAGTACACTTAGGGCTCTATGCAGTAAGCGCCGAAAAAGTCCTCTCGCCAAGTGTTCCTTATCGGCATGATTTTGCCGATTTTCCCTCGCTGTATGCAATAAGTGCCGAATCCCTTCCGAATCAAGCCGAAAACATTTGTTCCCACTCTGGCGATGATTTGCCGATCACACACAGGTGTATCGGCGTGCATGGCGAGGTGGTGTTAGGTTCGCAAATGAAACTTCTTTCTGAATCTGCCGAAGCAAGCATGTTTTTGATTGAGTGGCCCATTTAAAGGCAGCATGTATTTTTATTCATTCTCTGTGTTGTTGGGAGAGAGAGAGACACACAGAGCTAGGCGATTTTCATATTTCATATTGACAGAGAGAGTTGCTGTGTATTGTGATAGGTTTGTCCTGTTTTGTTTTGTTAACATCTTTGTGTTATTTTCAGTTTGTAAGTGTTCAGTGCGATTGGGTTTAAATTCCTTTTCTGTTCTTTGTGGGTGCTATAAAGTAGGTATGGCCGAAAGGCGTGGGAGGAGTGATGCTGGTGTGAGTGGTACTGGTAGTCGTGTGAGTATGCGTCTGAGTGAACGTAGGATTCAGGGGAGTGCTGTTGCTGCGAGTGCGACTGGTGTTGCTGGGAGTGCGAGTGGTGTTGCTGTGAGTGTGAGTGCTGGTGGTGGCTCTGTTGCTGGTGCTGCTGGGGTGTCTGTTGCTTGTGATGCTGGGGTGTCTGTTGCTGGTGCTGCTGGGGTGTCTGTTGCTGGTGGTGATGTGGTGTCTGGTGGTGGGGTGGTTGGTGGTGGGCCACTTTTGGAGACTCTTCCATTGGAAGAAGGAGAGTCCAATCAGCAGCAGCCAAGCTCTGTGGCTGCACATGGTCTGAAGAAACGTGTGGAGCGGCCACGTAATCCTCATTTCAATGATGAGGAAAACAGAGTTCTTGTCACAGGGATTTTGGAGCACTATGACTCTCTGTATGGGCATTTAGTAGGTAAGTCAATCTTTGCATTGATTGTTCAAAGACATTTTATCCTATCTCATGTGACGTGTTAATATCAAATTATTAATCTCTAATATCTATCAATTAAAGTTAATTGTTACACACATAATCCTTCATGCTTTATAAAGACCATAACAATCAGTCAAAAAAGTTTGCCAAAGTTCATACAATATTCATGCAAGCTTCCTTAGATTTGTATGTTTCCACATAAATGCTCATGTGGTACACATATTCAACCTAAACCAGCATGTTTGGTATCTCTTGGAACAGGTAGCAGTTTTGTAAAATGTTCGTCTTTCTATTAATTAGTAAGGTCATATATTTTGTATGTATTTCAAGGGCGGACAAGTTCAGCCTCAAGAAAAGAAATGTGAGAGCAAATAACATTGTCTGTGTCTGCGTGTGGGAATCATGTCAGGGACCGCACAAATTGTCGGAAGAGATTTGATGATATCAAGTCGAATTTAAAGAAAAAAATCCAAGCACAACGGATGCATGCTTCTGCCACTAGAGGTGGGCCGCCAGCACAAACTCTAATGTTAACTCCATTGGAGGAGCAGATGCGTGAAATTTTTTTCCTGTCGTCGTGGAGGGTTTGCCAGGGGACAGAGATATCGGAATTTATTCATCTCAATTTCCACCAGGTGACAAATGTTAATGTACTACGCATGTCGTATGTTACCGTTCTTATCTATATTTCCGCTGCAACTTATAGTTTGTTCAAAATATAAGCATACCTACATATATATCTGTATATATGTCTCTCTCTCTATATCTATATATCTATCTATCCCCTTTGTAACCCCCTGAGGAAGGTCCCATTCTGTAGGACCGAAACATTGGGTTTCTGGATGTATTTTTGCTTTCACTAATACACTTTGATTTTCAACATTGAGTGCTGTCTCTTGTTTACCAATCCTTGGAACGGTAACGTATAACTACATCAACACTGGGAAGCGGCATGTCGGAATTGATTTATTAGTGATTACAGCCGTTTAGCATCACGGTATTCGTGTACGCTGCTCATGCGCTTTTATATTTATTCTGTCTATATTGTGACTCCAATTGCTGTGTGTGTCTCCGTGACACTTTTGCTAAATATTTATTTATTTTCATTCAGTAACGCTAGCTCATGTACCGCTCATGTGTCATGTCACCTATCCTTCTCAGCCCAGTGCACGCATTGATCGATCGCGTCCTCTAGGCATTCCTTTTATATATTTATTTTCTGTAGTTGCCACGCATACTGCACATGCGCGCCACTGTTCTTTTTGCCGTAATAGTTCCCTGGATACGGGAGACGCCACCCGACACTGCTGCTTTCCTGGGTTGACGTTGGAATTGATTGGTTAGTGATTACAGCTGTTTAGCATCACGGCCCAGCCTATCAGGGATTTGTTTGTTTGTTGGTGGTGGGTATATATGTTTGTCAGGTTTTACTATGTATTGAGCACTCTCTTGAGAAAGGTCCTGTGTCAAGGACCGAAACGTCGGGTTTTTGTGCCAGTTTCTCTTCTGAATACACGCTTTTTTGTACTTCCTGAGTGTGCTGTCTCTTTCTTGCCTCGTGATCCTGGGATCCTGGAGTTACCTGGTAAGGAGCTTATATATATATATATATATATATATATATATATATATATATATATATATATATATATATATATATATATATATATATATATATATATCTGCCAGTGTTGTCTGCAAACAGGCCATGTGTTAATGAGATATAAATGTTAGGACACTTGCTACAATTATTGTATCAGTATGAGTGAGCCCCTAATTCACTCAGCTGTATTGAACTTTGAATATGATTACAACAAGGCCTGCTTACACCCATCAATGCCTTTAGTTTTACACTCTATATATAATGTATATATAATCACATCAACATTACAGGCCTTAATGCCTGAAAAGAGGCCTTGTTTGCTGTTAAATACAACTTCTACACAGCTGACTCAATTAGGCCCTCAAGAATACTGACCCAGTAATGTTATAAACTTTAATGAACTTTTAATATAATTACAACAAGGCCTGTTTGCACACATCAAGGCCTTGAATTTAGCAGTATATATATATATATATATACATACACACACACACACACACACACACACACACACACACACACACACACACACACACACACACACACACACACACACACACACACACACACACACACACACACACACACACACACACACACACACACACACTCACACTCACACTCACACACACACACACACACACAGTCTGTACCTAGGACACCACCAAGGCCTTGAATTTAGCAGTATATATATATATATATATATACACACACACACACACACACACACACACACACACACACACACACATATATATATGCACATATATTCACATATATACACATATATACACACATATATATATATATATACATACACACTTACATACATAAGATATATATATATATCTATATCTATATATATATATAGATATAGATATATATATATATATATATATATATATATATATATATATATATATATATCTATATATCAAGAGAGAGACAAAGAGAGAGAGAAAGAGAGAAAGAGAGAGAGAAAGAGAGAAAGAGAGAGAGAGAGAAAGAGAGAGAGACAACGAGAGACAAAGAGAGAGATGTGTGTGTATGGTTAATTGTAGCTAAGTGTATGTAGAAATCTGTTCATCATAGCACAGTTGATGATTTCACACACATTGTTATTGTAATTAAAAGATTAAACTTGTTTTGCACATTTTGATTGCCTAAGCAGAAAGGAAAGTTTCGATTCCTGTGAAAAGAGGGTATCTTAGACAAAGAATCCCTTTTGCACTAGCTATTGGCTATCAACATAGTAGGTTTATTGTTTATGCATAACCAAAAATAGCATGTACAGAAAAGATAGATTTTGAACACATTATTCCCTCACGTACACACAAAACCTTTTAGTGGTAAGAAGTATAATACAACCTGTTGATGAATGACATACCGGTGCCACATGCATTTGTCCACACAGCAGAGAAAAGAAAGGTGGGAGAACCATATTCATCTGTTTCCTAAGTGAATGGTATTTGGACATATGTATTTATCATTACAATGAATTAATACATCTATGTAGTACAATGAACATATAGGTAGTTGCGTACATGAAAAATATGTGTTAATCACATTACGACGTGTTTCCACACCACAGGCTGTTTGCTCAGTGTCAGCTGCTAAATGTACGGGTTGCTCCTCCTCCAAGCCCTGACGTACAGTGTGTCGGTTTCTAAATTATGGCAGAGTGCCAGATTGTGCAGAATGCAACAAGCAATTACAATATCTGACACTTTAGCAGGCTTATATTGAAGTGCCCCACCAGTTCGATCTTAACACCCGAATCTTGTTTTAAGCAGGCCAAATGTCCGCTCGATGACCGATCTTGTAGATATGTGGGCTACATTATAACGTTCCTCTGCTTCAGATTGAGGGTTAGCCAACGGTGTCAAAAGCCACGGCCTAATTCCGTATCCTGAGTAACCTAGAATGAAGCATGCACAAACATTAAATAACATTATAGTATGTGTAAACATTAATGTCGACATTTGCAACATACACATTACTGGTTTCTTAACAGTTCATAATATGTACTCACCCACCAGCCAACCAGGTCCAAAATAGCCTTGATCAAAAGCATGGAAAACTGATGAGTTTCTCAGGATAGAGGAATCGTGGCTGGAACCAGGGAATCTGGCTACCACATGCATAATCTTCATCGTGGCATAGCATACCTCCTGTACATTCAGGGAATGGTAGTGCTTACGATTGCGGTAAGCATGCTCACTCTGACTAGGCGGGATCAAGGCAACATGGGTACAATCTATTGAACCCATCACACATGGTATCCCGGCTATGGCATAAAAGCCATTCTTTACTTCCAGCCACTCTTTCTGCTCTGTAGGAAAATGAATATAATTCAAAGCTCGTCTCTTCAGTGCACATAGAAACTGGGTAAAGGCCCGTGAGAATGTAGATTGCGAGACCCCGCCCACTATGCCCACAGTTGTCTGGAATGACGCGGAAGCAAGATAATGTAATGAGCACAGCATTTTAACAAGCCCAGGGACTGCACGACCTCTGGTTGTCACAAAATCTAAATCTACCCGTATCTCTTCATAAAGAGATAAGATTGCTGCTGAGCTCAAACGATACCGACTTATAATCTCCTCCTCACTCATCCCATCGAACATGGTTCTCTCCCTGAACAAACGTGGACGAGGCACAACTTCTCTCCTCTCTCTTCTCCTCTCATCTCCTTGCCCTCTCCCTCTCCCTCTACACTCCGCGTCCCTGTCCCTTCCTTGCCCTGTGACATACTGTCCCTCAGCTAGCCTCTCCTCCAATGGAATCTTCCTCTGTCTCATGAACAATCGTTTCATCTTCAAGTCTGTAGCTGTCAATGCACAGGTAATTGCCTTCCTTTAAATACCTATGTGATGATGTCACGTGACTTGATGGAGTGCAAGGTGTTAAATAAACATATCCATGCTGTGAACTCCAAACGGGTATACAGTACGAATTATATGGATTATTTATGTGTGTTCACCAGGCAATCCTGATATTTGACTATGATGTTACGTTAAGCTTTGTACAACAATTTATTCGCAAGTATTTATGGAATGTGTAATGCATGTACCACTTATGAACGCAACACTCAGTCATCTCATTAGGATACAACCATGACATTGACGTTGAAAAACTACATTGCAGTATGTATAATTTAGCATGTTATTGTCACATGTTCACATGAACTAATTATAATGTGCATATGCATAATTTAATGCCATCAGGATACTTGCTATTGATTATGTTTCAATCGTCTAAGATTGAGTAACTATTATAGATCTGTGTCTAACTTATCATGAACTGATTATTATGCATCGTGTACAATGTAAAATGCAATGTTATTGAGTGTCCAATTGCGGACGTCATAAAAAGAGGGAGGTCACAAACTACATGTAAACATGAAAAAAAACAGCTACATTTACATTTGATCATACGTTACACATTCAAAGCATTCTATAATGTATACCAACATTACTATAAGCTGGATCTGTTAGATGTGTGAAATCTGTTACATCATATAATAAATTGAAGCACACTTAAGTAACATGTTTCATATTATGTGACCTCTTCCTTTAAGAGTTTACTATAGGAGTTTCCCTTGACACATCATAACATTAAGACTAATGTGACACGCAAAACATCATAACATAGACAAGTACAATGTTCTGCCAATAATAAACGTAAGCGGTGATACAATGAAGTGAATCACATCGACACTGTAATGCCAAGCACATTTTTATTAAGAGCAATAGAACGTAAACACTCCTATAAAGTTATAAGTCCCCGCTCCATTGACTCCATTGATGTAGAGATGAGCTATTTTTTCTAAGTGCCGTCCTGGCAACTGTGCCGATCCTTCTTCCCTCCAACTTGCCAACTTTAGTTGGCAGGACAAATTGCAGTAGAAATCTCAATTTTAGAGTGCCGATCAGCACCGATAAGCTGATCGGGGCAACTAGAATACAGCCAATTTCAAAAAGTGGCGAAAAGTGCCGATAAGTGGGTTATCGGCAGCCGCCTGCCGATAATTTTTTATCGGGAAGACAAAATGCCGATTTTGGCCAATTATCGGCGCTTACTGAATCGCAAATGCAATTTTGGCGGGAAAATGCAGATAAAAGCCTTATCGCGCTTACTGCATGAGGCCCTTAGTTTGGCATAGGTTTCAGATGTCAGGGTATCAATGTGCATCCCGAATGTTAAGTGGGAGTCAAACCATATGCCCAGGTATTTAAAACTAGTAACAGGAGTTAGGGAGGTGTTAGCATCGGTTCTGATCTGGAGCTCAATCATTGGAAGCTTTAAAAATTTAGCCCTGATCCCAAATACCATTGTTACAGTCTTGTCAGTGTTTAAAAACAGTTTGTTTAGGAAATCCAGTTTTCGAGTCTCAAAAAGTCAGACTGAAGTATGTGTTCAAGGTCGGAGTGATTATGGCTGTGTGCCTACTGGATTGTGTCACCTGCATACATGTGTATTGGAGCTCCCTTACAAGCTGTAGGAAGATCATTGATGGACAGGAGTCTAAGGTGAAATGGGGAAACAAATTCAGCCTCAAGGGACAGTATTATGGAAAGACGCTAATCCAAATGTCCAGATGCAGCAACAAGTATCCAAACACTTGACATTGAACATCTTTATCTGTATACCAAGACAAATTTCCCTAGCCAATTCCAATCTGGCTTTCACCCCAAACACTCCGGGGTAACTAACCTGCTAAAAGTTTGCAATGAAATCCAGTGTGGAATGGAACGGGGACAACTCACTGGTGCAATATTCCTAGATTTTGCAAACGTTTTTGTTACCGTTGATCATGCTATCCTGCTTAACAAACTCTGGAATAGGGAAGCATGCTTTAAACTGATTTCAGTCCTACCTATCAGGTAGATCCCAGCATGTATGAACAAGAGAAAAAGGAAACCTAGTATTTAAGAGCACTCAATCACAACAAGTGTATAATGATAATATTATTAATTTATTGTCATCAACGAATATAAAATAAAGGGGTTTAAAATCAAATCAAACAGCATGTGACTATAATCAAAGTAACATAGCTATAACAGCTCTGTTGATTAAACATATGGGAGATTCATGACAAGTAGTCATAATCTCATGCTGCAAATTAACAGCCTACTATAATATATAGTTGTTAAAGGGACCAGTATTAAAACTGCTGTATAGTGACTGTCTCAGCAGCCCAAGGTGTAAATGAGATAGTAATAGTAGCTAAGTATTGGTCAGCTACAGAGCCAAGGCTGAATCTGCTAACAACTGAATGGTAAATACATATATATCTCAAGGTATAAGAAGATATACAACGGCAAATGTATAATGTCCAAATGATATTTGGACACTGCCACGTGGAGAATGTCTTACTCCGTGGGAGCACACCGCCACTACAACATCAGCAGAAAATGCAGTGAAATTACTGCTGCGGGGGGTAAATATGCAGAGACAGTAAATATCATATGAAGGTGATGTAATCATATGCAGAGAGGCAATAAGTGTCTTGAGAAGAGCAGTGTCCTGTATAACGGGTAGGTCAATTCCCTGCTGCATGCAAATACCAGCAGCACAGTAGCCCAATGTAGGTGAGCGGCTGTGCTCTGAGGTAACTGGGAGTTACTACCAATCACCCGACAAAACTCAGCTGGCAGTTTAAAGCGGATCCACGGCAAGTAAATAGTGACGTGAATAGGTCCGTGGAGCGAAGGTACAACTTAACGGCTTAGCCTCTGACCCCCGCCAAACTATTAGCACAGCAACAATGAATCGAAGCCACATGTGTGGTAAGATACTCAAGTTCCTCAGAGAAAACCACTTCTGATTCCAACCATCCCAGATACAGGTTTGCATATGTGGGGGCACATTTCGTGCCCATAGCAGTACCCTGTATCTGGTGGTAGATAGTCTTATTGAACCAGAAATAGTTTTTCTGTTGCACAAATTGTAGAAGTTCCACAATAAAGTTGTTATGGTTGTGATGCCACTGACTACGTGTGTTAAGGAAGTATTTTACTGCCCTGATTTATCCCCTGATCATGTTTGATGCTGGAGTATAATCCCTCCACATCTAGTGTGACTAGGATACAGCCTTCTGCTACCGTAATGCCTTCTAGTCTCTTAAGGACGTCTTTTGTGCCCTTAATAAATTAAGGCAGGGTTGTAACAAAGGGTCTCAAAACTTTGTCCATGTATGAACTGGCTTTTTCTGTTAAATTGCCAATCCCGGAGACTATTGGTCTACCTGGGGGCGGTGTTTTGTTTTTGTGAACCTTTGGAAGGCTATAGAATGTGGCAATCTTTGGTGTCTTGACCAGGATGTAGTTATACTCTTTTTCTGAGATCAGTTTTTGTGTTAAACCCCCATTAAGTATGTTAATCAGCTCTTTATTGTATCTCAAAGTGGGGTCAGTCTGTAAAATCTCATAGCAAGCCCAGTCAGATAATATCCTCGTGTTCACTTTAACATAGTCTTCAGATCTCAAAATTACCAGATTGCCACCTTTGTCTGATGTGTGTTTTGAATTGACGGCGTATATTTTATGCCACATTTGGTTTATCAATTGTAATACCACGGGAGTGATTTACATGGGGACCTGCAAATGTGGCATAAAATATGTGGGTAAAACACGCCGTCAATTCAAAACACGCATATTGGAACACATAGGATCCATACGGAATAAACTTGATACCCCTATTGCTAATCATGTCAATGGGTGTCAGAATGGGGACCTGAAGGCAATTACCTTCAAATGAATAGATCACTTTTCCCCTGGAATCAGACGGGGGGATTGGGATACTGAACTTCTAAAAATTGAGTCTAGATGGATTTATACTCATGGAACATTGAGCCATCCGGACTCAATGAGGGGTTTGTATTAGCCCCTTTATCTAACTCTCCTTTTGTTGGGAGGGTCTTTGATCTGCATCTACGTACCATTTTACTTAACTAAGTTTACCATATTGTATTATCCAAAAAAAATTTGGGATCATTGCTTTGCTTCCAAACTCCTAGGATTATAACATATTAAGGATCCACAGAGTGTGCTTATCATTTATTTATGGTTGACTACTTAAATCAACCAGGGACTGTTCATATTTGGGCTATCCCTAAATAAACATGTCATCATAGTGACTAACCATCACAGATACAAATGAATATAATATCTTATTGTGGGTTAACTCCACACATGTGAGTCACTATAGCATTTAGTGACTCACAATTAGATTCACCTTACCATTGATACTCAGTCCTAAACGCTTTATTCACTGACATATTCTATGTATTGAGCAAAAGGATTAAGGGTCTGGCATCTGTGTGAGTTGCTGAACTATTTGACCACTAACTGTGCACTATTGTAGTGGGAGCATCTAGCTTGCTCAGATCCAGCAACTCAGGGGTTAACCACTTACAGCTACACCAACAGTGACTATATAAACCCTCACTAACCCACAGGACCTCCCCCTCTGAGTTACGTGCCCTGAAGAAGCGTTCCCACGTGAAACGCGCACGTTGGCCACACTCCCCCACACACGCGGGACGCTATCATTGTGACCGCAACACTCATTGACATTGTTTCAAAGTTGCGGAGTCCCAGCGTTCTGTATCACTACAATACGATCCTGCGTGTAACATTTAGTATCGCAGGTTCTTTTCATGTAAGAGACCTCTGTTCATTACTGCTGTTTTTTTTAGGCATGCCCTCGAGCACATCAGCACTGATATATAATGATCAGTGCTGCTGTAGGGGACAGTGCGTGTAGGAGATAGTGTTCTACATTTATTCGGTTATCTATCCTGCTGTTTTGTATGAGCCCGACATACACTTTACTCTAGTGACTCCCTAATGCATATATTGTATATCCTTATGTCAACATGGTAACATCTTGGGTGTTTTTTGCGGTAAGCCGTTAAGTTGTACCTTCTCTCCACGGCACTATTTACTTGCCGTGGATCCGCTTTAAACAGCCAGCTGAGTTTTGTCGGGTGATTGGTAGTAACTCCCAGTTACCCCAGAGCACAGCCGCTCACCTACATGGGGCTACTGTGCTGCTGGTATTTGCATGCAGCAGGGAATTGACCTACCCGTTATACAGGACACAGCTCTTCTCAAGACACTTATTGCCTCTCTGCATATGATTACTTCACTTTCATATGATATTTACTGTCTCTGCATACTTACCCTCCAAAGCAGTAATATACGCCGTCAATTCAAAACACATCAGACAAAGGTGGCAATCTGGTTATTTTGAGATCTGAAGACTATGTTAAAGAGAACACGAGGATATTATCTGACTGGGCTTGCTATGAGATTTTACAGACTGACCCCACTTTGAGATACAATAAAGAGCTGATTAACATACTTAATGGGGGTTTAACACAAAAACTGATCTCAGATAAAGAGTATAACTACATCCTGGTCAAGACACCAAAGATTGCCACCTTCTATAGCCTTCCAAAGGATCACAAAAACAAAACACCGCCCCCAGGTAGACCAATAGTCTCCGGGATTGGCAATTTAACAGAAAAAGCCAGTTCATACGTGGACAAAGTTTTGAGACCCTTTGTTACTACTCTGCCTTAATTTATTAAGGGCACAAAAGACATCCTTAAGAGACTAGAAAGCATTACGGTAGCAGAAGGCTGTATCCTAGTCACCCTAGATGTGGAGGGATTATACTCCAGCATCAAACATGATCAGGGGATAAATCAGGGTGGTAAAATACTTCCTTAACACACGTAGTCAGTGGCATCACAACCATAACAACTTTATTGTGGAACTTCTACATTTTGTGCAACAGAAAAACTATTTCTGGTTCAATAAGACTATCTACCACCAGATACAGGGTACTGCTATGGGCACGAAATGTGCCCCCACATATGCAAACCTGTATCTGGGATGGTGGGAATCAGAAGTGGTGTTCTCTGAGGAACTTGAGTATCTTACCACACATGTGGCTTCGATTCATTGATGCTGTGCTAATAGTTTGGCGGGGGTCAGAGGCAAAGCCGCTAAGTTGTACCTTCGCTCCACAGACCTATTCACGTCACTATTTACTTGCCATGGATCCGCTTTAAACTGCCAGCTGAGTTTTGTCGGGTGATTGGTAGTAACTCCCAGTTACCTCTGAGCACAGCCGCTCACCTACATGGGGCTACTGTGCTGCTGGTATTTGCATGCAGCAGGGAATTGACCTACCCGTTATACAGGACACCGCTCTTCTCAAGACACTTATTGCCTCTCTGCATATGATTACATCACCTTCATATGATATTTACTGTCTCTGCATATTTACCCCCCGCAGCAGTAATTTCACTGCATTTTCTGCTGATGTTGTAGTGGCGGTGTGCTCCCACGGAGTAAGACATTCTCCACGTGGCAGTGTCCAAATATCATTTGGACATTATACATTTGCCGGTTGTATATCTTCTTATACCTTGAGATATATCTGCATTTACCATTCAGTTGGTTCCCTTTAACAACTATATATATAGTAGGCTGTTAATTTGCAGCATGAGATTCTGACTACTTGTCATGAATCTCCCATATGTTTAATCGACAGAGCTGTTATAGCTATGTTACTTTGATTACAGTCACATGCTGTATGATTTGATTTTAAACCCCTTTAGTCTATATTCGTTGATGACAATAAATTAATTTTAATATTATCATTATACACTTGTTGTGATTGAGTGCTCTTAAATACTAGGTTTCCTTTTTCTCTTGTTCATACATGCTGGGATCTACCTGATAGGTAGGACTGAAACCAGTTTAAAGCATGCTTGCCTATTCCAGAGTTTGTTAAGCAGGATAGCATGATCAACGGTAACAAAAATGTTTGCAAAATCTATGAATATTGCACCAGTGAGTTGTCCCCGTTCCATTCCACACTGGATTTCATTGCAAACTTTTAGCAGGTTAGTTACCCCGGAGTGTTTGGGGTGAGAGCCAGATTGGAATTGGCTGGGGAAATTTGTCTTGGTATACAGATAAAGATGTTCAATGGCAAGTGTTTGGATACTCGTTGCTGCATCTGTACATTTGGATTAGCGTCTTTCCATTATACTGTCCCTTGAGGATCATTTTTTTCCCCATTTCACCTTAGACACCTTTTGAACTCTGTGGGTTATCATGCTGTGATGTGGCAGCAGACTTATAAACACTTTGGCGAAAGGGTTTAATTAAATGACCCTTACTCATGAGAATACTAACATTGAAGTATTTAATTATGCAATTTGACACAATGGATGTAGCATTGGGTATTTTTGTCTTTTGTTTTATATATTTGGCCATGCTCAGTAGCACTACTTTTGACAATTTTTTTAAAATATATATCTATATCACTAAGACAGGTCTGCAACCCTGCCTTTCACCATTATCACCTAGCAAACAGTGCTTCCACTGCAGAAAGGGATTCTGGGAAATGACATGCAAATGAGCACACTGTGTCACCTTTTGCCTGAAAACCATTTTTACATGGACATTTAATTATCCAGACATAGACTGGGGCAATGAGATTATCATTAAAACAAAAGGAAACAGGTTTTTGGGGATGCTTAAAGAAAAACATACAGTATGACCCAAATTATTGAGGGAACCAACCAGGAGAGGGGCAATACTGGATTTGGTAATATCAAACAATGTAGAAGTAATAACAAATATTCAAGTCCTGGAACATTTGGGTAATAGTGATCATAACATGGTTTCATTTGAAATAAATTATCAAAAAACAGATTACTTGGGTTCAACAAAGACCTTAAACTTTAGAAAAGCAGATTTTAATAAACGGAGGACTAATCTACAAGTAATACATTGGGATAATGTTTTTGCAGGGAAAAATGTAGAAGATAAATGGTCAGTCTTTGAAACATTGTTAGAAAAGCACACTTAGCAGTGGGTTCCCTTTGGTTATAAGTATAAAAGAAATAAGTCAAAACTAATGTGGCTAAATAAACAGGTAGGGGAGGAAACGGCCAAGAAGAGGAAGGCGTTTAGATTCTTTAAATCAGAAGGGATGGAGACATTGTATCAGAATTATAAGGAATGTACCATAAATATCAAAAGGGTAACCAAATTAGCAAAAATGGATAATGAAAAAAGGATTGCAATAGAAAGTAAGATCAACCCTAAAAAAAAATGAGAAAAGAAAATATAGGACCCTTTCAGTGTGAGATGGGCAGGCAGAATATTGGAGATAAGGAAAAAGCAGAGGTATTAAAAAAATTATTTGCCTCTGTGTTTACCAGGGAAGAATCAATTTCAATAGTAGTGCCTCAGGAGGAAGCCACAACCTCAATATTAATGAACAATTGGTTAACTGAGAAAAAAGTTCATACAGTACACTAAGTGGCTTGAAAAAATTAAAGTAAATAAGGCACCTGGCCCTGATGGCATGCATCCAAGAGTTCTCAAGGAGTTATGATCAGTAATAGCCAAACCATTACATTTAATATTCAAGGACTCCATTTCCATAGGCTCAGTACCACAAGATTGGCATAAAGCAGATGTGGTGCCAATATTTAAAAAGGAACTAGATCAAAACCAGGGAATTACAGACCTGTAAGCCTGACTTCAATAGTGGGGAAGCTACTTGAAGGTTTAATACGGGATAATATTCAGGAAAACCTAATAGAAAACAAGTCATTAGTAATATTCATATGGAGAGGAGCCAATTATTAAAAATAAAATAAAAAAAGACATCTAAATTTGACAGCCCACTGTTTATCACTCAGTTTAGCCGACAGGCACAAGAAGTGAGACAAATATTGGAAAAACACTGGAGCATTTTGATCCTTGATCCAGTCCTTGGACAAAATTTGCCACATAAACCCAAATTGGTTTTCAGAAAGGCCAAAACAATATCTAATTCGCTCTCCCCTAGCTTGTTCTCACATCATTCACATAACAAAAACCCTATCACTAAAGGTTCATATAGATGTGGTTCATGCAACATTTGTGTTTACTTATCCCCAACTAAAACTTTTCAAAGTACTGGTACATGTACTAAGGCAGTATTTAATATACATAGCTTTATTAACTGTAAAACTACCTTTGTAATTTACCTTCTCACCTGTGGGTGTGGGAAACAGTATGTGGGCCGGACCACGCGGAGCCTCAAAATACACATTATGGAGCATGTGAGGCTCATTAAGAAAAAAGATCTTAATCATCCTGTACCACTACACTGTACCCATTGCCCACAGGGGGATGGTAGATTGCTAAAATTTGTGGGATTGAGTCCGTTTTGTGTCATGAAAGAGGTGGTAACCGTATTAAAAGGCTTGAGCAAAGGGAGGCCTTTTGGATATTCACCTTAAAAACCCAGGTTCCATTTGGGCTTAACACAGATTGGGACCTGGGCCATTTTCTTTGACTCTACTGTGAATTTATTCTCTCTGCTACATATATGCTCTTTTTGTACTCACTAGCTGTTTCTAAGCGAACAAAGTATCTTGACAGATGATTAGCAATCAAAATTGATATTGGGTTGAATTCCATATGATGTTATTCAATAACTTTCAATTCATGATCATAACTTTTTATAATAGATGTATTTTTATGTATTTCTCTAAATCTTTTGCTTTATGCTAAATTGCTCTGTTGTTTACTGTCCAAAGTTTAGTACTATTGCCTTTTTCCTTCAGACAAACTTGAGCTTACACATAACCATCATAATATATATACTTAAATGAGATTTTTTTCTCTCTTTTCTTATTATTACCTTTTGGTTTGTGTGCCCAGTAGTTATTAAAGAAAGAAGGAATAAGTAGAAAAAACATAGTTATATCAAAGTCTATATGCAAATTAGCTCTGTGCCTTTCTGATTTTGTAAATGCTGTGTTGTGCAAATGAGCTATTTTTCAAATGTAATATTGTTTGGGGTATAGTAAAATCTTTACTTTAAGAGTTAATATATATATATTTTTATTATCAATTGATTTAATAGCACCTTTTAATTTCAATTTTTAATTCTATATTTAGGTTTACTATTTGTTTTCCTTTCTTTTGTATTTTATTTAATTATTCTTTATTATTATACTTTTAATATTAGTAGTATTACTGATTTTGAAAAACGTTTATTTGTGTTATATTTTTCCTTTTTTTCTTTTTCTTTCTTGCACTAGGGTTTTGAAGCCTCTTTTTGACGTCACGGATGTTTTTAATGTTAAAATGTTATAGCTAATAAAGTTGCATTTGTTTTAGGGCTTAGTGAACGAATCGAAAAGCACCACCCTTTGCCTCATAGCCCTTACATTGTAGGGAGAGATGTGTTAGGCTCAATAAAGCTTGTTGATATGACGCGATCCCAGTATCCAATCGGGATATGTCTGAGAGGAAATGCAATCCGATTGGTTGCGCTGTCCGTGATGTCACATGATAGCGCGATCGGCGCTATGATATAAATTTGAGCTTCATACATTGTTGTGTACACCTTGTGAAAGGGCATACTGCCCGAAACACGTTGGTGGACCCCTACTATGACTTAGGGGGAACATCTGGTCCACTTTTTATGGAATAAATATTTTTTGATGCTGCATGCCGTGAGCCTCCTTCTGTTCCCTTTGGCAGTGCACTGCCTTATTTTCCTACCTGTTTCTGCTGCTTACCTGGGAGATCGCACGCTAGCAGCCATGCTTTTAAGCAGATATGCTTTTAAGTATATATGTTTCAAGTATTTATGAAGTTTAAAAAGGAAGGAAGACTATTGAATCACTCACTCATCTCTTCTCTTTCCTCAGGTAAAAACATATTCCAATTGTCTGTCTATCCTGATATTCTCCCATGCTGTGTATTTAGTTCTATTTAGGTAAAAACATATTCCAATTGTCTGTCTATCCTGATATTCTCCCATGCTGTGTATTTAGTTCTATTTAGGTAAAAACATATTCCAATTGTCTGTCTATCCTGATATTCTCCCATGCTGTGTATTTAGTTCTATTTAGGTAAAAACATATTCCAATTGTCTGTCTATCCTGATATTCTCCCATGCTGTGTATTTAGTTCTATTTAGGTAAAAACATATTCCAATTGTCTGTCTATCCTGATATTCTCCCATGCTGTGTATTTAGTTCTATTTAGGTAAAAACATATTCTAATTGTCTGTCTGTAAATCATCCCCCTACTGTCTTAATTTAATTCAGCTTTCACACTTGTGCAAGGCAAGGCAACACCCACCTTAGAAAAACCATTTGCTTTAACTACCCTCACATGTGCTAATTAAGTTTGTTGTGCCAACCAGGTGACTTTCTAAAAGTATATAAGTAAACTCCTAACAGCCATTGCTGCTAGCAGCCATGCTTTTAAGCAGATATGCTTTTAAGTATATATGTTTCAAGTATTTATGAAGTTTAAAAAGGAAGTTCAAAAAGAAGTGGAAAAGTGTACATCACCTACTACTTCTGATTCCTGCTTTTGATCTACGTTGGAAAGAGAATATCATCTATCTAAGACTGCACATCTCAACACTTAACTATTGCTGTGATGCCGCCTTTATTTTTTATATTTGCTGCAACCGCACTTATTCTCAAATTATGCACTTCCTTCCACCAGTCTCCTTATGTCTCTAACTCTATTCATATATCTCCATCTCTCCTTTCTTCCCCACTTCTCAGTTCACATGAACTCCTTTCTTACCTGCGTCCTCTGTCACCATACAGCTATACCTCCTGCACTAAAACACACCCCTACAAATCATCCTCACACATCCTCTATCTATCCATGCTTCTCCTCCTTGCTTCTGGGGATATCTCTCCCAATCCTGGTCCCTGCCTTATTTCTACTTGCTCTCGTCCTCGCCTCCCACATACAACTTCTACTCCTTCTGGTGTTAACCCCTCCAACCTCATACCCATCCCCTGCCACCCTCCCTCTTCTCTCCCTTTCTCCTGTGCCCTTTGGAATGCTCGCTCCCTCTCTAACAAGTTCCTCTCTGTGCATGACTTCTTTCTCTCTCACTGCCTGCTTCTCTTTGCTATAACTGAGACCTGGCTCACTCAGTCTGACTCTGCTCTGGAAGCTGCCCTCTCTTATGGTGGCCTTTCCTTCTCCCACACTCCGCGCCTTGATGGCAGGGGTGGAGGTGTGGGGCTCCTGCTCTCCTCTCTCTGCCGTTACAGAACCCTTCCTATTCCTCCCTCTCTTGCTTTTCCCTCCTTTGAGGCTCACACTGTCCAGATTTTCTCTCCTCTCCCTGTTCATGTGGCGGTCATCTATCGCCCACCTACCTCTACTCATCCCCCTTCTATCTTTCTCTCTCACTTTGAATCCTGGCTCTCTTTCTTCCTCTCCTCAGACTCCCTGTTCTTCTCCTTGGGGACTTCAATTGCCACATTGATGACCCCTCTCTCCCTTGGGCTTCCCGCTTTCTTTCTCTAACCTCTTCTTTTGGCCTTCAACAGTGGACTGCAGCCAGCACCCACAAGGATGGCCACTACTTAGACCTGGTTTTCACCAAAAATTTCTCTCTCTCTGATTTCTCCATTTCCCCTTTTCCTCTCTCTGACCATCACCTCATCTCATTCTCTCTATCTCGCTTCTCAACTTCTCCACCTCCATCTACACCCCGGTTCTGCAGAAACCTGCGCTCTATTCACTTACCTGACTTTGAGTCCACGTTACACTCCTCCCTCTCCTCTCTCAGATCTGCTACAGACCCTGACAAACTGGTCAGGAACTAATACTCTGCCTTGTCCTCCTCTCTTGATCTACATGCCCCGCTTTCTCTCTGCCGCACTCGCCCTTTTAACCCTAGACCCTGGTTAAATTCCCACACGCGCATGCTGCGTTCCTCCACTCGTTCCTCTGAACGCCTCTGGAGGAAATCTCATACTCTCGCAGACTTCCTTCACTACAAATTTATGCTATCCTGTTTCAACTCTGCCCTCTCGCAAGCTAAACAAGCCTACTTTTCTTCACTAATCAACATGCACAAGTCTAACCCACGCCGACTGTTCTCTGTCTTTGATACTCTACTCAAACCACCCTCCGCTGCCTCTCCTTCCTCCATCTCCGCTCAGGACTTTGCTGACTATTTTAAGGAAAAGGTGGAATCCATACGTCAGAACATCCCCTCTGTTTTTTCCTCCCATCCTACACCTCTTCCTAACTCTCCTCCTGCCTTCCTTGACTCTTTTTCCACTGTCTCAGAGGAGGATGTGTCGCTGTTGATCGCCTCTTCTCCCTCTACCACTTGCCCTCTTGACCCCATTCCCTCCCATCTCCTAAAACCTCTTGCTCCTACTATAATCCCTACGCTCACGCACATTTTTAACTCCTCCCTCTGCTCTGGAACCTTTCCATCCTCCTTCAAACATGCAACAGTCATACCATTACTCAAAAACAGCAAGCTTGACCCTACCTGTCTTTCTAACTATCGGCCTGTCTCCCTCCTGCCTTTTGCCTCTAAACTCCTTGAACGTCTTGTATTCGCTCGCTTGCTCCATTTTCTCAACACCTATTCTCTCCTAGACCCTCTACAATCTGGCTTCCGTACTGCTCACTCCACGGAAACAGCCCTCACTAAAATAACTGACGACCTCCATGCTGCCAAAGACAGAGGTCATTACACTCTGCTCATATTACTCGACCTCTCTGCAGCATTTGACACCGTGGACCACCCTCTTCTCCTTCACATTCTCCATACTCTTGGCATTCGGAACAAAGCTCTATCCTGGATCTCATCCTACCTCTCCCATCGTACTTTCAGTGTCTCTTCTGCTAATACCTCCTCCTCCTCTATTGATCTCTCTGTGGGGGTACCCCAGGGCTCTGTCCTGGGACCTCTTCTCTTTTCTCTGTATACACTCTCTCTAGGTGACCTAATAACATCTTTTGGGTTTAATTATCACCTCTATGCTGACGACACACAAATATATTTCTCAACACCCGACCTTACACCTACTGTACAAACCAAAGTTTCTGAATGTCTCTCTGCTATATCATCCTGGATGGCCCTCCGCCGCCTTAAACTCAACATGGCTAAAACAGAGCTCCTCATACTTCCTCCCAAACCTGGCCCTACTACCTCCTTCCACATTACTGTTGGAACTACGATCATTCACCCAGTAGCCCAAGCACGCTGCCTTGGGGTCACACTCGACTCCTCTCTCACATTTGCCCCTCACATTCAAAACATTTCTAAAACCTGTCGCTTTTTCCTCCGCAATATAACAAAGATACGCCCTTTCCTCTGTTGCTCGACTGCTAAAACTCTGACTCAGGCCCTCATTCTCTCCCGTCTTGATTACTGTAACCTCCTGCTGTCCGGCCTTCCTGCCTCTCACCTGTCTCCCCTACAATCTATCCTTAACGCTGCTGCCAGAATCACTCTACTCTTTCCTAGATCTGTCTCAGCATCTCCCCTCATGAAATCCCTCTCCTGGCTTCCGATCAAATCCCGCATCTCACACTCCATTCTTCTCCTCACTTTTAAAGCTTTACACTATTCTGCTCCTCCTTACATCTCAGCCCTAATTTCTCGTTATGCACCATCCAGACTCTTGCGTTCTTCTCAAGGATGTCTTCTTTCTACCCCCTTTGTATCTAAAGCCCTCTCCCGCCTTAAACCTTTTTCATTGACTGCCCCTCACCTCTGGAATGCCCTTCCCCTCAGTACCCGACTAGCACCCTCTCTATCCACCTTTAAGACCCACCTTAAGACACACTTGCTTAAAGAAGCATATGAATAGGACTGTGGCTATTCTGAACACATGGCACATAAAGCTTGGCCCCCTGCAGATGCACTTACCAGAACTCCCTCCTACTGTTTCTGTACGTTCTCCCTACCTACCAATTAGACTGTAAGCTCCTCGGAGCAGGGACTCCTCTTCCTTAATGTCTAAAGCACTTATTCCCATGATCTGTTATTTATATTATCTGTTATTTATTGGATTACCACATGTATTACTGCTGTGAAGCGCTATGTACATTAATGGCGCTATATAAATAAAGACATACAATACAATACAATGCAATCGCACGCCTAAGAATACATCTGTAGTTGGACACTCCAGGAGAAAATAAGTGAGTGTTACTTATGGGTCGCTGTACCCTTTTTTTCTCCTTTACCATTGGGACTCTGGTCTGTACTATTTATATATGATGCCGCTGGCATTAGGTACTAGTCCCCTAACCCTATTAGGGCTACATTATGATATATCCTTATATGGAAGGAGTTCATACCAACTGCAGTTCTTTATATTTAAAACAGGGCTTGTTTTTTCTGATGCATTGGCTTTCTACATACATTAGTAATATTCAGCGTGGATTTATGAAGAATAGATAGTGCCAAACTAACCTTATTTGTTTCTTTGAGGAGGTAAGTAGGAATTTAGACCAGGGTAATGCAGTTGATGTGGTCCACTTAGAGTTTGCAAAGGCTTTTGATACAGTTCCAAACAAGAGGTCGGTGTACAAAATAAAACAAAATGGACTCAGTAATAATATATTCACCTGGATTGAAAACTGGTTGAAGGATAAACAAAAAAAGGGTTGTCATAAATTAAACTTTTTCAGGTTGGGATATGTCGTGAGTGGAGTACCTCAGGGATCCGTACTGGGACCCCTGCTTTTTATCTTGTTTATTAATGACCTTGAGGTTGGCATCGAAAGCAAAGTCTCCATTTTTGCTGATGATACTAAATTGTGTAAGGTAGTAGAATCAGAGCAGGATGTCATTTCTCTCAAAAAGTACTTGGAGAGACTGGAAACATGGGCAGGTAAATGTCAGATGAGGGTTAATACTGATAAATGTAAGGTTATGCATTTGAGATGCAAGAATAAACTGGCAACTTACAAATTAAATGGAGATAAATTGGGGGAATCCTTGATGGAGAAGGATTTAGGCGTGCTTGTAGACAGCAGGCTTAGCAATAGTGCCTAAAGTCATGCAGTAGCTGCAAAGGTCAACAAGAAGTAAACATAATTATGCCCCTTTATAAAGCATTAGTACAGTAAGACCACACCTTGAATATGGAGTACAATTTTGGGCACCACTCCTTAATAAAGACATTCTGGAACTAGAGAGAGTGCAGAGAAGAGCCACCAAATTAATAAAGAGGAAGGACAATCTAACTTATGAGGAGAGGCTAGCTAAATTAGATTTATTTACATAAGAAAAGAGATGTCTAAGAGGGGATATGATAACTATATACAAATATATTCGGGGACAGTACAAGGAGCTTTCAAATGAACTATTCATCCCAAGGTCAGTACAAAGGGCACGGGGCTTCCCTTTAGTTTGGATGAAAGCAGATTTCACCAGCAACAAAAGAAAAGGGTCTTTACAGTAAGGGCAGTTAAAAAAGTGGAATTCATTACCCATGGAGATTGTGATGGCAGACAATAAATTGTAATTTTAAATATCAAAAAAATGTTGGACATCTTTTTAGAAGGAATGGTATACAGGGATATACCAAATAAGTATACATGGGAAGGATGTTGATCAAGGGATTAATCCGATTGCCAATTCTTGGAGTCAGGAAGGAATTTATTTTTCCCTTATGAGATATCATTGGATGATATTACACTGTTTTTTGTTTTGTTTGCCTTACTCTTGATCAATAGTAAGTATAGATATAGGATCAAGTATCTGTTGTCTAAATTTAGCATAGGTTGAACTTTATGACATATGTCTTTTTTCAACCTCATCTACTATGACTATGTTACTATGTAACTATGTAACCCTTATAAACTAATGCTCACTGTTATCACAGCTTTTAAGCACAGCATGGGATTATATGCAATGCCAGAGAAAACACTCACATACATGTTTCAACCTTGATGGGTATCATCAGTGTGATGTTGGTTGTACTGGCTTTGCGATTTTCAAGGCTGTGGGATTTACCATAAACACTTTAAGTTATGGTGGGTGAAAAAGGCCACCTTTTTCACCCACCATAACTTAAAATGTGTAGGGTGTGTGCTGGAGTCCGGGACAAACATTTTAAGTGCAGGCCCCCCAACCCCCCCCCCTCGTGTTGGTGGTATTGCCCGCCACCCCCCCCCCCATTTCACACCTCACGGGCCCCCTCCCATGTATTTCTCTCCCTTCCGTCTCACTCTCCCGCCTCGCATGTATTTCTCTCCCCTGCTTCTCACTCAAATGCATACAAAAAATCCACCTACCCAATATATATTAAAAAAAAATATATAAGTATATAACCAAATTTATACAACCCCCCCAAATGCATATAAAAACCCACCTACCCAATACATATTAAAAAAATACATATAGCTATATATATATATATATATATATATATATATATATATGAACAAAAAAACAAACAAAAGCGCAAGCTCCATAGCACGTAACTGAGTAAAAAATAAGGTACATTTATTTAAAAAATCAGCAACCCATAAGAATGTGCACTTACAGGATTTTAAACAGAACCATTCGTGGGAGAGAAATCTCTATGTGGTCATCTGCGGTGGTAGGGTGAGTCCCAGGTTTGCAGAGTGGATGTAAACAGCCCAGGTTCACCATGAACTCCTATCCCAAATTGGCAGCAAGATATAAAGGCATCCAATGCCTGCACGTCCTTTGCTCCCTCATACAACGGTTGCTAACACTTGAAATTACCGCCAGCCGGAGCGCAGGGAAGCCAGGGACTCCAAATACACCAACACAAACGCGATGACGTCACAGCTCTATGCGTTTCGTCTCACTGCGGCGACTATATATCTCAATCTCTCTATATATATCTCAGAGATTTATATCTCAATCTCTATATATCTCAGAGATATATATCTCAATCTCTATATATCTCAGAGATATATATCTCAATCTCATCTCTATATATCTCAGATATATATCTCAATCTCTATCTCTCTATATATATCTCAGAGATCTCTCTCTCTCTCTCTCTCTCTCTCTCTCTCTATATATATATATATATATATATATATATATCTATATATCTCTCTCTCTATATCTCTCTCTCTCCATATATATCTCTATCTCTCTCTGTCTCTCTGTCTCTATATATATGTATATATTATATATAAATCAGACTTACCTTAGGGATTATCGGTTAGGCCTGTGGCTGCAGGGGGGGGGGCGCAGAATGCCGGTGGTGGTGGTGCTGTGTGGAGGGGGGCGATGGCTGCGGGGGCCCTTGATGCTGTGGGGGCTGGTGGGATGGCCTGGTGCAGTGGGGGGTGGGTGGGGGAGGACGTCCTTGTGCTGTGGGGTGGTGGCGGGGCCCTGCGCTGCGGTGGTGTGGCAGGACGACCCTGCGCTGCGGTGGGACGGCCCTGTACTGTGGCGGGGGGGCCCGGTCCTGCAGGGGGGGCGAGGGGGCCCTGTGCTGTTGCGGGGGGGGGGGGCAGTCCTGCAGAGAGGAGACGGGGGATCCTGTGCTGCGGGGGGCCCGGTCCTGCGGTGGTTGGCGCGAGGGCCCGGTCCTGCAAGGGGGGGTGATGGTGCTGGGGGAGGGGGGTGGTGCTGGGGAAGGGGGGGGGTGATGATAGCATTTGCCTCTGGCCCCGCTGCAGGCACCTGTTCCACAATGCTGCTCCCGTGTGCGCCGGGCCTCCCTCTCGCGCCGGAAGCTTAAGCCACTTCACTTCTGGCACTGCCGACAGGGAGACCAGTGCCGGGTGCAGTTTTTTAAAAATATATATTACATTAACGGGCATGCCGCGCAGGGGGCCGACACTCCAGTGCCCTTTGTCCACCCCTGTTGGCGGCCCTGGGTGTGTGTATATATATATATACAATGAGGTGTGTTCTGGGGTCAGAGAGTTTTTGGGATTGTGTGCACATCACATGCCATGCACACTTAATTGAGGATCATCTTGCTGCCTCTGCCTGCACACAGAATTATGATCTCTTATAGAGGGTATCTTGAGCATTCTCATAGGGAGGGTAATTCCTATGAGCATTCTCATAGGGAGGGTGACAACAAATAAAAGGGAAGTACCACATATATTTTTGTGGTAGGAATGGGCCTGAAGAAAGGGGATTACCCTTAAATGTTGCCCCCTTACACTTTTCATGTTGTACATAGCTGTTTACTTTGTTGTTTTACTTTTTGGATTTTGATTATTGTTTACCTTGTTTAGTTATGGTTTTCACATTTGTTGGTTACCAATAGTGGTAGTTACTGTAAGTTTCACCTTTGCCTTTTTTTTTGTTTGTTACTGTAGTGTGATTTGTGATTATTAGGTTTTCATCCTGCATAGTCTTCTCTTTTGTATATATGTTTTCTGTGTGCTAGTCATTTCTTTGTAAAGCCTATTTGGATTGATGACTATTGTTATATTTATAGTGTCTAACATTGTATGCTGTATAACTTTAATATAAACTATTGCATTTTTTCAAGACTACTTATATTAGTTTTCTTTGTATACTGGAGTGCGGGGACCGCCCTCTTGTTGCATGTTGTGATAAGTGTTGAAATACAAAGAAGAAAGTCTGTTTTGTTATAAATCTTTAATATAATTGTAGCCATGCTGTAAAATGGCCTACAGTTTTCTCTCATGCTGGCAGTAAGCCTGGTAAGTTGCAGGGTTGCCAGCATTAATCATGGAGGTTTGTCCTCACACCCTGGTGAGGTGTCATATGTAATGATGGGAGAGGCTACATACTCTGAGTCCACCATTAGTGACATCAGAGATGTGCCTGTTTCCTGAGGTACATAAGGCACAACACTGTCCAAAGTTAGAGAGTTCATAGAGGAACAAGTCTGTGTTGAGACTTGGGAGTAAGGGGCCCACTAGTGCATCAACTAGTGGCCCAGTGCAAACTCAAGCGGCAGCAAGACTGACAAGGCCTACACTATGTCCAGGGATCTGGCACAGGGGTGATCTCCCTAAGGGGATAGGGGATCCCACTCCATTGGGAGGGCGTACCTTTCAAAGGGATAGCGGCAAGCAAGATGTGCGGCTAAGCTGCTTGCTGTGAGGGGCAGTTTGCCCATACCATGAACAATAAAGATGCCCTTGATAAAAGATACCCTCATGTGTGAGTCTGGAATTACTCGGCAGAGGAAGGTACCACAGAGGAGTTCCTCATCAGAACCATCCCCAAGTGGACGCAGGGATCCTGATGAGGTGGAGGCGCTGCACTGGATGTAGGTAGGACTCGCACACACTACCTCAGCTGCCTGTCTGGGTTGGCATTCCCCACACAACATCATGCGGGAGACTCAGGAGCTCTGTTGCCAACAGGTGCACCACTAGACACGACCACGTAATGGGGACTGGTTAGACCATAGGGGCCAATGTGAGATTGGGTGGGTCAGCCAGGTCCAGAAAATCCGTTACATAATATTTTAAAATCTTTTTATATAACTAAAAACTTTTAAACATTGGCGGTATAATCTTCACAAAATTGACATCCTCTCTTAGCAGAGATGGGTCCTGCATAGTTTGCTAGATGCTGCGTCTATTCCCTCTCTGGGTGTGCGCACCTCATGTAGGAAAGGGCAGTGGGGTGGATCGAGAGGTTGTAGCAGGAGTGGTATCATTTGACACATTAGGTTTTTTGATGCTTATGGTACCAGGGTTTTGTGACTTCCACAAAATGAAGGACTGATGTAAACGGCCAAACACCTGCTCATTTGAATGAGTGTTTTATGTGTAGATACTGAATGTGTAATTTTGTAGTTTAATTTGCTGTTTTTCAACTTTATCATTTGAAAATCAACAGCTGCTTTTTTTTAATGAGTGATGTGTAAGCCATTACACTCTGATTCACGCGCACTATGTGCTGTGAAGGAGACTTTGGATACACACCTGTTGTTTCCGGTGCATCACTTCGGCAAGGTATAGCTGCATGTTCTCCTTGGGAACAGTCATGGAGTTCACATTGCATTTTCACATCTCTGTTCTTCAGGACACTCTGGTTTTTCATGAGCCGTCATCTCTTGTGATATTGACTCTAAAATCAGTGTATGCTGATCATCAGAATGCTGTTTCTGGGTACAATTTTCATCCTCTGCAGCCTCTGAAGAGGGTAAAAAAGGTGATGCACTTGAGGTGCATTAAGCCAGCAAGGAACAATAACAAGAATATGAATACAAAAATACAGCTTTGTATAAAGTAGTTTAAGGTTATTGATACTTTATTCTTAAAAGGTATACTGATACTTAAATCATTTTTAGAATTATTCGTTAATGAACATGTGTTTGGTATATGACGTGTGACAACTACAGGTTTACGTGACATTTACAGTCCAAATTATGCATTGAAATAATACAAGCAATATATGAGGCTATTTCATTTTTTGTAAGCACTTAGCTCAAAAAATAGCAGTACAGATGAAACTGTCGGTTTTGGCACAGATTCTGAGGAATTCTATGGGCATGTCAGGGAGCCAGAAATATCCTATATCCAAAAGCATAGATTGAGAGAGAGAGATGGTATCCCAGTATCAGACACTTAAGAAAAGAGGTTTCGTAATTATCTGAGTAAGTGCAGTTTGGTGGACTAGAGGAAAAGGGTTACCCGGACTGTAAACATAACCAAACACAAGCCAAAATAAACCTACACATTCTAGTCAAGGATTCTTATACTTTGTAACAGAGACTTATCCCTGTGTAAGGAACTGCCTCTAAATCCAGCTGGGCGCTGGTTAAGTGAAGACAGGCAATTAACCATACTCCATCTGGTTAATTAGGACTCTAGACAGGTTTAAAACTCCTGCTAAAATAGACCTAGAGAGATTTTCCTCAGCACACAACAGTACTGACATGAGTAGAGGGTCTTGAATGCACAGGAGGACTGTGTGTTGACAGCGAGACACAGGGGGACCAGACATCCTTTTCTGGACACAGAGGACCCATAAACCTGCCAGAAGCTGGACCCTCAAGCACACCAAGACAGCTGGACACCACTGACCTGAAGGGCCACCTGCTTTAAGGTACCGCTGAGACTTTGTGGTGATAAGTGGGTAAGGGGCTTTAACCCCCCCTCCAGCCTTGCAGAGAGGGACTGGGGAAGTAAGTTAGCCCTTACAAAGGGACAGGTGTTTCTTGTTTTTTGCATATTTTTGTTTGCTGTGCTGTTTAAAGGGTCAGGCTCAATAAAGCCATATGTTAATTTCACCCTAAATGGTCTCCATTTGCATACCTCTGCACACATCTCTTACATATGGTGTCAGAAGTTGGGATGAGAGATGAATTTCAAAGGGGCCCCGGAGACTGCCTGTGAAATGTTTGTGCTTTTGCCTACATACAGTAAGGTTCTGCAACAGCCTCAGAAACAAAGCCAAAAATCACGTGCAGAAGTGACCAGATTTAAATGACTACACATCCAGGCAGGAAAGATACAACTGCACTGGAGAAAGTCACAATGCCACAGTTTGACTGGAAGGACTGCGACAGATGGTGACACACACAAGATACTGATGCTGTGACCAGATTCTACCCTCCCCCACTTGTGAATAAAAAAAAAAAAAAAAAACATGGGATTTAAAAATGGCCGCTCAGCTGAAGTTAAATAAAGACTCTGCAAGAATTGGGAAGAAAATGTGTTCCTGGTGTAAAGAGATGCGAGAAAAGATAAGCACTGCACACCAAATAAATGAAAATAAGAAATAATACAGTTACAATAATACAGTTACCGGTGCTCCCATCCATGAACGAGAGGCTGCATCCAATCCACGGTACACGAAGAGAGATGGAAGACAGGGCACAAGGATTTGAAAAAATGAAAATATTTATTTACGGGAACTATGAACTCTGCAAGCAAAGTCTGCTTACTTGTAGGACTACCAGCTGGGTAGCGAATACAGAGAATACAGAGAAAACAGCTGCAATAGCACCTCCCGAGGTCAGGGGGAAGAATACACCTCATACCGCCAAAATGGAGGACAAGATGTGGCGTTCCTGTAATGAACCCTACCCCATGGAAGAGTGGCCCTTCCGGTCCTATGAGGATATGGATAAGGATGAAGATATCTCTTAGGGGGAACCCGAACCAATTTACACCTACAAAACACCCCATGAATGGTTGAGGTGCCCGAACTCGGTACGCACCGAAAAGACCGTTCTCTATGATGACGAATTTGATCGGCAGGAGAAACAGCCGGAGCACCAGATCGCTGAATATTTATGCCACCTAGCACAACTGAAAGAAAGCATGGTGGATGCAGTGAAACTGCTGAAGAAGCAAATTTAGAAGTATATCCGAGTATTCCTGATGGGAGGGTCATCCAAAGCAAATAGGTAGAAAAGAAAAGAGGCTCTTCAATTACCTGGAAGGAACAAACATATCCGCAGATCCCATGGAGAAAAAAGGGGGGCGAGAGCCACTGCAGCCTAGAGAAAATGGAGGATTCATCACGCGGATGACAGAATATCCAGAGGGCCCAAAATAGAAGTTGTGTAGCCCAAAGAAATGTCTGTCTGGTGCTAACAGTGAGGAACCCTCAACCAATCATACCAGGGAAGCGGAGCCAGAACCAGTGAGTGACGAGTCCTTGACCAGCCCTGAAGATGCCCTGCAAACTGCCAGGCATGATGGTGATATGCTTCATGAACAATTGAAAATGGAGAGAGAAAATAATGCTGAGATATTGTGCATAATTTACTCTGAGGCAAGGACCGAATTGGAAGATCCAAGGACGGATCTAGATACTGCAAACGCTTCTATTACTGCCATGGAAGAAAAGCAGAACAAGGCTGACAAAATGATTACTAACCTGAAACAGAACTATGAGGAGGCACTGAAAGAAATTAGAGTCTCAGCAAGAGGTTCACAATTGCCATAGAGTTGGAATTCTCTCAGAATGAAGTTCATACTCTTCATATAGAACTGAATGCCTCACACCAGGAGGTCAACAGTATGCGGACAGAGGTGGACAGATCACAGAATGAGGTTCATACTCTCCGCATAGAGCTGGATGCCTCACACCAAGAGACCAGCAGTTGCCACACAGAACTTGAAGTCACTATAAAGTAACTTCACAATATCGCTGAGGAGCTGGACATCTCTCAAAACGCTGTCAACAGTCTTGGGTGGATTTTTAAGTCTCCCATGGAGGAGCTTCACACCCTCAACCTAAAGATAGACGTCTCATGCCAGGAGACTGGGATTCTCAACTTAGTGTGTAAATGGAAGGAGGACTACAAGGAGGCCCTGTATATAAGAAAATTCTGATTTGACTGACCTCGTCAATGAAAAGAATGAAAAGCTGCATGAGCTAGAAAAAATAAAGAAACTATTGGAAGATGAAAAGTTAGAAACATTGGAGCAATGCACACAAGCAGAGCACCTACTGCAGAACCAACTGCAAGGTCTGCATATGCACCTACAGAATGCCAAAGAGAAGCAGCGATCTCTGCCGGCTGCTAAAGAAGTACAAGTGCTGCAGGAATGTCTAATAACCCAGTGTGTACCTGTAGAGCAGCATGTGGAACTGAAGACTACATTGAACATCACCAGAGCATCATTAAAGGCTAAAATTAGAGGTCAGGTGACTTGGTACAAGACTGGTAAGAAGTGTTACCAGAGTGCTCAAGTACCAGGCTATTCACAATTGTAATAAATCCCAGACCTTAGGTAGGTGAATTAATCTTCAATATAAATCAATGAGTATGTCAATATAGCCATAACATGAATAGTGTTCCCTGAAAACTGGGGTTAGTGGAAAACCACCACACTCAATTTCATTGGGAGTATCAATAAGGCATAAAATAATGGTAGCATTTACTCACAATCACCTCCTGGTCTGGGAAGATGTACTGCTGCTGACGAAATCCAGGTAGATGCAAAAGAAGTAGAGCACAGCCAAGTAGGAGCAAGGAGAGGATCCAAGGTACAAAAAAACTTTATTGGAGGTCCCAAAGCATAAAAAAAGCCTTCTATGCTTTTCGAACAAGATGTTCTTTATCAAGAAGTATAAAACTAATGTCTGCATAGCCCTTTTTAAATGAAATGACTTTGCTGCCGTTTCGTGCCGAAACTCGCGTCATGACGTCATGACACACACACCAACGTATACGCACTACCATTGGATGTGGTCTGTGAACATCAGAGCAGCCTGGGTTAAAACAACAACGGAACCTTTAAAACAGGCCTGCACAACATACAGCCCGCGGGCCGCCCGGGACACCCTGTGTGGCCCGCAATGGCTCCCTCCAACCCCCCCCCCACTTCACACACCCCCACTTCACCCCCCCTTCCCTGGTAGGGAAGGAAGGAGCGCTCTCCAATAGGAGCGAACTCCAGCAGTTTGTGATAGCGCGCTCCCCCCTCCCCTCTCCTGCTCTAGCAGTGTAGCGCGACCCGGAACTTCTGGGGTCTGCTGCTAGAGCGCGCATACCTTGCGCTTCTCCCTGCTGCCATCTCTGTTGCCGCCGCCGCCACCACCTCTGCTGCTGCCGCCGTCGCCACCATCAGGTAACATGGGGGGGGGGTAGTTCATTCATGAGGGGTTGGGGAGGGCTGCTGAAATGGGCTGGGGGGCTGCTGAAATGGTCTGGGGGGCTGCAGAAATGGTCTGGGGGCTGCTGAAATGGTCTGGGGGGCTGCTGAAATGGGTTGGGGGGCTGCTGAAATGGGCTGGTGGGCTGCTGAAATGGGTTGGGGGGCTGCTGAAATGGGCTGGTTGGCTGCTGAAATGAGCTGGGGGGCTGCTGAAATAGACTGGGGGCTGCCGAAATGGGCAGGGGGCTGCTGAAATTTGTTGGGGGGCTGCTGAAATGGGCTGGGGGGCTGCTTAAATGGGCAGGGGGCTGCTGAAATGGGTTGGGTGGGCTGCTGAAATGGGCTGGGGGGGAATCTGAAATGGGTTGGGGGGGCTGCTGAAATGGGCTGGGGGGGCTGCTGAAATGGGTTGGGGGGGCTGCTGAAATGGGTTGGGGGGGCTGCTGAAATGGGTTGGGGGGGCTGCTGAAATGGGTTGGGGGGAGAGATGTGAGGTGCAGGGGTGAGGGATGTGAGTTGCAGGGGGGGAGAGATGTGAGGTGCAGGGGGGAGAGAGATGTGAGGTGCAGGGGGCGAGAGAGATGTGAGGTGCAGGGGGTGAGAGAGATGTGAGGTGCAGGGGGCGAGAGAGATGTGAGGTGCAGGGAGCGAGAGAGATGTGAGGTGCAGGGGGTGGGATGTGTGTGGTGTGCAGGGGGGTATTATGTGTATGGGTGAGGGGGAGAGATGGGGGTATGAGAGATCGATGGGGAGTCTCGCAAAGGTTGATGATGAGGGTTTTTGGGGGAGATATGAGGATGATGATGAAGGGTGCTGGGGTAGATATGATGATGATGATGATGATGATGATGATGATGATGATGATGATGATGATGATGATGATGATGATGATGATGATGATGATGATGATGATGATGATGATGATGATGATGATGATGATGATGATGATGATGATGGGTGCTGGGGTAGATATATGAGGATGATGATGATGATGATGATGATGATGATGATGATGATGATGATGATGATGATGATGATGATGATGATGATGATGATGATGATGATGATGATGATGATGATGATGATGATGATGATGATGATGATGATGATTTTACCCGACGGCCCCAAACTTTTTTCCTTGGAGCAGTTCGGCCCATCTCACTGTACAAGTTGTGCAGGCCTGCTTTAAAGGGTCAAACTTAGAGAGTGAGCAAAGCTGTGGGTACAATGTGTACATCCTAATATGGGCATAGTGCCGATCCACCCACTCCTGGAAAAGCAGAGTAGAAGCAGCAACAAGACACCAATAAAGAAATGAACACAGTAAATATCCACAGATCTCCTTGCTCCTACTTGGCTGTGCCCTACTTCTTTTGCATCGACTTGGTACAAGAGGCAGCACAAGATGGTCCAGAAACTGAGGTAAACAGCTGCGACCATAGCGAAGAAATCCACAGAGCTCCAAAATATAGTGAAGGATTAATTGATGCACATTCAGAGCAAGAAATAGGATTCTCTCGCGGATGAGCATAACTTATTAAAAAGGGAGCAAAGCAGCAGAGTCATTCAGAAATACTACAAAGCTCTTATCCAAGCTTGGATGGAAAGCGAAAGGTATCTGTGCAAATGCTCTGCAGTGCTCAGCATACAGGCTGCCTACAGAAGAATGAAAAATCATCAGCTAAATTGCCAGAATAAAGCAGCCTGACTTCTCCAATCCATATGGAGAATGAGACGACAAAGAGAGAACTATGAACATTTGGAGGAATGTGTCATTTTACTCCAGTAAAATGTTAGGAAGTGTCTGCAGCAAATATGCTACAAAAAAAGGAAGGAAGCTACTGGGGTGATTCAATCCAGATACAGGTCCTACATCACAATCAAGCAATCTGTGCATTGCTATAAATGCTAGACACACTAGACTGCAGAAGAAGCAAATTTAGAAGTATATCCGAGTATTCCTGATGAGAGGGTCATCCAAAGCAAATAGGTAGAAAAGAAAAGAGGCTCTTCAATTACCTGGAAGGAACAAACATATCCGCAGATCCCATGGAGAAAAAAGGGGGGCGAGAGCCACTGCAGCCTAGAGAAAATGGAGGATTCATCACGCGGATGACAGAATATCCAGAGGGCCCAAAATAGAAGTTGTGTAGCCCAAAGAAATGTCTGTCTGGTGCTAACAGTGAGGAACCCTCAACCAATCATACCAGGGAAGTGGAGCCAGAACCAGTGAGTGACGAGTCCTTGACCAGCCCTGAAGATGCCCTGCAAACTGCCAGGCATGATGGTGATATGCTTCATGAACAATTGAAACTGGAGAGAGAAAATAATGCTGAGATATTGTGCATAATTTACTCTGAGGCAAGGACCGAATTGGAAGATCCAAGGACGGATCTAGATACTGCAAACGCTTCTATTACTGCCATGGAAGAAAAGCAGAACAAGGCTGACAAAATGATTACTAACCTGAAACAGAACTATGAGGAGGCACTGAAATAAATTAGAGTCTCAGCAAGAGGTTCACAATTGCCATAGAGTTGGAATTCTCTCAGAATGAAGTTCATACTCTTCATATAGAACTGAATGCCTCACACCAGGAGGTCAACAGTATGCGGACAGAGGTGGACAGATCACAGAATGAGGTTCATACTCTCCGCATAGAGCTGGATGCCTCACACCAAGAGACCAGCAGTTGCCACACAGAACTTGAAGTCACTATAAAGTAACTTCACAATATCGCTGAGGAGCTGGACATCTCTCAAAACGCTGTCAACAGTCTTGGATGGATTTTTAAGTCTCCCATGGAGGAGCTTCACACCCTCAACCTAAAGATAGACGTCTCATGCCAGGAGACTGGGATTCTCAACTTAGTGTGTAAATGGAAGGAGGACTACAAGGAGGCCCTGTATATAAGAAAATTCTGATTTGACTGACCTCGTCAATGAAAAGAATGAAAAGCTGCATGAGCTAGAAAAAATAAAGAAACTATTGGAAGATGAAAAGTTAGAAACATTGGAGCAATGCACACAAGCAGAGCACCTACTGCAGAACCAACTGCAAGGTCTGCATATGCACCTACAGAATGCCAAAGAGAAGCAGCGATCTCTGCCGGCTGCTAAAGAAGTACAAGTGCTGCAGGAATGTCTAATAACCCAGTGTGTACCTGTAGAGCAGCATGTGGAACTGAAGACTACATTGAACATCACCAGAGCATCATTAAAGGCTAAAATTAGAGGTCAGGTGACTTGGTACAAGACTGGTAAGAAGTGTTACCAGAGTGCTCAAGTACCAGGCTATTCACAATTGTAATAAATCCCAGACCTTAGGTAGGTGAATTAATCTTCAATATAAATCAATGAGTATGTCAATATAGCCATAACATGAATAGTGTTCCCTGAAAACTGGGGTTAGTGGAAAACCACCACACTCAATTTCATTGGGAGTATCAATAAGGCATAAAATAATGGTAGCATTTACTCACAATCACCTCCTGGTCTGGGAAGATGTGCTGCTGCTGACGAAATCCAGGTAGATGCAAAAGAAGTAGAGCACAGCCAAGTAGGAGCAAGGAGAGGATCCAAGGTACAAAAAAACTTTATTGGAGGTCCCAAAGCATAAAAAAAGCCTTCTATGCTTTTCGAACAAGATGTTCTTTATCAAGAAGTATAAAACTAATGTCTGCATAGCCCTTTTTAAATGAAATGACTTTGCTGCCGTTTCGTGCCGAAACTCGCATCATGACGTCATGACACACACACCAACGTATACGCACTACCATTGGATGTGGTCTGTGAACATCAGAGCAGCCTGGGTTAAAACAACAACGGAACCTTTAAAACAGGCCTGCACAACATACGGCCCGCGGGCCGCCCGGGACACCCTGTGCGGCCCGCAATGGCTCCCTCCAACCCCCCCCCCCCACTTCACACACCCCCACTTCACCCCCCCTTCCCTGGTAGGGAAGGAAGGAGCGCTCTCCAATAGGAGCGAACTCCAGCAGTTTGTGATAGCGCGCTCCCCCCTCCCCTCTCCCGCTCTAGCAGTGTAGCGCGACCCGGAACTTCTGGGGTCTGCTGCTAGAGCGCGCATACCTTGCGCTTCTCCCTGCTGCCATCTCTGTTGCCGCCGCCGCCACCACCTCTGCTGCTGCCGCCGTCGCCACCATCAGGTAACATGGGGGGGGGTAGTTCATTCATGAGGGGTTGGGGAGGGCTGCTGAAATGGGCTGGGGGGCTGCTGAAATGGGCTGGGGGGCTGCTGAAATGGTCTGGGGGGCTGCAGAAATGGTCTGGGGGCTGCTGAAATGGTCTGGGGGGCTGCTGAAATGGGTTGGGGGGCTGCTGAAATGGGCTGGTGGGCTGCTGAAATGGGTTGGGGGGCTGCTGAAATGGGCTGGTTGGCTGCTGAAATGAGCTGGGGGGCTGCTGAAATAGACTGGGGGCTGCCGAAATGGGCAGGGGGCTGCTGAAATTTGTTGGGGGGCTGCTGAAATGGGCTGGGGGGCTGCTTAAATGGGCAGGGGGCTGCTGAAATGGGTTGGGTGGGCTGCTGAAATGGGCTGGGGGGGAATCTGAAATGGGTTGGGGGGGCTGCTGAAATGGGCTGGGGGGGCTGCTGAAATGGGTTGGGGGGGCTGCTGAAATGGGTTGGGGGGGCTGCTGAAATGGGTTGGGGGGGCTGCTGAAATGGGTTGGGGGGAGAGATGTGAGGTGCAGGGGTGAGGGATGTGAGTTGCAGGGGGGGAGAGATGTGAGGTGCAGGGGGGAGAGAGATGTGAGGTGCAGGGGGCGAGAGAGATGTGAGGTGCAGGGGGCGAGAAAGATGTGAGGTGCAGGGGGCGAGAGAGATGTGAGGTGCAGGGAGCGAGAGAGATGTGAGGTGCAGGGGGTGGGATGTGTGTGGTGTGCAGGGGGGTATTATGTGTATGGGTGAGGGGGAGAGATGGGGGTATGAGAGATCGATGGGGAGTCTCGCAAAGGTTGATGATGAGGGTTTTTGGGGGAGATATGAGGATGATGATGAAGGGTGCTGGGGTAGATATGATGATGATGATGATGATGATGATGATGATGATGATGATGATGATGATGATGATGATGATGATGATGATGATGATGATGATGATGATGATGATGATGATGATGATGATGATGATGGGTGCTGGGGTAGATATATGAGGATGATGATGATGATGATGATGATGATGATGATGATGATGATGATGATGATGATGATGATGATGATGATGATGATGATGATGATGATGATGATGATGATGATGATGATGATGATGATGATTTTACCCGACGGCCCCAAACTTTTTTCCTTGGAGCAGTTCGGCCCATCTCACTGTACAAGTTGTGCAGGCCTGCTTTAAAGGGTCAAACTTAGAGAGTGAGCAAAGCTGTGGGTACAATGTGTACATCCTAATATGGGCATAGTGCCGATCCACCCACTCCTGGAAAAGCAGAGTAGAAGCAGCAACAAGACACCAATAAAGAAATGAACACAGTAAATATCCACAGATCTCCTTGCTCCTACTTGGCTGTGCCCTACTTCTTTTGCATCGACTTGGTACAAGAGGCAGCACAAGATGGTCCAGAAACTGAGGTAAACAGCTGCGACCATAGCGAAGAAATCCACAGAGCTCCAAAATATAGTGAAGGATTAATTGATGCACATTCAGAGCAAGAAATAGGATTCTCTCGCGGATGAGCATAACTTATTAAAAAGGGAGCAAAGCAGCAGAGTCATTCAGAAATACTACAAAGCTCTTATCCAAGCTTGGATGGAAAGCGAAAGGTATCTGTGCAAATGCTCTGCAGTGCTCAGCATACAGGCTGCCTACAGAAGAATGAAAAATCATCAGCTAAATTGCCAGAATAAAGCAGCCTGACTTCTCCAATCCATATGGAGAATGAGACGACAAAGAGAGAACTATGAACATTTGGAGGAATGTGTCATTTTACTCCAGTAAAATGTTAGGAAGTGTCTGCAGCAAATATGCTACAAAAAAAGGAAGGAAGCTACTGGGGTGATTCAATCCAGATACAGGTCCTACATCACAATCAAGCAATCTGTGCATTGCTATAAATGCTAGACACACTAGACTGTGTGTTGACAGCAAGACACAAGGGAACCAGACCTCTTTTCCTGGACACAAAGCACAGAACCTGCCAGAGGCTGGACCCTCAACCACACCAAGACACCTGGACACCACTGACCTGAAGGGCCATCTGCTTTAAGAACGCTGAGATTTTGGGTGGATAAGTGGGTAAGGGGCTTTTATGCCCCAGCCTTGCAGAGAGGGACTGGGGCAGTAAGTTAGCCTTATAAAGGGATAGGTGTTTGTTGTTTTTCTATATTTTTGTTTGCTGTGTTTTTTAAAGGGTCGGGCTCAATAAGCCATATGTTAATTTCACCCTAAACGGTCTCCATTTGCATATATAGTTACATAGTTACATAGTAGATGATGAAAAAAGCCGTATGTCCATCAAGTTCATCCTATGCTAAATTTAGACAACAGATACTTTGGGCTCTATGCAGTAAGCGCCGAAAAAGTGCAATCGCCAAGGGTTGCCGATAGGCCTTATTTTGGCGATTTGCCCTCGCAGTATTCAGTAAGGGCCGAATCCATGCCGATCCATGCTGAATCACTGCGAAAGCAAAACTGCCGATGAGCCTGTGCCGAAACAGCCTGGCTCCCGATAACCTGCCGATAGGCCTTTTCTGCCGATAGGTGTTTGCAGCAGAGAGAGACCAGCCGCTCTCAGCGCAACATCGGCAAAATTTAAATTATTTATAAACAACTTTTACTTATAGTGTACATGTGCAGGGGGTCTCCGGAGCTGAACCGCATTGGTTTCAGGTTACGGGGACCCCCTGCTTCCCGAGATACAGGCCCCTTTATGAGGTGCTGATATCCCTCTGCATTTAAAGGTCCCGATCACGTGACCGCGGAATGTAAACAAAGCAGAGGGATACCGGCACCCCATAAAGGGGCCTGTATCTCGGGAAGCTGGGGGTCCCCAGACCTAAAACCAAAGTGGTTCAGCTCCGGAGACCCTATGCACATCTACACTATGACTAAAACACATATAAATTAACACTCATTCCTTACTTTTGCGGCTATGTGCTTCGGTAACGAAGCAGCATGAATGTATTTTTAATAATAGTGTACTGTGAGCAGGGTCCCCTGAGATGAACCGCATTGCTTTGTGGACCAGGGACCCCTGCTTCCCGAGTTACAGGCCCCGGTATGTGTCATCGGGTGGCAGTGTCACAGCCATCTTTATAGCGTCCCATTCGTGCCGTGTCCGCTATAAATATGGCGGTGACACTGTAACCAATGCCCCAAACCGGGGCCTGTAACTCGGGAAGCAGGGGGTCTCTGAGCCACAAATCAATGCAGTTCAGCTCAGGGGACCCCCTGCTTCCGCACAATATTATTAAAATACATAAATGCTGCTTCATTACCATAGCGTATAGCCGCTAAGGCAATGAAGGGGTTAAGGCAGAATAGCATGTTTATTGGGGACATTTTACCCCAATAAACATTGCAATAAACAACATACACCCACTGTGTATTTAAAATACATAAACAACAATAAATACATTAAATACATATAGCACTCACCCATTTTCGGCTGCCACGATGAAGCATTCCTCCTCTTCATCCTGCCCATGCCCCCTCCACTGCTGCAAAACAGACACAAGAATGAAAACATCCAATGTAATGAGTCCAAACCCCTTATTAACTGCTACAGTCATTAAGGGGTTAACCCACACTCACCCACCACTCGGGACGCCTACATACCCTCCCACACTAACCCCCCACCCCGTGAGGCCTAACCACCCTCACCCACTACCCACAAGGGAGGCCTACCCACAAACCGTTGGGGCCAATACACCCCCCCCCACCCCCAGTACCCACAATAAAAACAATACACAGCCTCACAATAAGCATCATTCTATTTATTAAATACATTACCCACCCCCTGTGCCCCCCCATAAATACATGATTTATCATTTTACATACAGGGTTCATACCCCAGCCCCACGCGAGTCCCCGGCGGGCTGGCGGGGCACCTGACAGACCTACAGGGTACCAGCAGCTTGTTTCAAACAGGTTCTGGAGGCCAGTTGGTGTGTCCCGTCAAGCGCCATGGCCCCCAGGTGGTCTCCTTGGGTCACCGTGGGCCACAATTGGGTCCCCACAGTAGGCCCGCAGATGTCTGGGAGCCCCGGGTCAGACCCACGGGTGCCTGCGGGGCCTCGGGTGGTTCCCACGGGGGTCTGGGGAACTCACGAGTGCTCACTACGCGTCTGCAGTGCCCCCACGGATGTGGGACCACCGCTTCATCCCCGCACCTATGGGTCCGTGGTGCCCCCACGGATGTGGGACCACCGCTTCATCCCCGCAGACTACGGGTCCGCGGTGCCCCCACAGATGGGAGGCCACCGCTTTATCCCCGCAGGTGTCACCCGTGGAACCACCAGCCTGATACCCGTGAGATAACCGAGGAGACCGCAGGTGGTCTCCAGAGGTCTCACGCAGAACCAAGAAACCAACCCTGAATGTAAAAAAAATAAACCTGGCCTATACATTCAATACATACATCCCTCCCTCCCCCCCAAACACCTACAGTACAATAATATGCTAAATAACTATTATCCAGATAGGGATAATAGATTATTTGCCCATTATTAAACACATTAACTAGCATATTAAAATAAATAAAGTACTACTGACCTCATCAATAAGAAGCCCTCATCGCCAGCAACATCCTTGTCTTTCGTTGCCCACAAAATACATAGCCAATACAAAGCCAATACATTGCAATTACATTCAGATATCAATTAACCCCTTAAACACCTTATCGGATAATAACCGCAAAGGTAATTAAGGGGTTAAGCCACACTGGCCCGATACCCACCCTTCACCCATTCATTTGTACAGTGGCTTCATCATGCAACTATATATATATATATATATATATATATATATATATATATATATATATATATATATATATATATATATATATACATATATACATACATACACACACATGATGAACCAATATACAAATAAATGTAAAAGGGTTATCAAAAACATGCTGTACTACAAATAACACTTCTCCATACAGACACACTACAATAAAATCAATTTCCTTTAAAAATCCAATCTGATCTTCCAATCAAAATCCTCAAATGCCAATCAAAAACCTCAAATGACAATCAAAACATTGCATTTACATTGTATATATGATGCATACAATCTTTGCATCATATACAGTAGCGACATACTTTATTAAAGTAAATGCCGGCGGCATGCCGGGATCTACCCCAGCTGCCGCCAGTAAAAAACGCGCGCCGCCGCGTTTCCCCCACGCACTCCCCCTCCACATCGCGAGCAATTACCCCCCCTTCTGGACCCCGAACCCGGCTTCTGTCATGCCCCTCTGCTTCCCCGCACCCCCGCTTACCTTAATTTCATCTCCAGGGGTGTCGGGGAAGCCTGGGGAAGCCGGGGAAGACAGGGAAGCCGGGCGCGCATGTGACTGTGACGTCACAGTGCGCCGCCACGCGCCGCGGCTACCCGCTTCCCAGCCGCATACAGCCAGCGGCTTTTGCTCGAATAAGAGCTGCCGCTGCTGTACATTCTGCAAATGAATGTTAACAATAATATATTCAAAACAAAATACCAATACCTCCAAACAAGTATACTATTTAAACCAATCCAGTAAACATAAATCAATTAGCATTCATTAATTACACCCCTAAACAATTTACATTCCCTCCCTAACAATTAAACAATTAACTAATTCATGCGTTGAACAGAACAATTTATCCTGTGAAAAAATATAAGTACCAACAAGAATACAATATACAAAAGTACACCATACAATAGCAACAATTACATCTATCTAATTTTAAAATAGATTATACACACATTCATGCATAGCAGTATAGCCAAATTAATTTAAAACACAGCAAATTAAGCTTTTAAAACAACATCATTTCTTACCCTGTATGTATATATCGATCTAAACATACATACATACATACATACATACATACATACATACAGTGGCAAGAAATGATATGCCAAAAATAAATAAATACACATGTTAAAAAAGCTTTTAAAAAAATTAACAAGTTAAATAAAATACATTTCTTTAGTTCACTTACCATTTCTTGACCCACTCACCTACTCCCGTTGAACAGCTTACTGTCGAACCAATCTACCAGGCACAGGAACCCATAAAATAACAAACCATAAAATAATAAACATTAAAATAAAAATCTAAAACAATCCACGGGTCTTCTATTTGTAATCCATCTTCATCTGTATTCTTCTTTCTTCTATCTGCAGCTCTCTTCCGGGGTCTTCTTGTCTTCTACGGCCACGCCCTGGCCTTCTTCTTCTGTAGGAGGTCCTTCCTCCTCGGGGTCTGGCTTCAAAATGAGACGACATAGGCTTTTAAAGGCAGTGGGCTGCTGACATGTGAGGGGGGGGTGGGCTGCTGACATGTGAGGGGGGGTGGGCTAGTGACATGTGAGGGGGGTGGGCTGCTGACATGTGAGTGTATTGTGAGGGCTGTGTGCAGTGTGTGTGTGTGCAGTGTGTGTCAGTGTGTGCAGTGTGAGCAATGAGCAGTGTGTGTGAAGTGTGCAGTGTGTGTCAGTGTGAGCAGTGTGTGTGCAGTGCAGTGTGAGCAATGAGCAGTGTGAGTAGTGTGTGAGCAATGCGCAGAGTGTGTGCAGTGTGAGCAATGAGCAGTGTGTGTGCAGTGTGCAGTGTGTGTCAGTGTGAGCAGTGTGTGTGCAGTGTGCAGTGTGTGTCACTGTGAGCAGTGTGTGTGCAGTGTGCAGTGTGAGCAATGAGCAGTGTGTGTGCAGTGTGTGCAGTGTGAGCAGTGTGCAGTGTGTGGCAGTGTGAGCAGTGTGTGTGCAGTATGCAGTGTGAGCAATGAGCAGTGTGTGTGTGCAGTGTGCAGTGTGTGTCAGTGTGAGCAGTGTGAGCAATGAACAGTGTTTGTGCAGTGTGAGCAGTGTGTGTGCAGTGTGCAGTGTGTGTCAGTGTGACAGTGTGTGTCAGTGTGAGCAGTGTGTGTGCAGTGTGCAGTGTGAGCAATGAGCAGTGTGTGTGCAGTGTGTGCAGTGTGAGCAGTGTGCAGTGTGTGGCAGTGTGAGCAGTGTGTGTGCAGTGTGCAGTTTGAGCAATGAGCAGTGTGTGTCAGTGTGAGCAGTGTGAGCAATGAGCAGTGTGTGTGCAGTGTGTGGCAGTGTGAGCAGTGTGTGTGGAGTGTGCAGTGTGAGCAATGAGCAGTGTGTGTGCAGTGTGTGTCAGTGTGAGCAGTGTATGTGCAGTGTGAGCAATGAGCAGTGTGCTTGCAGTGTGCAGTGTGCAGTGAGAGTGTGTGCAGTGTGTGCAGTGTGTGCAGTGTGTGCAGTGTGTGCAGTGTGTGCAGTGTGTGCAGTGTGTGCAGTGTGCAAAAAAAAATTCAAATTTTTTTTTTAAACGGGAGCCACGGGAAAACCGCGTTATAACCGAATCGCGGTATAACAAGGCGCGTTATAACGGGGTTTACCTGTATATAGTCACTTACTGCTTCAAGCAGCATAATATTTTTAACCCAGTCTCAGTAAAAATCTTCTTTGCTGAAATTTTGCAAATCACTTGCCATTCAGCTGAGACACTGGAAATCAAAATAGAAGTTTCTAAATTAGAGCCAGTTTGTCACAAACTCATCAAGAAATATTTCCCATTATTGACTCTGTAGCCTAAAGCCACGACCGAGTCCAGATTCATTAAATACACTGCTCTCCTTCCTTATGGTATATTGGGAAATATGCACAGCTACATCTTCATCATTATCTAGAGTCAGTAACAACAAGAAAATCAATCATTATTACAGGAAAACAAAATGAAGAAGATTCATTAAAATCGTTAGTGTTACAGTATGTTATCTTAGTAAATAATGCAATATACATCTGTGAATTGAAGTGTACTTTCTCTACGATTGTTATGTGTGAAATTTTACACTCAAAGGACTAAATGCAGAAATATATGGAAATATTAGTTGATTAAGTTTGCGGTTATCAAGGCTGCCCCTCCCCCCCAGGTATTTATTTGTATTAGTGTGGGATGGGAGAAATGTTGCTAATGTCTGACCAACCCACTTAATGACACGTGAAGTATTGTCACTTTCATAATATTGATTCCATGGTTTCAAAGTCTTGCCACATTTTCTAAATCATGTACTTAGTTCCAATCAAGATGTACTCAATACTGTACAATCAACATAATCCATACTGTAAATTGAGTTGAATATATTTATCTCTGCAAGATGCAACATGACCCTGTGTTTCCAGAATGGTGAAGAATCTTCCCACCTCACCATTTCTCTTTTCTTAAAGGGAAATTAGACCCAGTCTGATGTGGGATCATGTTTGCATAGTGGCCCAGACTAGTGCTACATTTGTGTAGCTGAAGAGAAAATGACTGCTCATTGTATTCAAATGGCGCATACAACATTACTTTTGTAAGCAGTAGTATAGTGCTGGAATATGTATATAAGAAAAACAGTTTTACAAATTGTTCAAGGTGAAGAAAATGTATACATAAAGTAGTAGTGTGGAGAAGACAGAAAAAAGAGGCGCTAATGTGCGACGGGACCACTTTCAGGGAGGAGGCAAGGGAGGGTATCCAGCTACACTCTCCCCCTGGCAATGACTTCATTGACCCCACATGAGAAAACATATTCACACACTTTTATATAACAAAAATACAGTTGCATGAACAATATATCTCAGCTTTTATACAACATTACTTAAATGGCATGATATACTTCTATCAAGAGAGACATAATAAATGCAAACCTGTCTTAGACGTCTGCTTTAGGGGTTGCCCTATTGAGTCATAAGCCAATCTAATTAGGGCCAAATGGTTCTTTGGGTCCTCCTCAATTCGGGAACTGGTACGTTTAGCAACCCTGAAAGTTATTCATTTTCCTGGTCGGAGAGATTTCCAGTGGCTCGAGGCCCTGGCCCTCTCATAGAGTGAATGTCATTGTTATTGCCACCCTGTGGGGTGAATACAGGGCTCGTTCATTGTCCGTTATGCAGAACACCAGAATCCCAGGTAGATGTGAATCCACCTCAAATGGACTCTCTCCATCGGTCAGAGAGCAGATGAAGGAGAATTGGAGCACTACTGAAACAAAAACAACTACCAGAGAGTGGGTCCCAAAAAGAAAGCCGTTTTAATGGATCAGTGCATGGGTACAAAAACGAGCCCTAAGGCCCCCAGCAACGCGTTTCGAGCTACACGCTCTTTCTCAAGGTGCATACTGATCCCTACAAAAGACATACCTAATATACATTAATTTTCCCGCCATTCGCCGCCATCCATCCGTCGCCGAGATGCGTCACAAGTGGCGCGCCGTGCGCGGCATATAATTTGGTTCTCAATGTCACCTTTTACACTGATAGTACTCCTCTTATATGGATTGTCATCTTTACAATTAATATAAATAAATAAATGATGATAGGTACAAACGTGATAGAGGTGAAAGGGATATAATCAGATTATATTATTTAAGATCTTTTCTAAAATTCATTTTCAATTTCTTTTTGTGCATTTGTTACATAGATGTGATCTGGACAATAGTGACCTCATATTCTCTATTACATAATTAGAATTTGTGTATGCACAGGAATAGATAGTTTTTTCATATGATTTACATTTAAATCATTGTGATTAAGGTGATTAATAAACAATAAACAATAAAAGTGAATCTTCCCCTCCTTCCCAAATAAAAATTAAATCATCTATATACCGTCTATAAAAGGTGATAAACTGTCGATAGGGATTGTTATCTCCAAACACGTGGAGTCGGTCCAATGGCCAATGTGCAGTGGCAGTGACTAGCAACCTAGTAAATTACCTATCTAACTGACTACATAGGAGAGGAGACAACGAAGGAAGACGGAGGATGACTGAGCCTCATAAGTGAATATGATAATACATCTTTGTGTGGCACTGCATGTGCATGGTTCAATGTATACTGCAGTGAAGAGGTCACAATCCACAAGGACAGTCCTTGAGATGAATGCAGACCACACATATCAAAAAGGAGTATATCTGTGTGTAATGGATAATAATGTCCTGGCAGAGATGGGCAAATACCTTTATAGTGACTCACTAAAGGCTTTGTGTATAGTTATTGCACGGGCTGTAATCATGCAGTAACCAAATAATGCTTCTTGATTCAATCTGTATATAACAATGTTACAATCTGTGAATACCAATAGTGTGTATGGCTCTATGCCAATACCTCGTAGACTTTAACCAGGCGTGTCAGTACAATAACCTCTGTTGCAGTTGGTTACATAACCTGGGACAGAACTCCCATATCTCAGAACACAATGTAGTTAGTGATGATGGTATCACAACAATGCGCAATAAATAGCCAGGTGTAACCTCTATGGAGCGTATTTGCGATGTTCAAGACACTTATTCCCCATGGCTAGCAGCCCCAACTGTATCTCATAATATACAAGATAATAGCAAGTGACCACAGAGGTGTACTCGGCAAACACCCCCCAGTGTACACAAGTAACTCCTAAGAAGCAAAATAGTAATGGCTGACGCCAACACTATACAACCCACTTTCTCGTGGCTTCTGTTCCTATGATTCGATCACTGCATAGACGTCAGCACTACCCAACGCACGTTTCCCGTGAACTTCGTCACGCTCCCCCTGAAGAAGCGTGACGAAATTCACGGGAAACATACGTAGGGTAGTTATTACGTCATGATGCTGACGTCTATGCAGTGATCGGATCATAGGAACAGGCATGAATTCCAGGACCCGGTATTTCCTCAAATTCTCCATCTTCATATCTGGGCTCCAACCCCAGCCTTCAGGACAGAGCGTCAGCCCAAATATTCTTAGGCCCTGGTTTAAAATTCAGAGTGAAAATTTAATTTGACAGGGTGGAGTATTAACATAACCTTAGCATTATATAAAAAATGTGTCACAGTATTATATATACACTGAGGAAAACTGTAGTGCCGATGAGTATTCTAAAACAAATCTTGGGCAATCACCAACAAGACCCAGGTATATGCTGGGTACATGCTGCAACATTTCAGTGACATTTCTGCAGACAGACTAATGGCCCATCGGATCGAGCATGTACCTGGGTCTTGTTGGTGATAGCCCCAGATTTTCCAAGGCAAGTTTAAGGCAAGATTTAGAATACTCGTCGGCGCACCTGTACGATACTAATAAAAGTATAGTCCAATGTCCTGCAGCCTAGAAGACTTGAATGTCTGTCCAAAAACCTTCTTGAATGAAATACGAAAATGCTAATTTCTCCTTGGCGCTGCAACTTTTGTTGATTGGGCTGTTGTTCTCCAACAGGTATAGAGAGAAAACAATACAGATGTGCTTCAATAAAGTTATAATTACAACCTTCTCATCCACACCAGGGGAAGGACCAGCACAGATAACATTCCAAGAGCCCACTGTTTTTAAGTAATCCTTGCTTCATTCATTGTAACATCGCCGGAAGAAGAGATCAGTGTATCTCGAAAGCTCGCACAAATAAAAGCATTTCGTTAGCCACAGAACGGTATCATCTATTTATTTTTTGATTATTGAAGCTCGGCTAACACGGTACTAATACCTCTATATATATATATATATATATACAGTGTTCGACAAACCTATACATTTGCTCGCCCCGGGCGAGTGGATTTAACATCGTGGCGAGCTCCTATTGGCCCAAGCAGCATACGTTTGGTACTAGGTGGCGAGTAGATTTTTTTTGTGTGGCGAGTAGATTTTTTGGTGATTTGTCAACCACTGTGTGTGTGTGTGTATTTAATAAAGTGTGTTCTTACCCAGATAGAAAATCATATCTGACTGAATGGTGCTTCACATGTCCTTTAAAGAATATAGTTCACTTCCTTATTCTTAATTATAGAAGCATTGTGTAGATAGTGTCACACATAACAGTATTGATAAATTACCCACACCAGTGAAACAGTGTTACAATGCAGAGATGAATACTCTTCTATTACTTATGTACTCTTGAACTTGAAATGTTGTAATAGATGATGATAGATGCCTCATACGTCACGTGAAAAAGAAATTACAGATTGCCATAGGACAATACCGTTTAAAAAACCTCTACTAATAAACAGACAAAAAACAATTGGAAATTCACTCACGGATTCCCTCATAAAAATATGCGGTGTGAACATTTAGGTCGTCACCAGACCCTTTTCCGGTTTTCACGGCGACTGGAAATGTTGATTTGAAGCCCGATATGCCTATCCTGCTTGGCGTTTCTTCCGAGTGTCCCTCATGTAGTGGTATACGCGTCCACTTCCGTGTTCTTCCGGAGGGAGAGATGAGAGAGACGAGAGAGAGAGAGTATATAGTGTCCTCCTTGGTTTTTAATTCCTTATTCCAGATATATCAATATGTTTGGAGAGAGATTAGTTTTCCCTGTTAATACAGAGTAATTTATTATCTTTAGGGAAGATTTTTAGAAGGTCTTCCTCCATTCTCCCAGATTTAGTATCTATACTGATGTAGTTAATCCTGTATGGAGATTGTTTTCCCTTCTCCAATACTTTCTTCTGATTGAGGTGTATGTTCAATTTTTTGGCAATTGTTATGGCCATTTTGAAGGGGCTACTTCTAAACTGCACAATAGCTTGAATATGTATTGTATTGTCTCTCAAATATAGATTAACTTTCCAAGCATCATATTTGGAGTGAGTCACTCACATAGGGTATATGGGATGGATCATACCTTGATCGGGTGTGTTACGCTTTATGCAGCACAACTGTGTGAACCCAAAGTCCTCAGCAGTCGACTCAATGCTCTATCTGGCCCAGGAGATGATAGGTAGACCTGGCTGCTGGAGATACAACTCTGCTATTCCTGGGCAGCACTTCCGCACCAGTCTCAGTGGTACCGCAGCCACCAGTCTACTTCATCCATCCCTGATGCTTCCGGGTCACGTGTCATGCATGCGTGCATGAGGTTGTTCCAGCGTTCCGTGTGTGGGAGCAAGATTGATGCGTCTTCTCCACGGTTCCTCCAAAGCTTTTCAAAGGATATAAACACACACCCTTCCCGTTTCACCGTTTAGGCTTCCTCAGGGGTATGTAATGACACTGTAGTCTCTATCTTTTTATACAGGTCGCATTCAGAATTGCTGTCCTCTATTGTCCTTTTCTTTAGAGAGGTATTATAAGATTTTTATACCAACATAGCAAGGCAAATATATATTTTTGTGTTTTTTGTTATAAGGGAGCGACTATGGGGGGGGGGGGGTATGTAATGACACTGTAGTCTCTATCTTTTTATACAGGTCGCATTCAGAATTGCTGTCCTCTATTGTCCTTTTCTTTAGAGAGGTATTATAAGATTTTTATACCAACATAGCAAGGCAAATATATATTTTTGTGTTTTTTGTTATAAGGGAGCGACTATGGGGGGGGGGGCTATAAAATGCAACCAGGAAGGATTTGCCATTAGCGTGGAGAAGCCCCGAGTATGAGTGGGTGAAATACACGTTGACCATCCTGCAGGAAAGAAAGAGTGTCCAGTCCGCGCTCTTGCTCTTTAAGAAATTGGAATAGTAGTTCCTCTCTAATCTTTTGCAGCTCTTGATGTTGAAGGTGTCTTCCCCCACCTCCAATGTGGATCTCTGCAGAGAACTCCAACAGCGATACCCAGTTCCAAGAAAAAGAAAAACACAAAAGCGCACCAAGATTGAGATATACAGTGTATTATAGACAATTATGTTTCCGACAACAGGTTATTTACTAAAACTCATTTTAAGAGTACGAATGTAAATTCTTTTCTGCACCCTACAAGTGGTCATGAAAAAAGATGTATTAATAACATTCCCTATAGCCAGTTCTTGCGGATTAGGCGAAATTGTACTGATTTAGAGACATTTAAGTCTCAATCAAACATACTCCAGGAACGATTCCTACAAAAGGGATATGACAAGACCACGGTTAATAAAGCAATTAACAAGGCACTGCACACTAATAGGGAGAAATTGATTTGTCATAAGAATAATAAGTCGGAACATGATCTATATGTTAATGGTACTGGGAGCGTGGATATACCTACCCAATTAGAGGATGATATTATTGTCAGTGACAATATTACATCTAACGTTGTACCACAAACTGTAAAGCCATCAAAAAACACTGATAAGAAAAAATACAAAACAAGTAAAGAAAATAAGATACCGTATTTTATTACCAAATTTAATAGGTCACATAATAAGATAAAACATATTCTTAACAAATACTGGTACATCTTACATCTGGATCCCATTTTAACCAAATTTTTACCAAAAAGACCGCCAATTGTTTTTACAAAAAGCAACAATCTTAAGACCATATTGGCCCCGAGCCTCCTTAAAGGTTGTATCCCCAATAAGAAAAAGGACCTCAGAGATCTGTTGGGGCTAAAGGGTAATCATAGATGCAATAGATGCAAAATTTGCCCTAGAATGTTGACACAAGACTATTTTAAGTCCAATGTGACAGATCAAAAATATGAAATTACTAATTATATAGACTGTCTATCCACATATGTTATATACATCTTACAATGTGGATGTGGACTACAATATGTAGGTCGCACGAAACGTCATCTTAAGATACGTGTGATGGAACATCTAAGAAATATTGTCAACATTCCTAAAATATTGGCCTCCGGTAAACCATTAACCCATTTGTTGTGTCATTTTAAAGATGTTCATGTTACGCCGGTGCTGCCCGCAGACCAGACCCGTTCCTTTCACTGAGGTGAGGAACGTATAGAAGCACGCACCCGCAGCAAAGGGAGCGTGTCCGGAGTGTGGTGATTTTGGCGTTGCCAGGCCAGGTGTATTTCGCTAGCAATACTTGCCGGTACCGGTGTAGAAATGCCGTTGTCGTTGCCGTTAGCCAAGGTCTGGGATTGGAGAATACTGGAAGGTCGTTTGTCCAAGCAGGGGTCTAGAGCCAGAGAGAGACGTCCGCCAAGCCAAGTCGTAACCTGAGTGAATGAGAGAGAAAACGCCAGAGTAGTAATCCAAGTGAAAACTATGTCGAGCAATGAATGATAGGAAGGACTGGCATTATAAAGTGTAGCTGACCAATCAGAAGTGAAGGCAGACCTGGAGGACTGCGTGGAGCCATCCTGGATAGGTTCCCTTGATTGGCAGGCAGGTGAGAACTCTTGTCTTGACAGGAGATCATATTTCTGTATTGGGGGCGGGTCTTCACTGCCAGAGCAGTGAATAAATTAACTTCGCCCGGCGCGCGCTGTTCAGGCGCGCGCCCGAGCAACATGGCGGCCGCGTGAGGTACTGCTGGAAACCGGGGACGCCGAGGACGACGGGGAACCCCCAGCACCGACGGAGGTGAGTGGCGCTGGCGAGAGGTGCGTGCCACGGCAGCAGGAGGGAATATATCAGCAGAGGAACCAGGGCGCGGGCGCCGCGATCCCTGATTCCTCACAGTACCCCCCCCTTCAGGATCGACCTCAGGACGATCCCTCCATGGTTTTGATGGAAACTTCTTACGAAAGCGTTTGAGGAGTCCTGGCGCATGAATATCTTTCAGGGGTACCCATGACCTCTCTTCGGGTCCAAAACCTCTCCAGTGGACCAAGAAGTGGACTTTACCTCTTGAAAGACGGGAATCCAGTAGAGCCTGTATTTCATACTCTTCGTTACCCTGTACCATCACAGGATCTGGTTTCGAAGTGTGATCCGGAAAGAGGCTACTGGAGATAAAAGGTTTGAGAAGTGAGGTGTGAAAGACATTCGGAATTCTCATGCTTTGAGGAAGTTGGAGTCGAAAAGAAACCGGATTAACCTGCTCCAAAATGGAAAAGGGACCCAGGAACCTAGGAGCCAATTTGAGGGAAGGCGTTTTGAGACGGATGTTCTTGGAAGATAGCCAAACCTTGTCCCCGGGTTTGTATTCGGGTGCCGGACGACGGTGACGATCAGCCTGATCTTTAGATGTCAAGGATGCTTTTTGTAATGCAGATTGTATTCTGGACCAAGAGTCTTGTAAGAGAGCAATATGTTCGTCCACGGCTGGTACCCCAGAGGATTCTTTAGTAATAGGTAGGCGAGCCGGATGGAATCCGTAGTTGATAAAGAAGGGAGTTTCGTGGGTGGACTCATTCCTGGAAGAATTGAATGCGTACTCAGCCCAGATAAGTAATTCTGCCCAGTCATCCTGAGAATTAGAGACGAAGCACCTTAAGTATTTCTCGAGGGATTGATTAACCCTCTCGGTCTGTCCGTTGGATTGAGGGTGATATCCCGAAGAAAAGGAAGACGAGATACCTAGTCTCTTGGTGAAATTTCTCCAGAACTTGGAGACGAACTGGGAACCTCGATCGGACACGATGGATGTAGGAATCCCATGGATCCGGAAAATCTCTTTGGCAAAAATATCCGCAAGGGCGGGTGAGGAGGGTAATCCTTTGAGAGGGATAAAGTGTGCCATCTTGGAAAACCGATCTACTACCACAAGAATGGTATTCATGCCATTCGACCTAGGCAACTCCACAATAAAATCCATCGAAATGTGGGACCAGGGACGCTCCGGAATAGGTAAAGGTAAGAGAAGACCCTGAGGTTTCTGACGAGGACTCTTGTTACGCGCACATACCGGACAGGACCGTGTAAATTCCAGAATGGTTTTAGCCATATTGGGCCACCAAAAGGTACGACGGATGAGGTCCAAGGTTTTCTTGAATCCAGGATGCCCTGCCGAACGGACGGCGTGTCCCCAGTCCAGTATTTCAGGGATAAATTTGGGTTCCACATACAAAGAGTCTTTAGGAACCACCAGAACGGACGGGAGGTTCTCTTGAGATTTGATGATCCTCTCCAGATTCTTGAATGCCACAGCTGCTAAGATTCTTTGTTTAGGGAGGATGGACTCAGTGGTTTTCTCTGATCTCTCTTCAGAAGAGTATTGCCGGGAGAGAGCATCCGCCTTGACGTTCTTAGTGCCGGGAATGTATGAGAGAACAAAATTGAATCTAGAGAAAAATAACGACCAGCGAGCTTGGCGAGGACCTAAGCGACGAGCATTCTCAATGTATAATAAGTTCTTATGGTCCGTAAGGATGGTGAATGGCTCTTTTGACCCCTCCAGAAGATGTCTCCATTCTTGAAGAGCCATTTTGACAGCCAAAAGTTCCCTATTGCCCACGTCATAATTCCTTTCTGCCGATGAAAATCTTTTGGAGAAAAACCCGCAAGGATGAAGTTTATCCTGGGAAGAAAATTTCTGCGACAGAACCGCCCCAGCCCCACAGTCCGAAGCGTCAACCTCTAAGGTGAAGGGGAAATTCGTGTTAGGGTGCCGAAGGATGGGAGCAGAGACAAAAGTTTGTTTCAGTGTCTCGAATGCCGTGACAGCTTCTGGAGACCAAGATGAAGGGTCTGCACCTTTTTTGGTCAGTGCCGTGATAGGAGCGACAATGGTGGAAAAGTTGCGGATAAACTTCCGGTAATAATTAGAAAAACCCAAAAACCGTTGAACAGATTTGAGGGAATTGGGTTGTGGCCAATCCACGACGGCCTTTAGCTTCTCTGGGTCCATGGCCAAACCTTTGTTGGAGATGATGTATCCGAGAAAAGAAGTGGTAGACTGATGAAAAATGCATTTCTCCATTTTAGCAAACAACCGGTTCTCGCGGAGGCGTGAAAGCACAAACTTCGTATGGATGATATGATCCTGTAAGTTTTGAGAAAAAATAAGGATGTCATCCAGGTATACAATGACAAATATATTAAGAACGTCTCGAAAGATGTCATTGATGAAGTCCTGAAAAACTGCCGGTGCGTTGCATAACCCGAAGGGCATCACTAGATATTCGTAGTGTCCGCTACGGGTGTTGAAGGCAGTCTTCCATTCATCGCCCTCCCGGATGCGGATGAGGTTGTATGCCCCATGGAGATCCAGTTTAGTAAAGAGATTGGCCCCCTGAAGTCTATCAAAGAGTTCGGAGATGAGTGGGAGTGGATAACGATTCTTCACCGTGATATGGTTCAGACCCCGGTAATCAATACATGGTCTGAGGGTACCATCTTTCTTTTTGACAAAGAAGAATCCAGCCCCCGCAGGAGAATTGGAATGACGTATGAAACCCCGCTTAAGATTCTCACGAATATATTCGTCCATAGCTTTGGTCTCGGGCAACGAGAGAGGATAAGATTTGGCTTTCGGCAAGGTATAACCAGGTATCAGATCAATCGGACAATCGTAGGAACGATGAGGAGGTAGAAGTTCAGACTGAGCCTTGCTTAAAACGTCCAAGAATTCGGCGTATGGAGAAGGCAACTCCCTCAGAGAACTTGATGTATTGGCTAATAGAAAGGATGGTTGCTTGATAGAGGGAAAATGTTTCTCTGACCTTGACCTCCAGTTAATAGGGTTAGGAGACACCCAATCGATGAGTGGATTATGCTTCTGTAACCAGGGCAAGCCAAGCGTGATAGGTGTTCCTGGGGCATGAATAACATCAAAACCCAGAGTCTCTTTGTGAGAATGAGTAGAAAGGGTGATAGGTCCGGTCTCTAAGGAGATATAAGCCGGGGTGAGAGGTCGATTATCAATCCCGACCAAGGCAACGGGAGATTCCTTCCTGGAAAGCGGAATTTGATTTTGCTCAGAAAAGGTTTGATCTATGAAATTCCCTCCTGCGCCGGAGTCGATAAATGCAGCAGTGGAGGTGCGGAAAGTCGGTCCTGAAAGGGAGACGGGAATAGTCAATCTTTTGGGAAGTTCCCTTCTTGGAGGGGGACAAGGAGATTCAGTACCCAGAGAGCGCCCCTTCGTACTCACTGGGCTTAGTCGTTTCCCGGAGATGGAGGATGGTTACGGGTACGCTGCTCAGAAGCTCCGCAATGATGGCACGATTCCCCAGTAGAGCGAAGTTGTCGTGACAGTACCCGAGGTTGCTGAACTCCAAGTTGCATCGGCTCTGGAGCCTCCAGCGCCGGTAACGGGGATACGACGGGTCTCTGGTTAGTAGAGAACCTGGAAAAGGAAGTACGGAAAGGCGTAGCCCGGGGAAGCTGACGCTGAGCGCGGCGTACCTGAAGGCGCTGATCCATACGAGTAGCCAGGGTGATGAGATCCTCCAGTAACACTGGCCTGGTGTGGGAAGCAAGTTCATCCTTCAGAGACTCCGATAGACCTTTCCAGAAGGCGGCGACTAAAGCCTCCTGACCCCAATGAGTCTCAGCTGCTACGGTTCTGAATTCCAAGGCGTATTGACCCACAGGCCGACGTCCCTGTGTAAGCTCTAGCAGGGTATCAGAAGCAGTCTCTTGACGTGCGGGGATATCAAAAACCTGTCGAAAGTCCCGTCTGAAGGCCGCGTAATCGCGGGTAATATCAGGGCGTAGTTCCCAGATCGGAGAAGCCCATGCCAGTGCATTACCTGTGAGCAGACTATATACGTAGGCTACCTTTTTCCGGCCAGTAGCATACAGCTGGGGAGCCATCTCGAACTGGATCTCGCACTGGTTGAGAAAGCCACGACAGGCGTGTGGATCCCCTGCGTAGGGCCTTGGAGCCGGAATCTTCGGAACTGAAAATGAAGTGGAAGATAAGTCAGGCTGCGCCGGGGGTGCAGCCGCAGGTGGAGCCTGTAAAGGGCGGTCCGATACCTGTTGGGAGAGGAGAGCCACTTGATCCGTTAAGGCCTGTATTTGTTGGTACATGGCCGTCATCATAGAGTCCACAGTCTGGTCTGCGTCTTGTGGGCTCGACATAATGTTACGCCGGTGCTGCCCGCAGACCAGACCCGTTCCTTTCACTGAGGTGAGGAACGTATAGAAGCACGCACCCGCAGCAAAGGGAGCGTGTCCGGAGTGTGGTGATTTTGGCGTTGCCAGGCCAGGTGTATTTCGCTAGCAATACTTGCCGGTACCGGTGTAGAAATGCCGTTGTCGTTGCCGTTAGCCAAGGTCTGGGATTGGAGAATACTGGAAGGTCGTTTGTCCAAGCAGGGGTCTAGAGCCAGAGAGAGACGTCCGCCAAGCCAAGTCGTAACCTGAGTGAATGAGAGAGAAAACGCCAGAGTAGTAATCCAAGTGAAAACTATGTCGAGCAATGAATGATAGGAAGGACTGGCATTATAAAGTGTGGCTGACCAATCAGAAGTGAAGGCAGACCTGGAGGACTGCGTGGAGCCATCCTGGATAGGTTCCCTTGATTGGCAGGCAGGTGAGAACTCTTGTCTTGACAGGAGATCATATTTCTGTATTGGGGGCGGGTCTTCACTGCCAGAGCAGTGAATAAATTAACTTCGCCCGGCGCGCGCTGTTCAGGCGCGCGCCCGAGCAACATGGCGGCCGCGTGAGGTACTGCTGGAAACCGGGGACGCCGAGGACGACGGGGAACCCCCAGCACCGACGGAGGTGAGTGGCGCTGGCGAGAGGTGCGTGCCACGGCAGCAGGAGGGAATATATCAGCAGAGGAACCAGGGCGCGGGCGCCGCGATCCCTGATTCCTCACAGTTCATCAGTGTAGTACAACTGGGGTTAAATATATGGGTTTAGAACACATTACTACAACTATTAGAGCTGGTGATAAGGACCTACATATCGCAAGGAGGGAGCAATTTTGGATCTACACACTCCAAACCAAACATCCTGGGGGGTTAAATGACTATGTAGAATTGACTCCTTTCCTGCGGTAATCTAACAATTGGTAATGTTCGCTTTACAGTCTGCTTATATCATTAACTATTAATTTAGAAAGCCTTCCAAATTGAGATATATGTATTTTTAATTATTCTTAATCACTATGTTTTTCTTTTCTTTATCTCCCCCCCCCCTTTTTCTTCCTCAAAATTCTTTTTTCCTTTTTTCCTTTCCAAATTTAAATTTTATACTCTGTTTCTCCCCCTTTTTTTCTTATATTGATTTTATTCCCATCCCTTAATATTATTTGTTTCATGTAATGTTTGTATGTTTTAGCACAATGTTTTATCGGTTTTTTATATATCAACAAATATATTTTAAATGTTGCACTTGTAGAAGGGGCTACCTGTTTGTTTCACTTTATATATCTCTACTAGTGAGTTGCACTTTCGTTTTTATTATTTATTTATTATCCTAAGTGCCACCACAATAATTTAGTAAAACTTATCTGTATACTATATTAATTACTAAGGGGCAGGTTTAGGGATTCTAATCCATCCCCCTTTTCTAAGAACATCTGATTGGATGCCTGCTCATTGATACTGACCAATTACAAATGTAGTCTGGTATATAAAGGACCCCAAACAGGTGCCCCTGATATCGCCTGAGGAAGAATACTTTTGTATTCGAAACGCGTCGCGAAGGGTGTTGCTGGCTTGTTTCCCATACAGCCAGTCTTCACACAAGTGCTTTTTTCCACAAATCACGATCTAAGACTGAAAACGGGCAGGCATCTTCGGGACTACTATTGGGGGCCTTATCCGCCGCGCATGCGCGTCACGCAGGCCATCACGCTGACAACCGTGTGGAGCTGAAAACGCAGCATAGCCAGAGACACAGTCCCAGCGCGCGGGGCTTGTTTGCAGAGACGGAAATCATCCCCCTTCATCCCTACTGTTGCCTCACCATAGAAGTCACGATCGTGATCAGGATCAATAAAGTTTTTATCCATCCTGCAGGAAAGACGCTGGCTGAACTATTCCTGAACCATTAAGTGACCATATGAATTATCCATGCACAACGACCACAAACAGAGTAATTTTTTTGCAATCTGTTGCTGTTTATTACTTCTTTGCATCATCTGCCTTAGATGGCTATTTTTTTTTTTTCATCTTGTGTTAAGCTCATGGAATCTTTGTAAATCAGAATTGCTGACATAAGGAAGAGAGGGGAACTCACAAAAGCTTGTCTTATAACATCTATTGTTAGTTAAAATAAAAAAAGGTATCACTTAATACTGAAGTTCTCTTTTACCAGAAATCCTACTGAAAGCTTGGATTGAGGGCATTGAAGTACATACAGTACTGCTGCTGAAAATAAACAGATCTTTTTTTGTGAATGATTGTGCTGCAGGTTATAGCATATGGAGGCTTTGTAAAATAACTCAGCAGCCTTAACAGAGCAGCTTAACAAACCACTTGATTTATATCTTGGCACAATATGAGTTGATGTCTGTGGGCAATAGTAAGACCTGTGTCGGGTCAACCCAAGCATATGTACTGTATTTGGAAACCATGATTACACAGTGTAAGATCACTAGTTCTATTGATATGCAAACAAACAGCAGATTAAATGGTGTATTGATGTCTGGATGTATGAAACCCATGTCTGGTCAATATACTTCTCCTTGGGGACTTTACCAAGTGCATTCAGATATTCTTTGGTCATCAGTTTGATAGTCAATTTATAGATTAGTCAACCCGTAATCTTATATGGTATCAGGATACATTGTATTGGCAATTTTATGTATTTTATTTTAAGGTTTAGGATATTGTATACTGCATTAAGATACATTAGTAATTTTCAGAGTGAGGAAGTGTTACATATGGGAAAGCTGTTCTTAGAGTTGTCTTATAATCTGTTTTTATAATGATTTCTTGTAAAAAGAGGTTTCATCTGAAATTAAAATCGAATTAATTTATAAATAAAAACATTACAATTTATATATTCATTTCTCATGCATTATTTATAAAATAAATAAATATTCTGTTTCTCCACTTTTTTGTTGTACTTTGCCATTGGCAAGAGCTAGAGCACCACCCATATAATGTTTTCCCCTTATGTATACATGACCTGTGTAGTTTTTTTTTATTTGATGCGATTAGTATACAATACTGTCCTTTTCTTTATTTACTGCACCTCTTGGAAATACAGTTTAGAATTAATTTAAAAATCCAGGTACAGTACAAAACTGGAATGTCTTTCCATCTCTTTGTCCTCCTTTTTCTTCCAGGAGAATACCTGGATGTGTATGTATGTGTATATATGTATATACACACACAAACACACACACATCTATATATATATATATATATATATATATATATATATATAGTGTATATCATGTAGCTGGACATAAAACAACCTTCGTAGAGGAATTAAGCAATTTAATTGGCTTCCCTAAATAAACCAATCCACACTAATAGCATAAATGTGTCTTCTTTATTTAAAAAAAAGATCTACAAACTGAATTCATTATGGGGCCTCTGAATAGGAAAGTATTTGTCAATTGGAAGAATGTGGAAATTCGTTTTGCTGATTTTTTAAAAACTTCTGAAAAATGTGGTGCGAGTTTTTTTTAATACTTATTTGTGAACTTTTGCTTAAGAGCGAAAGTTCTCTTTGTGAACTTGAAAACTTTTACCTGTAAGTGAAAATTCTCCATGCAAACACCTAGTAATGATATTTCTTTTTCCAACTCTAACGAATTTGTGAATATAAAAATAATTGGGAAAATCAGCAAATTACTGTACGCCAGAAATTAGAATTTTAGCGAAAAATTTGCATTTCTCTAAAAATAATGTTATTGCACCCTTAAAGTTACCATGGTAACTTCTGAAGCGAACGATTAAGAAAAGTCATGTTTTCTAACACTAGAAAAGCATTTTGTTTTAAAGAAGAGCAGGACATGCTCATTAGACAAGACACCAACATTATAACATTATGATTTGAACTCAAAGACTTCTGGTGGGGATGCTGATTTTAAATATATAATAGATGTAAGGGTGTTACTTGGCTTGTGATTAGATACTGTATGTGCAAAATTGCCCAATTTTAAAAGTTTCACCTTAAAACTACAGTGACAATTTTCAAAGTAGAAGTGAAATTAGAAATTCATACATACTTTAAATGTAAGGCTTTTGGAGTAGAGGGAGAAAGCGAAAGGTTATATATATGATGTATATGATTTTCTTTTAGGAATTGTGAAATAAGACAACAATACAGAGAACTTAGACCAGTAAGAAGAATTTCAATAAGAATTTAGACTGTAGAGTAATTATAAACATGTAGGGTTTTTAGATTTTTAGAACTGCAATTATAGCAAAACTGTATATCTGTACAATGACAAAGGACAAAATAGGAAAGACAATGTCAGGGGAGGAGAGATGGGTGAAATTGTCGCAGAAATCCAAATCCGCCAAGGATTGGCCAGTTCATTTCATCCGCAGAATTCCACAGATCATTCTCAAAAAGGAAGATTCTTTTTTCCCCTATTACTTAAAAGCTGTCAAACGGATTTGGAATATGAACCTGCAAACAGAATCTGAATCCGTCAAACAGAATACTAATCTATCAAACGGATTTAGAATCTGTCACATGGAATTCAAATTTGTCAAACAGAATTCAAATTCGTCAAACAAAATTGTTATGAGAGGAGTATAAATAAATATGGTCATAAAGAAAAAAAGTAGTCCCATGTAGAGCACTCACGATATCCAAAAAAAACCAAGATTTTATTATACTCAAACATCACACATATAAAACATAATGGATACATATTCGCCTATTTAGGAGTTTTTCTGGACATTAGTTTCCTACATTATTACTGAATTATTACATTTGTTTCAGTCTCAGACCTGTTGCTGCTTCATTACTACCTTTGATTTGTGTATAATTGCATTTCTGGTTTGTGTGCTGCATCTCTGTCCTGACTCTCTACCTCTTTTTGACTCTACAGTGGTTTATTATGAGTTAGGCAGTTAGATTACACCACCATCTCTTTTGCCTTGAGTTTTTTGAAGATCCTTTTTTCTTGTCTATGTATATATGACCGGCCGGTCTTGATATCTCAGGGTTCCATCTTTCCCTGAGCTATCACTCTCTTGTGTTAGCATTGATTGCTAATAGTACTTTACCTCAGCCCTTTTAAGGAGTTATAGTCATATTCTCAGTTACGTGATGTGCACCTCAGGGTCCTGTGGGCCTTTTGGTTTTAATTATGTTTTATATGTATGAGGTTTGAGTATACAGTACTACACTCTTGTTATTTTTTTGGATATCGTGAGTGCTCTAAATGGGACTACTTTTTTCTTTCTTTATGTAACTTTTATGGATTGTCCCTGAGCACATATTGGCATCTCTAATTGTAGAGTGATTTACTGCTAGTCTTCTTGATACCTAGTTACTATAGGTGTGTATACTGTATGTGCCTGTTAGGGGTGCAGCCTCAATTTTAAGCCATTGTATTTTAGGATTGGTTTGGGTGTGGGTTGGTTGGACTGCTGCTGCTGTAGTACTTTAGGTTATACATTAATACATTATTTACTTAATAAAACTTTTAGCTTGACAATTAACCGTAAACCTTTGAATGACTGGACTGACCCCTATTTATGTGTCTCCAGTCCACTCCCTGGGCTGTGGCTCCTGTACTTTTTAAGTGTTTTAAATGGATTATATAGCAGTATAGAAATATTTAATAATTATAATAATATAATGAACAATTTTGTTAATTAGTTTCAAGGAGGGTTAAACATAAATATTTCATTGCTCTCACTCTCTTTATGCACCAAGAGGCCAGCAACCACTCCATTACTAGAGCTTCTGCCTTCCACTGTCAGTGTTGCAGCAGTATTATCTCTCTCAATTTTTTTGGTTATTATTATTAATATTGTTTTCAATTAAAGGGAAGGGTATTAATAAGCTCTATGGGCCACAGGGACAGGAAATGGCCTCTGAAAAATCTAGTCACAGCCCTGTGGAGTTGAAACCTCTGCCAGAGACCTCAACATCCTCTTGCTCATATTGTCGCCACTTCCACATCATGGGTTCTTTTGGTGTCTGGCAATAGTACTACCAGAGCCAACAGTGTCATTACTTGGGCACAGCTGAGCAGGAAATACAGGGTGAAGTACTTTATGACTGGTTCCATGACATACTGTAGAGACTTATGTCAGGCGGTGATAGATAGTGTCTAGTGTGGTGGCAGCAAGTTGAATGGATGGAAAAGCTGTACCTGTTTGCGCATGCTGGCTTCCACCCACAATATCATTCTGAAGTGCATCACTATATGGAGGACCTTTGTCCAAATAGAATCCCTAGAAGTGCTGGACTTATGGGAAATATTATGCAATGTGCCCCCCTCTTAATACTGGACCACCATCTGCGCCACTACCTGCTAGCCCTTGGAGACTTAAAGTCTCCAATTTTCTTTGATCCCCTTGGGCTGCAGATTGAGAGAGCACTGAAACATGTGCTATATCTTAAGAGGCAGGTACTACTGCATCTGACTAAGGGTTCATAATCTATCAAGGAATCATTTGGGGTTCTCTTTCAGTGGGTTCTGTATAGGATATTTAATAGCACTGAGGAAGTGAGGCAATTTTTGTACAAGGAACTGGGGCATGCTTGCAAGAGCTTTCCCTGGGTACAGTGGGCCTGTTTCTTTGGTCCGCAGATTAGTGTCAAAAAGGTTGATTCGCGTTTTGTGGATTTTTTAAAATTATTATTACAATACACTCTGGATTCCACAACCCGTGGATGGAGTAATAAAATCCAATCCACGGATTCTGCAATCCGTTGGTGAATTCTTGAGAATCCACCAACGGATTGCTGAATCCATGGATTGGATTCTACAAATCCGTCCACTGATGGTATCCAATTAGTGTTGTTATTGTATTTTAAGTAATATGCGCAGATTGAAACAGCCTAAATCCATTTGTGGATCTTACAAAATGAAACAGATTTGGGGGGTAACATCAGTGAAAATCCAGGAAAATCATATGCTACAGCAATCCACCCCACTGAGCCCACCAGTGCGGAGCCCTCAAATAAGGTCCTCCCTTTGAGCTCAAAGGATGCTGTTTCTCTTACCGCCAAAGCAGCTTCCAAACCACCATCTTCCCTGTCACTACTATCAGTGGCTGTGGTCCCCTACAAGGCTACAGCTACAGGGAAGAAGGGGGAAAATGCCACCTTATACCCCAAGGTCACTACTGCCTATAAATAATACCCAACCCCAAGTATAATCACCTCTAGGGGTGCGGAAAAGACAGCAGGTGACCCCTCTTCTGGAACTGACATCCCCATAATGAGGAAGGAACAAACAAATTGGGGGATGGCTGAGGAATAGGAGGTATATGGGACAAAGCAATAGAATATATGAGACAAAGCAAAGAATGAGATTATATGGAACAAAGCAAAGAAAGAGTGAAACATCAGTTTCTCATAAAGTAGCATTGTCTGGCTTAATTATATCACCCATTCATCTTGAACTGCTGGTGGCTGAACCAGTGCCAGAGAACATACCTCTCCTTTCATATACTGCAGGGGTTATAGTGCAGTAGGGTCTGAATATAAAACAAGGGAATTAGTGGACCCCCCAGGTGCCCGGGCCTGAAGAGCAGGCTACATCCACAAGACATGAAAGCCTGCCTCTGGACTATGGGGGGGGAGGGGGTCTCCAGCAATACTCCTGCTGAGTGGGTGGTTTATGTCCCCAATAAGATGACATTTGGGGACAGTGCCCTCACTATCCCTTTACTACCACTCACCAGTGACTGTCTTTGAGCAAACATATCGCCTAAGGAGCGATATCATATGTGCCATGTGATAAACCCCATTCAGGATACTGGGGGTAGTGCCAAAGGGGATGTTGAAGCAAATAATGAGGTGGATATGGGGGATTGTGATCAAGTGGGGGCTCCTATAAATACCTTGGAGGGTCCCACTGTAAAGAACCCTCCCCAAAAAAAACACCTCCTGTGACATTCAGGCTGTACAAGTAGCAGTAGAGGAGACTGTTAAGGCACTTTAGAACTCTGTGACTCCCAAGGCTACTGGGGATACCACACTCTCTGTTGCTCTGCCTCCAGCCACTCCCGAACTTAACCCTATAAGGCCGAGTCGGCACCACAATCAGGTCTCATCATAGCGTGTGAAATGGACCCTCCTTCTAAAACAACAAGAGGAAGGCCCACAGAGGAGAGCAGTGAATATAAACTGCTCTACCAGAAGGATACTGCACCAGGGAACACACACATTTCCTAGTGAACACTCTATATGGGCATAAAGACAGGAAGGTGCAGTTTGCCCTAGAGAAGTGGAAGAATGGTCTTTGCGGGTTTAATGTACCCTCAGATCTGCGACATGGAGGTTACTCCGAGTTTTCTGAAGGAGACCCATACCACTTCTGAGGCCCAACTGGCACCTGGAGTGGCAAGGCAGGGTTATCTTCAGCCACCTCACATCATCATCATCATATTGGGTGGTGACCCTGTTCTTTGAGTACTTCCAGCAAGAGCTACTGTTTGTCAGGGCTATTATCCTAAGCAGTCTACTTTACTTCCAGGTCGAGGATTAGTACTAAATGTATAACTTGTTGAATGTGTATGCTCCCATGGCTTGGCTTGAGAAAGTGAGGTTCTTTTCCAGTCTGTCAACTTACCTAGAGACAGTTGTTGCAGATGAGTGTGTGGTTCTCGGGGGTGACTTCAATTGTACACTTAAAGCTCTGGACCAAATTGGCACAGAGCTGTACCACCTCTCTGCATCAATCTTGCGGGAGTTCATCACTCGGTTCTCCGTAGTCGATGTCTGGTGCGAACAGATTCATGGGCATTAGATATTTTCATATATTTCAGGGTGTGGTCTGGTGTCACATTCCAAGATCGACCGGCTTTATCTACATAACCACTTCATGTCACAAGCCCGGTCCAGTGCCATGTACTTCTGTTATGGTGGCACTCATGGCATCAGCAGCCTCAGCTGCTTATTGGAACTACTGTAAGTATGTAGGACAGGTTTGTCTCTCACTTTTCTCTCATTTGAACAAGAGAAGACATTTTACAGGGTGGATCACCAATACCCCACAGCAACTCTGCATCATATGGTTACATGGACTATCTAAAAATGTTTTATGTCTCTGCAGAGTGTATGATTAAAATTAATTGGTTCATGACTGCACCCTTGGCATTTGGTAGAGGAGTACATCAAGATTGCCCCTTGTTTAGTCAACTCTATGCGCCAGCTATCAAATCTTTTCTTTGTCTACTGAGGAAAAGGCTTATCGTGCAAGTGCTAAGGGAACCAGATGTGGATAGTCATTTCAGCCTACTCTGATCTACTCCTCGTGGCATGGAACCTAGTTTATCTGGAATGAGACAAGAGGTCTATACTACAGCCTCTTAAGCCCAAATCAAAAGGTCCAAGTGCTCTGATATTTTAGAAGGTTCAATATAGGTAGACCCATTCCTTCTACATTCCATAGCATCTCATGGGAGGTGAATGCTATCATGTATATGAAAGTCTATCTATCTGCTGTGGAGCACCCGGTCACAGACAATTAGACTGAGCTTGATTACTCAATCATCTGGGATCATGGAAGGGTCTTGCAAAAATGATTTCCCTCATGAGAAAGACTCTGGTGGTTAACCATCTGGTGGCCTTTCTCCTCCTTAATTTATCACCAGAATCCTGAAAACAATTATTTTTTGTTTGAAGGGCAGTTCTAGCTCCAGACCACAGGGATGGCCACGGGGAGACATTTTGCCCCAGACTATCAGGACTTTTCATGGGGAAATTGGAAATAAATTTAATTTGGAAATGTAATGAATTCTGTAAACAGCTGAAATATTATCGAAGATATATACGTAGATGATATCTTGATAATTTGGGCAGGGACACAGGAAGATCTTAATACAGTAGCTTTATTAGCTATCTAAACAATACTGATAGAAAGCTTACACAAAGTGGTGTAAACCACAGCAGTGAGATACATTTCTTGGATCTTAATTTGACTATAGAGAATACTATAATTACATCAACTTTTTTAAACTCATACCTGGACTATAAGAGCAATCACTCAAGCCATTGTCTTAATAATATTCCTTATGGCCAAATGCTAAGAGTTTACAGAAATTGCTCTTTGGTTACAGATTTCTATGCACAATCTGAAACTCTATCAAAGAGTTTTATTGATAAAGGTTATGATCAATTACTTGTCAGTACATCCATCAAAAAAAGTAAAGATCATTCCAGAGAGCAACTGCTTATCCCTAATAGAAGCAAAACACTAGTAATAGAGAATAAAATAAGTGAGACACCGTTATTCATTACTGGGTTTTGCAAACAAGAGAATAAGATTTGAAAGATTCTAAAGAAGCATTGGGGTACACTTCAAATGGACCCCTTGTTACGGGATAAAATCACATTAAATATGAAAGTAGTATTTAGGAAGGCAAGAAATATAAAAAATGTTTTGGCTCCTAGTTTCTGAAAAAGTATTTAAGTATTACACCCACCAATGGTAATTTTCTATTTAAACCAGTAGGGAATGATACATGTGGTAAATGTGTAGTATGCAAAATCATGAAACGTGATAAAAGTATATGTGACACCAAAACCTGCAATTTACACAAATTATCCAATTCATCGTCTGTTTAACAATGTTTGTTCTGTATGTCATAGATTGTCCTTGCAATCTGTGGTTTGTTGCTAAAAAAAAGGACCACTGAAAACAAGGATTTGGAAACATGTTAATGGGATTAAAAATGCTCAACGCAACCTAGACAGAGGTAAAAAGATCCATAACCTGGCGCAGCATTTTTTAACCCATCGTGAGGGTAAAACTGATGGATTACACTTTAGAGGGATATAAGTTGTTCCAATAGATTCTAGGAGAGGTGATAGAGAGAATCTACTTCTCCAAAAAGGAACAATTTTGGGTTTATACCCTTGGCAGTAAATCACCTGGGGGTCTCAATGAATTAATAGAGCTAGCCCCTTCCTCAAATAGGAATTGTTTAAGATCTTGCCCTTATTTCAACCAGATCCTCTGTTTCTAGTGGTTTTTGTTTCCACTTCATCTGTTATATGTACTGCAATTAAACAATATTCAGATGATTTATTTTTCATTATCTATGTTTTATTGTATAAGAATTATCTAAGAGATATGTGAGGTTTTTTTTATATTACTCTCTTTTCGCTTTATTTTCTTAATTATGTGTCATCACTGTATGGAAATTGTCAGTTTAATTACAGGGTTCTAGGGATTACATTTATAGTAATCTGCATATGTTACATATTCCTGGTTAGATTAATTATGGATTATCCAGTACTCAATCCTGGTACAATTCAGGTGTCAATTTATGTGGGTGTTTTAATGGGCACCCCTTTATTATATTGGTTTAATGATTTCGTTGTTTTTTAGTTCATATTTCTATTTTCATTCCCCTTTTCATTCTTTATCATTATTATAGTTTATCTGTTTTCTGTTTTTGATGTCATTTATATCATTTCATTTGTTTAGTTTATGTTTATTTGTTGTCATGACGTAGATTCAGTTTTGTGCTTAGTTGCTTTGATTGTTGTGATGTGAGCTCCATGTGATTTCATGTATAGGTGCTTTTCATTAGCTTATTTATGCGCTGATTGGATAGGGTAGAATAAACTATCTGGTGAGATCCCAATTGGTTTGCAGGTACGATTTTTCAAATACTTAAGCAGTGTCTTGGGATCGTTAAGACCAACCCCCTGATGAAGCGTCATTCTGACACGAAACGCTTTGTGGTGAGGTCATCACGCAGCTACGAGATACCGTGACGACGGATACCCGGAAGCTGCCATCCACGCACTCCCACGAGGACGCCAACTTTGAGCTGCACTCTCCGCTTCTAACCATCTGCGAGCTAGAATGCTCACTCCCATCCGTGACCTGGGACTTTGAGATCGCGGGGTCCTGGATTCTCAGGGCCCGACCCTTGGTGGAAGTGCTATCATTGATGAGAGGATGATTGGATCTATATGATCCTCTTTTTTATTGTAAGTGATATACAGATGCAGCAACCAGTATCCGACCACTTGCCCTGGAAACTCTTGCCCCGGAAACTGCAACATTTCTGTGAGATTTCTGCATCCAAATTAATGGCCCATTGGATTAACACAGTGGGGGTCTCTGTAGTCCCATTCAAACTGAATCCAGCTGCCCTTACTATCCTGTTGTCTATTCTGTGAACTTTTCCAATATCTTGTGAGAGGCGAGAACTACCATATGACGTGGAAAGTATCCTGTTCCGTGCAAGTCATGCACAGAGAAGCATCACGTACGTAGAAGCACTGGCAACTAAAGAGATGTAGCATCCATTTTTTGGACTCTCTCCACTGTGCTTTCACTTCTCGCAATTTATGGAGGCTATTTCGTGGCAGTCTGATTATACCATTCAAAGTCCAGGGGGAGCATAGGAGAGAGTTTACAAACTGAAGAAAAAATATCTAAGATACAGTAGGTATATTGGTTAATGAGTTAGTATTCAGAGCCGTGGCTCTTATAGAATGCCTACTCACAGTGCAGTGAAATATAATTCACAATTCCAAAACTGTGGCAAACTTGCTTGTGTAGCTTTGCTTGTCTGGTTTTCAGAAGGAATACACCTCAGTATAAAAAGACTATACCATAGCACCGATCAATTGGAAAAATGTTATGTTTAAAAATATATAAGAACTGTTCTTACAGATTGTATGAATTATAAAAGCATATTCACAACACTGAAGACATGGTTGGCAGTTTATCACCTCACCGCCCCCATCCCCTTAGTGGTGCTGATGGTCTGGGGTATCCCCCCAGCTGCTTACCTCCTTGCTGGCGTCTCTGCAGGCTCCATTGCGTCACATCCAAGACGTTACTTATGGTTTCGGTCAGGGCTGTCTTAAGCTTCTGTGAGTGCTGCTGAGGTCTGATGGCTCTAGTGACTCCCACTCTAGGCGTTTTGACACTGGATATTATTCATCAGCCCTGTTTGTAAGGGGGTTTCCTGAGCTGAACAAAGTTGATTTCAGCCTCGAGGAACACATACTTCCTGAGTTACAGGCCCCGCTATGGGGTGCCGGTATCTCCTCCATGTTAAAATCCACGTGGAATGTAAACAAAGCAGAGGGATACCGGAACCCCATACCTGGGCCTGTATCTCGGAAGGTAGGGGGGTCCCCGAGGCTGAAAAAAACTTTGTTCATCTCAGGAGACCCCCTGCTCACGCACACCATAAATAAAAATAAAAATGTAAGCAGCTTCATTACCTTAGCGGCCATCTAATGCCTGCTATGCAAATGAAGGGGTTAAGGCACAGTTGTGTAGCATATTACATTACAATATGTACTGTACTACCCACCCACTAATACACAACCCCTGTGTCCCCCCCATAACACCATGATTTATTATTTTACACACAGGATTAATAATCCAGGCTTACTGGGTTCCCCGGTGGTCCCGATGGGTGTCCGCAGGCCCCACAGTTTACCCCAGGGGTTACCCATTGGTATCTGGGGGTCTCCGGGTGTTCCCCACTTGGTGCCATGGGCCTCCATGTGGTTCCTGCAGGTCACCGTGGGTCCCAATGGGGTCCCAAAGGTGTCTGGGGCCATTGGTGGTTCCCATGGGGGTCTGGGGCCCTCGGGTGGTTTCCTGCGGGTCCACTGGGCCCCCACAGCTGTGGTTCCTCCCTGCAGGTGTTCCCCATGTGTCCACAGGTGGTACCCATGGGCGTCCAGGGTACAGAGTGGGTATAGTGGGTCCAGGGAGGTTGGTTAGGCGTCCCAGGTGGGTATCGGGGCAGGGTGGGTTAACCCCTTAATTAATGTATCGGTTATTAACCGCTAAGGTGATTAAGGGGTTAAGGGACATTAGATTGTATTTGCTTTGTATTTATCTGGCAACGGAGGACATAGACCTTGCAGTAAGCTGACAAGGATGCCCATCATAATGCATGGTTAAGTAGAACTGTATTTATTTACTTGATTTATGTATGCTGGCTAATGTTGTGTTTAATAATGGGCAGATAATCTATTATCCATATCTGGATAATAGTTATTTTGCTCATTACTGTACTGTAACTGTTTGGTGGGGGTGGGGGGGGGGTGTATTTATTTAAGTGTATGACATGTTTTATTTTTTTACATAGAGGATTTGTACCGCAGGGCTGCGGGGACACATGGAGACCTCCTGAGGATCCTCGGACACTCACGGGTACCACCTGCGGACCCATGGGGGCCAACTGCGGGGAAGAACCGGGGGCTCCACAGCTGTGGAGGGCACCACGGACCCTCAGGGACCACCTGAGGGCCCCAGTCCCCCATGAGTACCACCCAAGGGCCCCAGACACCTGTGGGGATGGCCCGGGGACCCCTAGACACCCACAGGACCACCCATGGACCCCATTGGGGCCTGCAGTGACTCCTGGGAACCACCTGGAGGCCCATGGCACCAAGCGGGGACAACTCGGAGAACCCCAGACACCTGTGGGTACCCCTGGGGTGCACTGTGGAGCCTGCAGCCACGCACCAGGACCACCGGGGTACCCGTCGGCCTATGGTATTAATCCTGTGTGTAAAATAATAAATCAAGGTTTTATGGAGGGACACAGGGGGTGGTTGGGTTGCTTATTAGTGGGTAGGTAGTACAGTGCATATTGTAATGTAATCTGCTACAGTACTGTGCCTTCATTGCCATAGCGAGCATTGCATGGCCGCTAAGGTAATGAAGCTGCTTACATTTTTATTTTTATTTATTGTGTGTGAGCAGGGGGTCTCCTGAGCTGGAACAAAAAACAAAGCTGGGGCGCTCCCTACCTTGTGACATGTGGAAGTGTAACACCGGTGGGGTAGTGTAGAAACCAAAGAAGTATGTATATACTAGCCCTTGTCTTAGTTCTGCAGCTTGACCAAGAAGAAGATGGAATCCGGAATCTTCTTATAACGGCAATGGATACAGAGTGGCGGTCAGCGCAAGATGTTAATCTCGAATGAATAAAAAGACAATGATAAACACAGATAATTAGTGCATGTATTGAATGAACACAATACGTCCTCTTGTGAATGGGGGAAGGGGAGGGGGGGAAGGGGAAAAAGTGACTTGTTGTATACAACAAAAATATATATATATATCAATAACTCACACGGCCTAGTGTGAGACCCTTCCCTCAGGGATGGATGGCGGAAATGGCAGCTGAATGTAAATATTACAGCAATGGGATGTAAATAAATATATAAGAGAACAACTCACACGGCCTTGTGTGAGCTCCTTCCCTCAGTGTAAAAGTAGAGTGCTGTCAATCTGATAGTAGTCAGTCACGTCTCCTCCTTATTACCTCACAGTGGATATAGAGTGCTTATGGCTCCTCTCCCAGATGCCCAAATGCAATAAAATGGGCAGAGCCTGGATTAGCAAAATTATATGATTTATTACAGCAAAAGCGAATAAAAACTTGGAGCACTCACAAATTGTAAAAAAGCCGCAGGTCAATCCGGTAGACCCGCTCCTTCCTGGTAGACTCCCGCGGGCGCGTCCGACTGTGGGACCGGTTTCGGGGGATCTTGCCAGAAGTCCGGTGGCTACCTGGGTCCTACACACAACGAGCACCGGCAGGGAACTACGCGTTTCGCAAATAATGCTTCGTCAGGTTCCTGCCGGCTGCTCGTTCACCTTGCTATGTGCTATGTGCTATTTTAGGTATTGTCACATTTGCAAATAATGCATGGTTAACATGAACCAGGTCATTATATAAAGCATCAGTGCTGTTAATATGAGTCGCCCACAAGAATAATGTGAATACTGCTGCGGCAGCTTTTATTCTAACAAATCGACGTTTTTTCCCTGGCTTTTTCCTGGAATGCGACGCTCTTCACCTGGCGCATGCCGCGTTCATTTTGCGTTCCCAGCCACGGGTCATGCGCGGCTGACGCGCAAATGATGCGTTTATTGAGAATGGTTCGGATTTAATAGGTTGCAATTCTTCGCGTGTCCGCCAGATGGCAGATATCCATGAATTGTAATGCGCATGCGCTTCAGTAATGTGTCGACTTGCAGGTGTTTCGTTTAAAAAAAGATACCACAGTGTGCTATTGTAACTTGGCCTTGAGACTGAAGGAAGAGGTTGCAAAAATGTATCAATTTAGGCTTTTCATATTAAAGAAAGACAAAGACCAGTTTCGGTTACAGTATTCTCCAGAGACCCGCCTGCCATGAGTGTTCAAGTGCAGTCCGCTTTCCAAAAACCCGAAAGAAGTTACGCGTATTTGATATGGGCCGCGATTAATGCAACAGAGGATAAGATGGCAACAGTTGTTCAAATTTATCAGTATTTTGTCGAAAACTATGACTTTTACAAATTTTCGCCAACTCCTCATACGTGGAAGCATGCAATAAGGAAAAGGTTATGTAGCGATCCCTGTTTTTATCGTTTTGAGCCACAATTTGTTGGAGGGTATTGGTGTGTATCACCGGCTTTTTCCTGTATCTATGATCATGATGACGGCAAAAGGCGAAGGGTCGTGTTAAAACCAACTAAGAAACAACAGTCGCTGCCAAGCAATGCACCAGCACCGGCTTCCAATGACGGTCCCGCCGTCAGTGACAACCCTGAGCCGGATTTCGCGTGCAGTTTCGATCAAGCTTGCATGTACCTAAGCAATTTCCAGCCTCATCAGCTGACTACAGGTGGACTAGTCCCGCTGCAAACTATCGACGTGGATGATCAAGAACACTGGACTGGCAGTGGACTGGCGCCGGTGCCAGCTGAATGGGAAATTCTATGGTGAGTATTGTTGCCGTATTATTTTCTGTGTTTTTTTTATTTTGACAATACAGTATCAATATCGATGCGATTCAAAAGTCAAGCGATTCTCCTGTAAGCAATATTATTGGCTGAGCGGCTTCTACAGTACTGTACTGCAGATACTGAACTATTGGTGGAACACTAGGCGCATGCGCATTGGAACCTTCTTGAAACGCATATGCGTGTCATTACATCGACGGTAGGCGCATGCGCATGTGAACAGGAGACGCCCCCCGAGAAAATTATTGGTGGGACTGGCTGGGAACTTCTTTAGGGGGCTGACCATTACAGTAAAACTTTTCTTTTTGTTTTTCCTCAGAAAAGAAAACGGCTAATGGAGGGATTTCGATGGATAATATCGCTTTGTGTAACAATGCCTGCTGAATCGGATTTAAAAACCCACGTACCGGAGTCTACAGTTTAGTGGCCATTGTTATTGATTAGGATAGAATACTGTACCTGAAACAGTATGCTGATATTTTCCGGCCGTACAGTATACTGTACAATACTTTTTATATACAGTACAGTATACTGTGTAATAAACCCGAAAAAATAAAAACAATGCATTTATTCTACATGTATCAAATACATTATGTGTCTTCTACAGTATACAGTGCCAGTACATACAGTACAGTTTGTGTCTTCTATATTTTTTAATACTCTTATACTGAGCATGCCTACAGTATACAGTGCAGTATACCTCGACATTCTAGAAACACTGTATTTTGTTACAGTAGCAAAGGAGCAAATGGAACAATGTAAGACAAATAAACATGTTCTTTTATTGGTGGAGTAAGTACAAAAACATTTATTTACAAATACTGTACAATGTAGAAACATTTTAAGTGCACAGCAATTCAAACCATCAACAGGTGTATGGTTTACTGCTCATTTGTGAAAACATTTATGTCAGTCAGTATTGTTTACAGTCACATGTTTTAAAAACAAATTCTTTATTCATAAAATAAGCAAAACGCAACATCTCCTTTATTAAAGAACGACAAGTCAAAACATATACTGTACTGTGGGAGGGTGAGCAAAACAGTCTGCACCAGTACAGTCCTTGAGGGCAGCAAACAGGGCGGGTTTTCAGGGTAACCTTTGAAAACCGTGCCTGTTTGCGGCCCCCAGGGACTGGAATTGTTCATGTCCTGTGTGTGTGGACAGCAAGTTAAATCATTTCTGTATAAATACAAGTAAAAAAACCACACAACAACATCTCCTTTATTTAAGTACAGCAGGTCAAAACATGTAGAGTACAATACAGTTCAGCACAACAGTATGGTATTACAGAAAATCCTCCACATTGTCCGTCCATGGCCTTACCTGTGATTACAAAAAAAACTTTATTCATAAAATACAGTATACAAACGAAACATCTCCTTTATTAAAGAAACATATAAAGTACAGTGGGATGGTGTGTAAAACTGTCAGTCAGACCTGCACCACTACAGTCCTCGAGGGCAGAAAACAGGGCAGGTTTTCAGGACAACCTTGAAAACCGTGCCTGTTTGCGGCCCCCAGGGACTGGAATTGTGCAGGTCCTGTGTGTGTGGACAGCAAGTTTAAACATTTCTGTATAAATACAAGTTAAAAAAACACAAACAACATCTCCTTTATTTAAGTACAGCAGGTCAAATCATGTAGAGTACAATACAGTTCAGCACAACAGTATGGTCTTACAGAAAGTCCTCCGCATTGTCCGTCCATGGCCGATTCCTTGCATGGCGCAAAACGCCATTAATGCAGTCTCGAACTCCTTTCATTACAGGATCTGTAATTGGATAAAAGCACCGCATTTCATCCCGAATGTTCCGTTTTTAATTGGCAGGAAGCGCCTTTTTTACACGATTTCCGTCGTAGTTCACTTTGAAGGCCCAGTCGCAGTACAACGAGTAGGGAACATGGTGCTTAAAAAGTAATAAGGCATACTTGTGGGGTGCACCAGCACTCTTCACCCTATACTTCTCCCTGAGCGCCGGTGGCAGGTCACACAGGGTGATGTCGGGCACAGTATCGATGCGATCGATTGTAGGTCTTTCGGGAGTGGGTGTGCTTGAGGCGACAGGTGATGGTAGGTTGTCTGGGCGGAATCTTTCCTCCGGTCTTGGTCGCCGTGTTGTCTCCTGACGTGGTCTTGACGGGGTTGTCATGTCCTCCTCAACGGCATACATGTACACTACATCTTCTGGTGGAAGGTGTGCGCTTGGTGATGGAAGGGGGTCAAAGGTCCCATTTATCACATCCATGTCACCCCCCTGCTCCAGCGTCGGGGAAACAGGGGCATTAACACCGAGCAAATAATGTATGCCCGCTATGTCAGCCTCTATCTTCTCCATCCGTCGATCAATCCGTTGATCCATATGTTGCATCCGTTGATCCATATATAGCATCCGTTGATCCATATGTATCATCTGTTTATCCATTTGTAGCATCCGTTGCTCCACAATTAGCATTGTCTCCAGAAGCAGATCTATCTTTGCTAGCACAATAGAGTTCCTGGGGAGATCCACACTTATCCCATTCAGCATCCGGTCTAACGAGCTGCTTCTTGTGCATGGCGTGTGAACATCTGGGTGGATGGGTGCAACGGAGGATGAGATTGGGGTTCCATGGAGAGAAGCGGCAGTGACGTCGAAGAAGAGTGGAGGAGGTGACCTGTGGATATCCGGTAGAGGAGAAGCGGCAGCGTCGTCAAAGAGGGATGGAGAAAGTGACCTTTGGGTTTCCGGGCGAGAAGCAGAGTTGTCTAAGAGCAAAGGAGAAAGTGACCCGTGGATTTCAGAGGCAGCGTAGTCGGATAGAACTGGAGAAGATGGACTGTGGGTCTCCGGTAGGGCGGCGGCAGCATCATGGACGAGGGGTGGAGAAGACGGGCTAAAGATTTCTGGGACAGCGGCAGCATAGTCGTTGAAGCGTATGTGAGGAAATGGTCTGCGGGTTCGATGGGTTGGCTGTCAATCGTTTTGCGTCGAGAGTACATCACCGTATATCTTCTTGACATAATAAGGCTGACGTCTATGAAAACCCTTAGCCTTTGGGGTCAGCAGAAGGTTTTCTTTATTGGCCTTAGCCTGTCGCTTTTGATTTGGCGTGGAAACGGCAACCGCCTTTCGCTTTTTCTGCTTGACAGGCACGGCAGAGGTGAGTGGGTTCCTGCGTCCGTAGAATCGGGGTTGCTCCATGGAAGCAGGTGGCACAATGCAGTTTCTGGACAAGGGCAAGTTCAGATAAAGATCATCGAGTGGTGGGCTATGCAAAGTGTGTAACCTTTTATGCATGGCGACCAGGTACAGGTGTTCAAAGTGGGCGTACTCTAATGTGAGTCATTACCGTATAAATACACCATCCATTTTGTGGATTCACTGCACATTGAATACACATCGACTAAACATCGAATATACATTCTTGTGTTTGTATTTCTTTCTACTCGCAGCAATGCCTGTTAAAAAGATTTCCAAGGAGCTCAGCATGCGAATTAAGGAGATGTACACGAGCGGACACCGAATTGCTGCTATCCAACGCTGGTTAGCTACTTCTGGCATCGTTGTGCCAGCAACCACCATGAGCTATCATGCACACGGAAAAAACAGAGACCGCAAAAGGGCACCAAGGATAACTAACGCGTAAGTATATTTATACAACTTAAATATAAAATTAATTTTTATTTAAATCTAATATTTTTGTTATTTCTGTTGATTTATATTACAACAGTATATATATTTTGTATATTTATATCAGTACAGTATATATATTTTGAATATTTATATTTATATCAGTAGAGTATACAGTATATATTTTGTATATTTATATTTATATTACAACAGTATATACAGGCATACATCGCTTTAAGTACACTCACTTTAAGTACACTCGCGAGTAAGTACATATCGCCCAATAGGCAAACGGCAGCTCGCGCATGCGCCTGTCATCACGTACTGAACAGCAATACCGGCTTCCTACCTGTACCGAAGCTGTGCGCAAGCAGGGAGACTATAGAGCCTGTTACAAATGCGTTATTTACATCAGTTATGCACGTATATATCGATTGCAGTTCAGTACATGCATCGATAAGTGGGAAAAAGTAGTGCTTCACTTTAAGTACATTTTCACTTTACATACATGCCATTGCGTACGTTAATGCGGGGTATGCCTGTATATTTTGTATATTTATATTTATATCAGTACAGTATATATTTTGTATATTTATATTTATATTACAACAGTATATATATTTTATATATTTATATATAAATTTTATATTGCTGCATATTAATAAAACAATATATATTTTCTTTACATTGTAGGGAGACAACTCTTCTGGTGGACAAAATAAGTGAGGAGAATGATGAGATGAGTTCATTAAGGGTCAAAAACACTCTGCAGGAAAAGCACAATCTGACTGTATCCGAGAGCAGCATAAAGAAGATGAGACGCAGCATTGGATGGAAATATGGACGTGTGAGGTTAGTACTGGACAGTACAGGAGGTAAAAGTGTTGTTTAGGAAACTGTACTGTACCGCTAAAATTATTTATTCCTTGTCATTACAGAGCGTACCCCATGATACGGGACGCAAACAAAATCAAAAGAGTGGTCCAGGCCCAGGCATGGATCGACAGTGGGGAGACTTTCCAGGATTGCATCTTCACTGATGAGTCTACTGTGTCACTGGAGAGATTTGCAAGCTTTGCATTCCACAAAAAAGGCCGCATATCTTTGAAGCCGCGGCCAAAACACCCTGTGAAGCTGCCTGTGTGGGGTGCCATCTCTAGGCGTGGACCAGGAAGATTGTCATCTTTGAAGGTAAAATATATCAAATATAATGTAGCCTTATGCACTGTACTTTACTAGTGTAACCTTACTGTATGCACTGTACTGTTCTATTGTGCAGTTTTTTGAGCACTTTTCTTTTCTTGCTATAGGAATAATGAATAAAGCTTTCTTCCAAGACAACATTGTCCCAATATATCACACGCGAGTTCCCCAATGGTCACCGCTTCTACCAAGACAACGATCCGAAGCACACCGCGTCAACAGCGCATATCCTTGAGCGCGGTATCAACTGGGTGAAGATGCCAGCGGAGTAATTGCAGTAGACCGTGTCTCATTTTTTCCCCCACTGTTTTTACTGTGTACTGTATCTCTTAAACTAATTGTCCTTTTTTTTTCAATGACAGATCACCAGACTTCAATCCGATCAAAATGGTCTGGCATCAGCTGAAGGACCATATCCGGAAAGTGGCAAAACCCTCCAAAAAGGACGAGTTGTTGAAAGGCATAATGAGTTTTTGGAACGATGTACTCACCGTGGAACGCTGCAATAAATATATAGACCATATTGCGACTGTGTTGCCCATTGTGATCGCGCGTAATGGGCAAGCATCAGGAAAGTAGTACTGTGCAGTAGTATTGTAAGTACAGTATGATACAGGTAAGTATGGCACAGATTTTTTCTTTCCCAATAGTCAGAGTATACAGTACAGTAGTTACAGTTTTTTCTTTACAGAGAGAGCAGCACCAGCCATCAGGTTACATACAGTTGTATTTACCAGTAGTCAGAGTATACAGTACAGCAGTTCAAGTATACAGTAGACTAGTTTGACATTAGTACAGTAACTGCCTACTAACTGGTCATTTTTTTTCTTTTCAGAGAAAGCAGCACCAGCCATCTAAAGTAGTACTACATATCACACAATGCCATAATACAATACGCACATACAGTAACTGCACTAATTTTTTGTTTTCTTGTCGTTTCAGGAAAAAAGGGTGGCCTGGGGGAGGTGGGGTGTTGTGTCCAGTCTAATCTGTTTGTACAGTCAAATGTACATTATATAAACAGCAGTATTGATGTACACAAAACCTCTCCTCTCTCAATGAACTACTGTACTGTACATGTAATGAGGAACAAGATAACGCCGGAAAAAATATTACTATGTACAGTATACTGTATATATATATATATATACATATATTATACATTACAGTGTATATATATATTATTACATAATATTCTTATAAATGTGCATAATTCATGTTTCTTCATGTTTTGCAAATGTTTTCTAAATGTTTATCCAATTTCAATCTACCAGAAGAACTTAATAAAGACTGCATTATGTATTATTCATGATTATTTTTATATTTGTATTTTTTTGTTCCTTATGAAATAAAATAAATATTTATTCACATTCCTGGTAATCATAATCATTGACAACCACACCTCCCCCCCCCCCCACCCCACAGTATAAGAATGAATGTCAAAACAACATGAATCAGTTAATGGTTTTTTTTACTCTATTCTCACAATGCTGTGCAAATAAGCTTTAAATTTCAAATTCGAGAAGGGATTTTCCAAAGCGTTACCATAAACAAAGTCTCAAAGGGTTGGGGGGGTGTTGGGTGAGGCATGTGCAGTAATCAGCTAGCTCCCATCTCAAAAAGGCTTAGAGTACATGCAGGCGCAGTGAGGCGATTGACGCTTGGCTAGGGACGGATTAAAAACACAATGACTAACTTCAGAAAATGAATGACTCTGTGGAGGTGTCTGTCGAATGACTCTGTGGAGAGGGGGGGGTTGGGTGACTCATGCGCAGTAAGCAGCTAGCTCCCATCTCAAAGAGGCTTAGAGTACACGCAGGCGCATTGAGGTGATTGACGCTCGGCTAGGGACGGGTTTAAAACACAATGACTAACTTCAGAAAATGAATGACTCTGTGGAGGTGTCTGTCGAAAAGAGTTTGTGTGTGCGTGGGGGAGGGATGAAGGATTAGTTGTGCTGCAGTTCAAAGAAATTACATACTGTAGAGTAGAGTACAGTAATTTCAAAAGGCAGTTCAACATAATAATTTGATCAAAAAAAAACAAATACACCCCCCAAATACAGTACATAAAAAGCAAGTCACTTTATCTCCCTGTGCCTCATGCACCAAAAACATACAGTAGATTGTGAGCTCCATGGGACAGGGAGGGACCTGTGGCTGCAAAATGTGTCTGGAAAGCGCTACGTATACTGTAACTAACAGCGCTATACAAAAACATGCTATTATTATTATAATATCAAGGTGATGCTCTGTGCAAATCAAATTCGAGAAGGGATTTTCCAAAACGTTGCTGTAAACAAAGCCTCAAAGCTCCCGTCTCAAAGAGAATTACACGCAGGCGCAGTGAGGCTTTGTTCTGTACTGTAGCTCGGCTATGGACGGATTAAGAACATAATGGCAAGATTCAGAAAATTAATGACTCTATGGAGAGGGGTGGGGTTGGGTGTCTCATGCGCAGTAAGCAGCTAGCTCCCATCTCAAAGAGGCTTAGAGTACCCGCAGGCGCAGTGAGGCAATTGACGCACGGCTAGGGACGGATTAAAAACACAATGACTAACTTCAGAAAATGAATGATTCTGTGCAGGTGTCTGTCGAATTACTCTGTGGAGAGGGTGGGTAGGGTGACTCATGCGCAGTAAGCAGCTAAGCAGCTAAATAACTCCCATCTGAACAAGGATTACACGCAGGCGCAGTGAGGCGATTGAAGCTCGGCTATGGACGGATTCAAAACACAATGGCAAGATTCCAAAAATTAAAGACAGCCGCATGAAGTTCAAAGCTAAAGACATACTTTCATTTCAAAAGGCAGTTCATCATAATAATACACCCCCAGATACAGTACGTAAAAAGCACACAAATCAACCATGTGCAGTCAAACGCACAGGGTCACAGACAAAAGCTACAGTAAGATAGTTTTTGCAGGCTTGTGGAGAAAAAAAAAAAAAATTACAATAAAAAAAAAAATTTAATTTTTTTTTTTGGTCACTCACTCAGGCAAGCAGTGGTGGGCGAAGTTACAGGCGCATGCGCAGTAAATTCCTGCTGTCAAGCAGGAATGTGATTGAAACCAGACACACGTTCAAAGGAATGGTGTGGGAGAGATGTTCTGCATTGCACAGAAGATAAGAAGTTGAAATACCCTGCAGTGCAGTTAATTATCCTGAGCGAGGGGAGAGCGCTGTATACTGTGTGCAGAAATGTGACACTGTTACAGTACTGTACACGCCTATGCGTTTCAACAATTTTCAAATGAGACATACTGTACAGCAGCATAGCACCGCAAATGCATGTATACTTTAAATATGCAAATTTACAATTACTGCGCGCGCACACACAGACTGTGTACTGACGTAGGTTGAACCGCAGAGGTATTAGAATTCCAAGACAACAGCTCGCAAACGCCCCCCTGAGTTTTTACACGGCATTGCAGTATTGCAGACAGCGAGAATGAAATGCTAATATCACGAGCGCGAAAATAACGCAGTTCACTCTGGGCGAAAACGACACAAAACCGCACATAACCGGGATAATCTGAAAATCGCGGATCTAGCCGATTTAGACTAAAGGCAGTCGCCATGTACATGGTCCAATTTAGTTGAAACTGACAATCATAGCAGTTTTTTTCCTTGCCAAAGTGCTTTTATATTCTTTCACTATTTTCCCCTTCCCCCCCCCCCCACCCTCTCTTACCCCCTTTTTTAAAAATCCAACACTAGATAATTACTGACATGTGTTTTAACATTATGGGGCTTTTTTCATGAAACGGGTGCAGCTAATCACCCAATTAGGGGGAAGTGATTTGTGAGCCTATATCAAGCAAGGTGAACGAGCAGCCGGCAGGAACCTGACGAAGCATTATTTGCGAAACACGTAGTTCCCTGCCGGTGCTCGTTGTGTGTAGGACCAAGGCAGCCACCGGACTTCCGGCAATCCCCCGACACCGGTCCCGCAGTCGGACGCGTCCGCGGGAATCTACCGGGAAGGAGTGGGTCTACCGGATTGACCTGCGGCTGGCATTGGGCTTTTTTACTGTGTGTGAGTGCTCCAAGTTTTTATTCGCTTTTGCTGTAATAAATCATATACTTTTGCTAATCCAGGCTCTGCCCATTTTATTGCATTTGGGCATCTGGGAGAGGAGCCATACGCACTCTATCCACTGTGGGGTAATAAAGAGGAGACGTGACTGATTACCATCAGATTGACAGCACTCTACTTTTACACTGAGGGAAGGAGCTCACACAAGGCCATGTGAGTTGTTCTCTTATATATTTATTTACATCCCATTGCTCTAATATTTACATTCAGCTGCCCTTTCCGCCATCCATCCCTGAGGGAAGGGTCTCACACTAGGCCGTGTGAGTTATTGAGATATATATATTTGTGTTGTATACAACAAGTCACCTTTTCCCCTTCCCCCCCCCTCCCCTTCCCCCATTCACAAGAGGACGTATTGTGTTCATTCAATACAAGCACTAATTATCTGTGTTTATCATTGTCTTTTTATTCATTCGAGATTAACATCTTGCGCTGACCGCCACTCTGTATCCATTGCCTGTCTCCTGAGCTGACAACGTTTTTTTCAGCCTTGGGGACCCCCTACTTTCCGAAATAAGTTTATTTCAGCCCCGGGGCCTGTATCTCGGGAAGTAGGGGGTCCCCGAGGCTGAAATGAACTTTGTTCAGCTCAGGAGACCCCCTGCTCATGCACACTATGAATAAAAATAAAATGTAAGCAGCTTCATTACCTTAGCAGTTATCCTCTATGGTAATGATTTTTTTATGGTGGTGGTGTGGGTGGGGGGGGGATGGGTTGATACTATTGTATCAATAGTATGGGTACTAGGGTATATTTGATACTAGGGTGCCGGTATCCTCTCTGATTTCTTTAGATCCCACGGTCACGTGACCCACAGATTTTTAACATGGGGTTACTGGCACCCCATAGCCTGTATCTCTGGAATTAGAGAGTCCCCGGACCTGAAATCAATGCGCTTCAGCTCCGGAGACCCCCTGCTACATTACTGTAATGTTAGAATTTTTATTAAAACTCAGCGATCACCTGTGAGAGGCGCGCAGTTAGCATGACTGATTCAGCCTATCTCTTATTGCGCGTCTATTACTGTACATAAAGGCAGACCCCGATAGGATTCACACAGCAGGGACCCCTACTGTGTTACTCCGGCAGGCCATTAGTCTGTAACTGACCATCTCGGGTCCACCACGCGATGCAACGCTGAATGTACCCAGGTATGTTTTCGAATAATGGCCGCTGCATCTGTAGAACACTCAAATGAGGTTTTAGATTAATTCCTCAGTGAAAGTCCAATACTTTATAACATCCCAGTGTCTCCGGTATGCATGTTGTGAAGTAACAGCTTACTCATGATCATTCACCATCCTGCTCCTGCAGCTGATGGAACTCACATGCCGATCAGCAGTCTGTAAGTCCTCAGTAACCCCCCGAGTGAGTCTCTTCGATGGTAAGCGTTAGAAAAATAGTAGGTATATCGATGAGACTGCAGATCCTGGTAAAATAGAAACTCCCCAACAATTGAAATTTTTTGTTTATATTGATCTACATGTAACACATATCCCCCCCCCACCTCTCTGGGAGATTTTGCCGCTACATGGGGTGGTGTGGTGCATACCTGCTGGGTCACAGTAGATCTGAGTCTCCCGCATGGTGGCAGGGGATTACAGAACAGGCTTCTGGGTAATAACTGATTCGTACTCATGGTGACAGCGCCTCCATCTCTTGCAGGCCCCAGGGATGTGGGGGACAATCCCTACAGGAGAACTTCTTTACCCTTCCCCTGATAGATTGCAGTCTCAGGCAGGAAGGTATTGTAAAAAAGGAACACACTTTATTGCACAGTGACGATCGTTACACCATTCAAAGCAGCTGGCAGTTCATAGGGCCTTTACCCTCAGATGTACCCTGGACCTTCACTCCAAGCCAAGGGCACCTGAAGTAGTCCAAGCTCTTCCCTTACTCCCTGGTGAAGTAAGAGGAATAGTCTCCCACTCCACTCCTTTAGGGGAGCTTGTATAAACTGACAGAGCCCTGCACAGCTATTCGGGTAGACCAGCCTCTCTCAAGAGTAGAGGCAACACTCCTGAATTTGGTTGTGCAGCCCCTTAAGTACAGGAAAAGCAGGAGCAAGGTCCCTGATTGGACACAAAGCCTAGTTGCACCTCCTCCCCTGTGACTCACTGAAGCTGCTGGGGGTGGCGAAAACCCATGATCAGTTCTGGCAGGCCTGCGTTTACCAGGGCTTACTGCCAGGAGAAGGGCAGACTGGTAGCCAAAAACCAGCCCTGGCTACATAAATAAAAAAAATACACAAACACGAACAAAGCTAAAGACTCTCCTCCCACGCGTTTCACACACCCTATGGTACTTTCTCAAGGATTTTACACATGAAACGCGTGGGAGGAAATTCTTCAGTTTTGTTTGTGTCATTTTTTATGTAGATCAATAACCTTTTTTAATCTGTTCAATTGCTGGTGAGTTTCTATTTTACCAGGAGCTGCAGTCTCATAGATATACCTACTATTTTTCTGAAACATTTTCTGCTGAGTTGTAGGCAACATAGGTAACATTTTATGTTGGCAGGAATTATTCATGCCTGTAGTAGGGATATATGTAATTCAGTACTGTTTAATCATGTATTTATAAAATGTTTTACCAGGAAGTAATACATTGAGCGTTCTCTCATTTTCAAGTATATCCTGGGCACAGAATTATGTATTTATAACCAAATATTTGTTATCATGATTACATTAAATTAACAGGGTTATATATAATATACTGTATGTTTGGGTGCAACATGTGGGTGCAATCACAAATCCTGACTCTGGTATCAAGAAACATTGTCATATGCTGGTTGCATTTGGAAATTAACCTAATTGTGTTCAAAATCTGGACCACTCCAAACTACAAAGCAGTCATCTACTGTATGGAGCAAATGCAATGTTTGATGTGTTTTGAAATATGACTTAAATATACATCATTATTTTCACATCCAAAAATAAATGATCATCAAATCTAAAATATTTTTTGTGCTAAACAAAATCAAATAAAGTTACTAGGAATTCAACAGGTGGATTACAGCCCCTGTTTTTTTTACTGGGGACATCTGAAAGATTCTATACATAAATCATGTGGAATACTTGTACAAAGGCTGCCAACATCAAGAGCCAGTAAAAACCAATGTTCCTCAATTTGTATTCCTCTCCTCTAAATTGCTAGTGTTGGTACTCTAAGAGAAATCATAAACCACAAAAAAAGATATTTCCCCTCTACTAACAGAGGTAAAAAAAAGCCCCACTTGTATGCACTCTAACCTAGAGTAGTATTATTTCCAGCTAGAAAAATTGGATGGTAATTGATTAAACGTCAATGGTACTGTAATTGGCATAATAGTTGTACTGTATGTCAACTAAACATTTATTCTGATGCAATGGTTGCATGTCAGTTGAGGACAATTCAGATTTTTCTGACAAGTCCCTAAGTACTGTATGAGTGTCTTAGTTTGAATGTACTATAGCATAATATATCCCCAAACGTAATCAGTTTATGTAAAAGGTTAGTTTAAAAGAATTGCATCTTTATTATTACCAAGCATTACATATACTGTAGTGGAGAGAACAGTTTATTCTGCTTTAATGCAGCAAGTTAATCATTTTATCTCAGAGGCAGTCAAGACATTCATTGGGAAAAGATACTCTGTTTGTAATTATAGTCAGTTACAACAAGTTATTACACAGTATAGTGGTTGAACTACTCAACACTGCGATCAAAGCCAGTTGCAACACATTAGTCTCCAAGTTGTGTTGAGTTGGGTGTGTAGCTAAATATTTAGAAAAATGGGGAAAATAGAAATTCCTCATTTAAACTTCTGGGATTAAGGGTCTGGATCTTTTACATCCATTTGCATTTGCATTGCAGGACAATCTTGTTCAATTCACCCTTCCAACTGTAAGTCTAGTGGCTCTCCCCATAAAGCACTTCCAACAACCACAGAATAGCACATATATTATCAACTCAGTATTGCAGTTAATAAAAGTATTGATCTTTTAGGGAAATCAGATTTTGTTTTTATCAATGGCCTCATGAAGGAACAATTCCAAAGTGCGGGGAAACAGTTTCAGACAAGTAGAATCCTGCTTGTAAAGCCAACACAATATAGACAAAAATGTATTCAAAGTACAGGTCTCTTCTAAGACAGTAGATTTCTACTCACAAGTTCATAATGCAATTCTCCATTTAATGTGAGGATGAGCCGATGAAAGGTCCATATGGTACCTGAAACGTTGTCCTTCCACTGTTAATAGCTGTCATAATGTGACGGATCGGGGGACTCACGCTTCCCTGCGTGTCCCGTCACCTCTGTTTCCTCTACCTCTAGCCCTCCCTCTTCCCTGCGTACTTGCTCTCTCCCTCGCGGCCGTTCCTTTGCGATGCGGTTGGCATGCACTGACACGCGTTCAGTCCATCCGCGTGTCTTCCGCAATGTGCGCACGCGTTCACGATCTCTGGTACCCCTCCGCGGCACCCGCGGCACCCGCGGCCCCCGGCGTGTTTCTATTCCCCCAGCCTCCACATTACCTTGCTCCTCTGCCTCAAACTCTCTCTCACCCCCGTTGCCGAGCGCCCCCACGGCGCTTCCTCCCTCACGTTCTGTGACACGCATGGTGCACGCGCATAATACCCTTACAGAGGGCGCGCGCACACGCTCCAGTTACCTGCCATCTAGCTCCGCCCCCCATGGCTTACAAGCCATATCTCTTAGTTATTTCCCTGTCTCCTCCCCTGCTCTCTCAGACCTATCCCTGCAAACTCTCACTCAACCCTCTGCTCCTCCTCCTCTCTCTCCTATTGATTCTCCTTCCTTTATAACCCCACTCTGTCCACTTCCTCATTGCTCTGCATAGCTTTCCTGTTACTCCTGTGTGTGCAGTGTCTATGCCTAGCTCCCTTGTTTGTTCCAGTGCTGGTTCCTGTTCCTGCTTCTGTTTGGATTCCCTGGCTTGAACTTACAGTACTGCTTTGGATTTGACTACTCTGCTTTTTCCTGCCCTTGAACCTTGGCTTACGGACTTCACTACGCTGCCCTCTCCAACCCCTGAACATTGACTTACGAACACCACTACGCTGCTTTCTCCAATCCTTGAGCTCTGGCACACAGACATTACTATCCGATCTTTGGCACCCCGGACTTTGCAAGTATACGTTAACCCTTTTCTTACCAGGCCCGGCAACGCGTTACCACACTCCAGGCATGCTCTCACTGCTGTGGGTGTGTGTTATACATTAACCCACCTCAGTACTGGGGACTGGCCAGGTCTGCGAGCATACAGGCATTACATTATGCAGAGCCCAACAAATGCAGACCCCGCTGAGGTGGGCCAATGTGTTTCCGTGGAACAGTTGCAATTTGTCAGTAACCAATTAACCTCTGTCTCACAACAACTTGCCAACTTGTCTCTCCGGGAAACCCCAGTTGCCCCATCAGCCTCTGTTCCAGTGGCTATGAGCAATCCAGGGCCACGTATACCACCTCCCAACCGGTACAATGGGGACCCCCTCGCTTGCTGAGGATTCTTGAACCAATGCGAGGTTCAATTTGAGATGTCCCCCTCCCTCTTCCTTACTGGCCGTACCAAGGTGGCCTACATTTATGCCTTACTCACTGGCGACGCTCTCGCTTGGGCCTCTCCTCTCTGGGAGCACCAACCTGAGTTAACCCAAGACTATCCCAAATTTAGGCATGAGTTTCAACAGGTGTTTGACACACCAGCACAAAGGTAAACTGCTGCTTTTTCTTTGTTCCATATCACGCAGGCTCGGAGATCAGCTGCAAGATACGCGGTGGAGTTCCGCACCATCGACGCAGAGACCCAATGGAACGACGAGGCTCTTGCCGCGGCATATTGGCACGGTTTGTCCAACACTCTAAAGGACGACCTCGCAGCTCACGCTCGGCCTTCTTCCCTTAAGGAACTCATTGCACTCACTGTTCTCGTTCTCTTCCCCCTCCCTCTGTTTCTCACAGGCCTTCTCCTTCACCCTTCCCTGCGGTGGATACACCTGAACCAATGCAGATCGGTAACCAACAACTTCGGGCTGCGGAGAAAGCACGACGTCGTGAGGAGGGTCTTTGCTATTATTGCGGTTCATAGGTAAAGCAGTGGAAAATAAGCACCGCAATCAGGATCAGGCTGGAGGCAAAGTGCTATTCAAAAAAAGAACTTTATTGCGGCATATAAGCCAAGGATAAAATTACATGAGGAGGATCCTCTGACGTGTTTCGTCCGCAGGGGGACTTTATCAAAGAGTGATCTATGGTAGCCAGACACCGCTATATATAGCCCCTCTCCCCCACGCACAGGTGCGTAGCACCTCCCCCCTCTCTCCACTACTATAACAGCTGACGCATACCTGATCTCTTCCAGAGGGGGAGTGTCACGCACCCGCACGCCGTGGGTGAACACCAAGCACCTTTACAAAATCAACACATGACACATGCTCCTATCAACGTGCCCCAAGGCTTATGTATCACATTCAATAAAAACATATATAAGGTGCAGTACCTTCCTATTAAACACATAATGACAGGACAATGTCATATAATTAAAAGAAAACCAGCGTGTCCGGTCTACCCCATCAAATTGATACAAGTAAACAACATTATATACTTTAAATAACAAAAAATAATAAACAATTAACCAAGAAAAAAATACATAGTAAATCTATTTGTCATCGAATATGTACAGGCATATCTACATATAAGATCAAATCGTTTTCAAAGAAGATAAACCTATACACATACAGTACAGTATGCATGAAGAACATTCTAATGAGGATATAAAATCCCCAATAAGGGACACATATCATATGCAATCCCAAAGAGATACACAAATTTATAACTATATCATAACTTAAAAAAATTAAAAAAGAAAAAAGGAAAAGTAAGAAAGAATTTTTTTTCCAAGAATAACCTGAACTAATAAAGAAAAAACATAATCATAAAACCAAAAAACTCCTATGTCAAAAAATAAAAAAGATATAACATAAAAAAAAAAAAAAATAATAAAAAGGCAGAATTAATCAGGATGTGTATGCTCAATCACTCAGTGTGAAATAGCCCAAACTATGTATAAACGCATACGAACCTCACTAAATTATCCATATAACATAAAATATATATAATACACAATAAATAATAATTAATAAATTCTGTATCACATAGGTCATAGTGAACATAAAAAGCAGAGCAGTGTATGTTCTAATAAAGAGCACTCATATATTATAACCTTATTAGCAATCATGGAAGGAAAGGACCAACTAATGAAGTGTAAAATCTACACAAATCTATAGAGCATCCAACAACAATATACAATAAATCCCAGGAGAAACCTTATATTAGGGATATTACAATAATCTATACTATGTATCATAAAGATTATATATCAATACATAGCATACATTGTAAAACAATTTTGTGCACATACATATATATAAATATGTGCCACTAATGGACTTATAAGAAATGAGCCAGTTCCCAGTCCACATTAATACCGGATGGATAGAGACTATCCATGCAGAAGATCCAGGACATCTCTCGCTTATTTAGGAAGTTAAGTCTCTCCCCCCCTTATGGCTGCTGGTATATGCTCAAGGCCTGAAAAAGAGAAGCCCTGGATCCCTCCCATGGGGCAAGTAGAAATATGTCTTGGGACTAGGTGTGTTGTGTCTTTTATCTTAATCAAACAAACATGCTCTTGGATTCTGTGTTTAAGAGGCCTAATAGTACGGCCAATGTAGACCTTTTTGCATCCACATCTAAGTATATATACCACATAGCTGGTATTGCAATTAATGAATGTCTTTATAGTCTTGTGTGCCCTAGGTTTAAAACACTCTATCCTTTTAAGAGTTTTAGCATACCGACATATGTTGCAATGGCCACACTGAAAAAAAGCCTTTAGGTATATTTGTTATACCCATAGTATGTTGTGAAGAAAAAAAGGCTAGGGGACAGATATGTGGCCAAAGATCTTGCCTTGCGAAATACAAATTTAGGCCCCTATCCGTGATAGTTTTCAAACCCATATCTAATTTCAATGTGTCCCAATGTTTTGCAGCAATAGATCTTATGATATTGGATTGTCCACTCTGTTGTGTAATAAAGAGCGGTATTGGTCTTGATCCTTTTTTACCCCATTGTTCTTTTTTAGAGATATTCATAGAGAGGAGATCTTCCCTCTTCATAGATTTCACTAAAGTTAATGTTTCTGTGAGATCCCTATCCTTGTATCCCCTTTCACGGAATTTCGTGATGAGTTTCTGAGCCTGTATATCAAAGTTTTCTTCTGTAGAGCACAGCCGTTTCAAACGCAGCAGCTGGCACTTAGGAATTCCTCTCTTAAGAGTCCCAGAATGATAGCTGCTAGCCATCAAATATGAGTTCCTAGAGTTGGGCTTCCTATAAATGTGTGTTTGTATATTCCCCTCTAAATCTATATATAACAGTAGATCTAAATAAGAAATATGATGGATACTGTGTTCATACGTGAAGTGTAAATTATATTCATTGGTATTTACGGTCTGAATAAATTTATCCAGAGTTAGTGCATCACCCTCCCAAATAAAGATTAGGTCATCGATATAGCGTCGATAAATAATAATGTCTTTCCTAAATAAATTACGATCACCATAAATAAAAAGTGATTCCCATAATCCCATAAATAAATTAGCGTACGAAGGTGCGAAAGATGTGCCCATAGCCGTGCCTATAAGTTGTAAATAAAATTGTGCATCATAACAAAAATAATTATGTGTAAGTAAAAAAGTGATAGACTCAATAAGAAAAGTGCATAGTGCTGGGGAAAGACCCGAGACATTCAAAAAGTGTTGTATGGCCTCAATGCATTGTTTGTGGTTAATAATGAAATACAAAGATCTTACATCCATCGTAACCCATATACTATTCTTATTCCATTTAATTTGTTTAAGATTCTCTATGAGATCTCTAGAGTCTTTTATAAATGAAGGTAAACCCAAAACCATAGGCTGCAAAAATGAATCAATATACAGTAGCGTGATAAGCCGTCTCCCAAAGATCCAATATCTGACACAATTGGCCTACCAGGTGGATGTGTCAGGGTTTTATGGATCTTTGGGAGATGGTAAAAGATAGGTATTACTGTGTGTGATGGATATAGAAAGCCTAGCTCTTTAGGATTCAAAACATAAAGTACCTCACCAAATTCCAGGAGAGTTCTCAGTTCCTTAAGAAACATTTGGGTAGGATCTATTTTTAATTTTTTATAAGATAGAGTGTCTCCCAATTGTCTTAATGATTCCATATTATAATCTTCCGAGGACTGAATGACAATTGCTCCCCCCTTGTCCGCTTTTTTAATAACTAAGGATTTATCTTTTTGGAGCTTCAATAACTCATGTCTCTCAGCCCCCGTAAGATTATCCATTCTGGGATTGCCTATAGTAAAACCCTCGGCCAAGATTTTTAAATCCCTTTCCACCAATTTTTCAAAGGTGGAAATGAATGGGCCCTTAGAGTTATTAGCACAGAAGATAGATTTCTTCTTAAACTGTGTATGTTGATGCTGAAAAAAATCAGTAGAAGGATCATATGATAATGGTACAACCAATTGCTCATCAAGTAAGCCCTCCAAATCCGCGACTGCACAATGTTCTATGAACGAAAGACCACGATTATGCAAACCCATATTCAATATATTAATATCTATACTGATATCATCAGAATCCTCTGATGTTTCTTCTTCTTGGCCATCCGATGTGGAGAAATATTTGGTTTATGCTAACTTGCGTGTGAAACATTGTAAGTCTATAATCGTATCAAAAAGGCAAAAATTGCTCTGTGGGGCAAAGTTAAGGCCCCTATTGAGGAGTGTAAATTGATCTATAGTTAATGTAACGTTTGAAATGTTGATCACATTGTCCTCCATTAGCTGTATTTCTTTCTTTTTGTCGCGCCCCTTTGGTGTTCCCCTCTTCCTCTTTGACCTCCGTGTCCTAAGAAAGCAGAGGAAGAATAAGAGGTAGATGGTCTTGCTTCATCATCATATATCTGCGCAGCAGAACCCGCTCGACCTGGGGTAGAAGAATCCCGTACACCACCCCTGTATTTCTCTTTCTCCATAGATCTTCATTTTTGTTAAAAGATACTGAATGACTTCTATTTTCTCCTTCTGAGTTATCCGATTCCATGCTTGATATTTCTGTATACTTATTTTTTTAAGATGGACTTTTTAGGATTAGTAGGCCCCTTATCTCGTTCATTTTGTCCTTTTTGTGGGGACTTAGATCTACCCTTATATCGGTTAGTATTTTGAGTAGGTATTCTTTCCCAAATATAGACTTGTTTTATAATATAGCCCTGCTTGTCTCTCAAACTTTGTCTGCTTTTTCTCTATAATTGTCTTTTCTACTTCATCTATATTTTGAGACAGAATCAAGTGGTTACTGGCAAAATGTTCCATTTTATTAAAATATTTAAGCTTAGTTTTTAGCTCATTAATTTCTTTTTCCAAAGTAGATCTTTCTTCATTCTTTTGATCTATAATCAATCCTATTAGTTTAAAGGAACATTCGTCCAACGCTGACCTCCATTTACACTCAAAGTCTCTATTCACAAACCCAAAAGTGGGGGATTTCTTTATCCTAAGGCCTCTTGGTATTCTATTAACTCTGGTATAATTTTCTAATGTGGTTATATCCTACCATAGTCTGATGTTCAATGCCAAAAGTTTCTCTAATTTCTGAAAATACGTTATGAGGTCTGATGGTTCCTCACAAAAAACTCCCCCACTTTCATCAAAAACATGTTCTGCTCTTCTGCTCCGCTTAGTGTGATCACTACATCTGTGTTTATATGTTTCCACATTCTCATCCTGAATGATCTCTTCTGACAATTCTTCCATTGTGTGTAATAAACCAAAGGATATAGGGCCTCATGCAGTAAGCGTTGATAAGGGAATTATCGCCATTTTATAGGCAAAATTGGGTTTGAGATTCAGTAAGCGCCGATAAGTGCTTGATTTCGCCAGGTTTCGGAGCCGATTATTTTGTTATGGCCAGTCGGCTGCCGATAAGCCTGTTTTCGCCACTTATCGCCACTTTTTTAAATCGGCTGGATTCAACAAAAAAAAACAGCTTATCGGGCCTGATCGGCACTACGAAATTGAGATGTTATGGCCAATTTCTCCCGCCAACTAAAGTTGGCAGTTTGGAGGGGAGAACGATCGCTAAGGCTGCCGCAACGGCACTTAGAAAAAAAAAACTTCTGTACATCAATGGAGTCAATGGAGCGGGGACGTATAACAGTATAGTACTGTTTACGTTTCATTGCTCACAATACAAACGTCATTTGCATTACAGTGTGGGGGCATTCCCTGCATTGTGTCACAGCTGACGTGTATTATTTGCATAACATTATACTTTTACATGTTTGCAGCATTTGCGGGTCACATTACTCATCATGTGATGATGTGCCAAGGGAAAATACTATACTCAACTCTTAAAGGAGAACCTCACATCATATCACACATTTTAATGAACTGAGCGACAATTATTTACATGATGTTACACATGTCACACATGTCACACATACACAGTATATTCATCTTCCTTTACATTACACAATGCTAGTAATGTGTCACGCATCTTTAAACGTTCATGTACATCTGTATTCTCATGTTTACATATACTTTTGGGTCCTCCCTATTTTCATGACGTCACTTATTGGACGCTCAATCACATTGCATGTTTACATTGTAACCGTAGCATTACAAGCACTTCAACCTAACTTATACACACATGTACAGTAATTCAGCATTGGGACACCTTGTTAACTCATTCTATACCAACTATTCTCCTTACAGAAATGCATGCATATGCACACGACTATTCATTGTTGTCAACATGTCACAATAACATGCCTAATTACACATGTTACACAAAACTTTTCCCACGTCAATCTCAGCCTTTTTGCCTAATTACATGACTGACTGTTGCGTTCACAAGTGTTACATGCATTGCACATGCAACTATTTATTTGCAAGCAATGTTTCTACAAAGGTTCACGTCACATCATTGCCAAATATCATCATTCCCTGCAGAATACACACAACAAATACTTATAACAAGAACTGCACACAGCTTGCCACAGAAGTACTTTATTATGTTAATGTAACACCTTGCATTTTACTATGTCACCTGACATCATCACATACCTATTTAAAGGACGCCCATTACCTGATCATTCACAGCTACTCATTTCAAAATTTTGAGATTGTTTAGGAGACGGAGGAACATTCTTTTCTATGACATGCTTGATGATGAAGACAATCATATAGGGCAAGGGAGGGACACACCGAGGGACAGTGACAGTGACAGGGACAGTCACGCGGATACGACAGAGACAGGGAGAGGGACAGGAGATCAGAGGAGAAGACAGAGGAGACAAGTTGTGCCTCGTCCGCGTCTGTACAGGGAGAGAACCCTGTTAGATGGGATGAGTGAGGAGGAGATTGTAAGTCGCTATCGTTTGAGTTCAGCAGCAATCTTAGCTCTTTATCAGAAGTTAAGGGGAGATTTAGATTTTTTCACAGCCAGAGGTCGTGCAGTCCCTGGGCTTGTTAAAATGCTGTGCTCATTACATTATCTTGCTTCCGCGTCATACCAGACAACTGTGGGCATAGTGGGCGGGGTCTCGCAATCTACATTCTCGCGGGCCTTGACCCAGTTTCTCTATGCACTCAATAGACGTGCTAGGAATTATATTCATTTTCCTACAGAGGCGACAGAGTGGCTGGAAGTCAGGACTGGCTTTTATAATATAGCAGGGATACCATGTGTGCCGGGTGCAATCGATTGCACACATGTTGCTTTGATTGCACCTAGTCAGAGTGAGCATGTGTACCGCAATCAGAAGCACTACCATTCACTCAATGTACAGGCGGTATGTGATGCGACGATGAGGATAATGCATGTGGTACCCAAATTCCCTGGTTCCAGTCACGATTCCTCCATCCTGAGGAACTCTTCAGTCTTCCATGCGTTCGAAGAGGGACATTTTGAACATGGTTGGCTGCTGGGTGAGTACACATTTACATGTTATAACACAAAACACATTTTTATTTAGGAATGTTGGCATTGTACAATTTGATCACTAATGTCAGCTTATGTGTGCTCCATTCATTATAGGTGACTCAGGATACGGAATTAGGCCGTGGCTCTTGACTCCGGTGCTAAACCCTCAAACTGAAGCAGAGGAGAGGTACAATGCAGCCCATATATCTACAAGATCTGTTATAGAGAGGACATTTGGCCTACTCAAGACCAGATTTAGGTGTCTGGACAGAACTGGTGGGGCTCTTCTATACAAGCCTCAAAAAGTGTCTGATATTATCCTTGCCTGTTGCATTTTGCACAATGTTGCACTCAGGCACAATGTACAGTCAGACCTAGCTGAGCCTGTGGTAGACGAGCATCCCACCCATGTAGCTGCTGAAAATGAACAAACAGCCAGTGGTGGCCAGACACGCCAGAATCTCATCAATTCATTTTTTTCTTGTAAGTAAAAACATATATGTTCCAAGTTATACTTTTATACTTACATTATGTTATCTTAACAATAATGTTTTTTTATATACCCTTCTGGTAGGACACAGATGAATATGGGTTGCACACCTTTCTTCTCTCTGCTGTGTGCACAAAGGGATGTGGCACCGGTATGTTATTGTTGCACAGGTTATATAATCCCTCTTCAATTTTACTTTAGTTGTGTGTATGTGAATACAACTGGGGTAACAAAGCACTAAAATTTTAGCATTGTGTTGTTCCTTATGCTAACACAATACACATATTATGCCCATACTCATTCATGCTTCTAGTATGCTTACATACAATGTTATTGGTGCAGTGTAACATGTACATCCATATGATGTGTACACCAGCCTGATTTACATTTTGAATGTCATGAAATATACATGGTGTTGCACATTTAACACCAAATACACACTTTGCTGTGTTGTTTACGGTACTGAAGATGGCATGTCAATGTTTGCAATTTATATATTGTTCCTTTGCATTATAGGTATATCTCCAGTATGACTGATCATGGTATGTATATTTGCTGACATCTCTCATAAGATGTGCCTACATCAATCTTCCTATAATTATTTGTAGTAAAAACCCAACATATTGGTTTAAACACAAATGTTACATATATGTACTTTCTGTATCATGTATATGCATTTAGCTACTCTTGAGCTTTCATGTGCATTGTATTAGAAAATGATTACTCCCATTTCATCACATTTTATGTATGTTTCCTTATAAATTCCATTAATGTAATATAGAGGTGTTTGGAGACAAGGGGATAACTGTAGTTATTTCTTTACTTACGGGAGATCATTCATGACGGATGAAATTGACTGATCATAAAACTCCATGCATGAATGCCTGCAATCACAACAATGCGTACTACATCTTATATTTAGCAATGTTGGTGTTTTGTAATGCTAGGAATTAATAGTCAACATTAATTTAAATTTGTGACATGTGTATGTATAAGTCACACGTGTGTGGATGTGTCCTACATGTACCAAGTGTTAAACTGTTAACAGAGAAGACAAATTTGTCGCTAATGTTACTGTCATTTAGCATTTATAATTTACCAATATGACAATGTTGGTAATATTTTTGGAATATAAATCACGTCACTTCATCATTATCATGATGATAATTATCAAGTATTTTCACAATTGTAACGTCAATCACGTGCACATTAGCATAGACACACTTTGTAAGACAACTGTTTGTGCCTGTATCAATTTGTGTAGGATCCATGTATAACACCGACAAATGATAACACCAGCTTTATTATGGTAGCTTATATCATCATATTGACTATACTATGTATTTTTATAACGTTTAATAAACACAGTAAACTATAGTTAGTTAGGTTAATGAAATATACACAGAAACGTACTTCATTACATGATGTTGATGTCATATTCAGAACTTCATGCATTGTAGGGGACCACAACATCTGGCCAATAACATTATTTGCTACAGTCCCAAACCATTTTATCAACATACCCATGTAACAAGAGATTTTTAACAATAAATGGCTAGTTGGTTGTAAGTGTCCTTTACATTGGGAGAAGGAGTGGCTCAGTGAGTAAAGACACACACTGGCACTGAGAGTTTGAAGCAGGGGAGTCTGGTTCAATTCCCGGTGTCGGCTCCTTGTGACCTTGGGCAAGTCACTTTATCTCCCTGTGCCTCAGGCGCCAAAAAATAAATTGTAAGTTCCACGGGCCAGGGACCTCAGCCTGAAAAATGTGTCTGTAAAGCGCTGTGTACAACTAGCAGCGCTATACATGAACATGCTCATATTATAATTATTATTATTCTTATTATTATTGTTACATAGTTTCGACAGTCATACGTTCCATTACACAATAGAATACACAAATGTGTTAGCAGAGTGGGAATGGTTGTTATATATAAAACACACCATGCCATAAAATGATAGTAGTCATTAAAGAACACTCAATAAAAATTCATGAGGCACTATTTTGCAACATCATTATGTTAATTAAGTGCTTATGCAATATAGGCATAAGGGTATCACATTTTGAATTGTTTGTTAATAAGCGCTGCAAGCAATATAAAATTAGTTCCATATGTAGTATAGTAGTCGGTGACTCCTCCTCACAATCATCTCATATAAAGGTAGACTCTTCTGAAATCATACATTGATCCGATTGTATCTTCCCCGACATCTCTGAAATACAGCAAACACATGATGGTCAAATATGGCACCTTACTATATATGTATCCGTGACAACGCATTACACAGCTCTATATGAGTGTGTACATACACACGTCACTCACTTATATGTTAGAAGTACAAGTGTACATCAGTATGTAATGTTTCTTTAAATTTGTAGCAGGCATAACTATGTATATGATGTGAACGTTGCCTGTATACTGAAAAATGTGCGCGCACATCTTAGTGTGCGCACGCACTTCACGCTTGGCTGCACTAACTGTTAGCGCATGCGCAAAACAAAGCGTACGTTGTGCGTTCAATACATCTTGAAAATACCATTAAACATAAAATCTTTATTTCAAATACAATGAATACGAAACTACATTCGTTCTAAACGAGTACATCTGTATTCTTTTTAAACAGACGTGTTTGGACAGAAAGGACGGCCGATAACACAATGCGCAAATGCAATACGTGTGACGTCATGTTAAACCAGCGTGAAACGCACGCTAACACTCCTCCCACTCAATTAACATTCAGCTAACGCCCAGTTGGCGCCTACAAACACTGAGCCGAACACATGACACACTGCAGTTACCGTTACTATAACAAAACATGACAGCCAATAGGCTTTGAGGCGCGCACGTCGCTTGGGGGCGGGACTTACATCCATAATCCTTTTTAAGGACGCCTTGGCCCATGACAAGGGTCCCACGTCATACGTGGTGGACCCGCTTTTAAATGTTGCATGATAACAAAACAGGTATGTGTTAGAGTTATGTTAAAATGCTGCTAATATGGTTAAAGGGATAGGAAAGTACGTATATTTATTCCGTCAGCAATGTGTACTACTCTTTCAGGTTATACTATATTGTATTCGGCAACAATTTCTTTGTGATCGCTACATGTTATGCAGTCTGCAATGTTACGCTGTATCCACGCATTGAAAGGGAAAATGGTGGTTAAAAAAAAAAAAAAACATTTAAACGCACAGTCAACGCATAACGGTTGTTATATTTACCATTCTTCTAGAATTAACTGTTCGTCTGGCTGCAACTGGTCGCTCCAGAAATGCAAGGCATTTTCATCCACGCTTGACCCACCCGCTGAATCCAGTATGACACACATCTCCTCCATGAAGCGCTCATAGGAATCGCCACTGCTTTCTTCAAACAATTGGTCGGGAGGTAGGTTCATTTCTTCTGGTTCCCATTCCAATGCATTTTCAGCTGAAAGGCTTGGTACATAATCATAGTACTTTTGTTGTTGTACAATGTGGGTTTCAGGAATGGAGGGTGCAGATATTGCAGCAGGTATCGATTCACACGGAACAGTAGTAGCGGATCCATTGCTATTGGCATTAGGAATAAATATGCCTTTCACAACAATATATGTGCCCTCTTTCAGGGTAAAATGCTTTTCCTTTGCAATCTTCCAGAAACCATAGGTGTGTTCTAGCTTAACCTGCACACGTTCAAAAAAGTCATTAGTTGATAAAGTGAATCTTATTGAGGAATTAAAATTCCGCGCATGCCTACGGTCTTGGTAATAAGGATATTTAGCTCGAATCAAATCATAGATTTGGCGTGTGCTTGCTTTGTGTCCGCGACTGTTTAAAATTACTTCTGAAACCATGTACTTATAACCTAAGAGGGGATTCATATTGTTAACGAATTCATCAGCCATGTCAGAGTAGCACAAAAGATGTGTGCAGTTCTGTCTTCTTTGCTCATCAAAATGATTCTGCTCAATGGCTAACAAATTCCTGTGTTTCGTTTTCAAGGTCAACAAAAGTAACTACTTTTACTCCTTATTTCAAACGCCAATTGGATGTGTCCTTTTAATTGGTTTAAGTTTTGTGGTTAGTGATAGGCGAATGTGGGAAAAACATGTATCATTTTTTATCTCGTTTGTGAAAACATTCCTACACTTATTTCAGTAACATTGAGTTTTCTAGAAAAATAACAAAGAGCACTGTGTGAAAATAGTGCTTAGACAGCCATATCAGTAAATACACACACCTGCAAAATGAAATGTTTTTTTCCCACATACATTTCTGTGTGTATTTGAAATTCTGGTTAACTACCTGTCTGCATGAGTTTAAATACGTGTGTATCTATATATATATATAAATATATCTCTCTCATAAAAATATATATATATATATATATAAAGTGTATATTGTACTATATGTATAGTGTGTGTGTGTGTGTGTGTGTGTGTGTGTGTGTGTGTGTGTGTGTGTGTGTGTGTGTGTGTGTGTGTGTGTGTGTGTGTGTGTGTGTGTGTGTGTGTGTGTGTGTGTGTGTGTGTGTATATATGTATATGTGTATATATATATATATATATATATATATATATATATAATGTATCTTTTTTTTTTTTTTATATATATTGCAGGAGTACACACAACATATTGATGGCAGTAAGTAGGCCTTGTATGAAACCTATTTAAATGGTGATAAACATGAGTGAATTAAGTAATAAACATTTGTTTGCACCCAATAATGTTAGAGGCTCACACTTAGTATAGTTGTCAAACATTAGGCCTGTATTATTAAAATAGTGTGTTTTCACAAGGAAGCATGAAGTGTATGTTTTTTGTAAATACATCTATACCAGTTTAGATAGTACTATATATACACACACACACACAGTGTGTGTCTGTGTGTGTGTGTGTGCATATATCAATACATACTACATATATATTAGTATCAATTCAGAGATGTTCTTGAAACAAGAACACATAAATGATTAAAGGACAACATTACAATGGCCAGCAAAGGTAAGTAATATTTAACACAAAATCCTGCTGTACACGTACAAGAAAGATGTTTGCAGTTAAATAGGTGCTTTTATAATTGCATGAAAATAATATGCACATGCAATGATTACATCAATTAACACACCCAAATGCAATGTTTTGCTGCAAAGTCAATGGCAGCTTCTCTAAACTTAGCAACTGGCTCCTGGTGGACCATTACTGAACAGACGATTAAAACATAAATATTTATAACACTATTCATTAATTAGGAGTGTTAACATTTCCAAAACTTCACGTGTACAAGAACATACTTGAAAGTTTGGAAACAACACAGTCTTCAGCATACATACAATAGTAATTAGATCATCTGAAGTCAACAAAACAAGGCCAAAGACATATTTTCTGAATTATAACATTTATTTTTTTTGTTCCTTTTGCGAGCGAGTAACAGGCCTGCTTGTTGTCTCTTGAATTTTCCTTTTTCTTTTGCCACCAACTTTAGGCACAACAGAGCCACTTTGAGTGGCCTCTGGCACTTCACGGGCAGGGCTTGTGGCCAGTGACTCACCTACAGGGCTTTTGGGCAGTGACTGTTCACCTACGGGGCTTGTGGCCAGTGACTCACCTACAGGGCTTGTGGCCAGTGACTCACCTACAGGGCTTTTGGGCAGTGATTCACCTACAGGGCTTTTGGGCAGCGATTCACCTACAGGGCTTTTGGGCAGCGATTCACCTACAGGGCTTTTGGGCAGCGATTCACCTACAGGGCTTTTGGCCAGTGACTCACCTACAGGGCTTTTGGGTAGTGACTGTTCACGGACAGGGCTTGTGCCCACTGACACATGTGAGCAAGTTAGTAGACACTGCACAAGTGATGGTTGGTCTGTTTCATGTGTGTCTTGTTTTGTTTTTGTCGCCTCCTTTGTAGGTGTCTGCTGCTGAATTTGTACAGATGGCAGCGGTAGGATGTCATCAGGAACCTGCACAGCAATGTCTGCTACTTGACCGGTAACATTTGGGCCTGGTGAATGAATATCAGATGAATGTGGTGAAAACTGACCTGCATGAACAGATCCTGGCTGGGAGGTGTTGAATTGTGGTACATTAGTCATTCTCCAGTAATTAGCTTGTGTTTGCTGAACAACTAATGCTTCGAATGAGGTGTTGATTTTTTGCAACTGTTTAGGCACTTCAATGAAGACTCTGTGGAGATGTGCCAATTGTGAAACTGTTTCTTCCTGCAGTGCAATCATCCTTTCCAGCACTGTCATCAGGTCAGAATGGCGACGATTTTCTGCTTCCACAATTTTTCCCTCAGAAGCTACAATTGCATCATATGTGGTATTTGCTGGACGTTTTGGCGGTAAAACAGTTTCAATTGGAACCTCTTCATGGTCACTTGCTTGTATTTGTGTGTCTATGGCGGCGGCGGCGGCATCATCATCATCATCATCATCATCATCATCATCAAAATCCTCTTCATCATGTTCTACAAAAAAATGTACACATTATTAAATGGCATGTTAATCTCTGCTGTGTTACTATGTAATTGTACTGTGTCATAAGTAACAACTAACATGTTTCCATACGTTTTATAACCTCACATTAAAAACTACCTTGACTTAAGAATAATGTTTGGACTCAGTATGAAATATGAGTGAATGAAAACTTGCTGTAAACTCACAACTCCTACATGATAGTTAACATCACTAACACAATACAAGTTGCCTTACACTTCATTTTCACTGACACTAAGTAATCCTATTTAAAGAAGATGTGCAAAACAAATAATGAACATGACAACATAACATATAGAAGAGCACATATTATATGGCCACCAACTGATACACTCACCTTCTAGGTGTGTTGAGCTGGCTGACCCAGGTGAAGACACTTGTTCAGTCTCAGGTGACACATGTCCTTCAGGGGCAACTATATATAACAATAACATAAGTTTTACATTTACATGTGTAAATATTGAACAAACAGTTATTGTATGTTCTGTATTTATGAGTACCTAACAGCATCAGTTCCTTAACCCAAAATGTGTGTGTGAAAGTGAACATAAATAGTTGTAATAACAATGTACATGCCTGTGTACTTAGAACTTTTGAGTTCCCTAACATAAAACATACTATGTTTCTGCAGTAATGCGTGAGGATAAATAGATAAAATTTGAACATAAAAATCATATGTTGTGTAGTGATATCAGTATCATAATGTACATAACTATCATGAGATGACCATTCACAATGGTTATCATGAAGGTGGTCATATTGCAAAAAGTGTTGTTTTTGGTAGAGGATATGTGTGGTACATTAATATAAGATGTGGCACACCTGAATGTGGCTGTGACTCAACAAGACAACACATGCAGTGTGTGATAATGTGTCGTTGATAGTAGTAGTTCAACTATAGATATGAGTGAACTAATGTGTGACGTACGCTTTGATAAGTAATGAGTTGTTGGGGCATTTAGTAGCTAAAGTGAAGCTTTCAAATGAGTGTGATTAACTTCAGTTGTGCTAGTCAGGTTGTAAGAACGGTATTCCCTTCCCCAAAAAGCCTAATCAGCCACACCTTTCAATTACTTGAAACAGGTGCAAATGGTGTGAACTAAGTTGACCCTAAAATGAGGCTGTAATTAGTGTGTGTGCTGAACCCCACCCCCTCTGTTGAAGTGTATGCTGTGATGAGATATTAATTGCAGCTGCTTTAACACAATGGTAGATGAGCTAAATAGTCGTGTGCAGTTTTTAAGTTATGAAAACAATGACATAAAATATGATACGTGTGCCTCATTATGCTGTCTGTATATGACTTAAAGCAAAAATGGACCTTTTCATAAACAACTATAGATGTGTTAGTGCAAGTGATGTTTGTAGGCCGTTGCATGCAATATATTTGATGCATGCTTAAAATAGGCAATAATGTCATGTTTCAAAAAGAATAGAGGCTGGGGCGCTCCCTTGTTTCTTAGGCTTGTGATGTTGCCTGTTTTGTAATGTGTAACCAAAAAAAAAAGGGTAGTGTATACTTGCCCTTGTTGTTTTCTGCAGCTGGACCTGTAGAGAAGATAAAGCCCGAAATCTTCTTTAGAGTTGCAGTGGAGATGGTGGGTTGGTCAGCGCATGGGATTTTGCTCACAGGATGAAATGAGAGGATAAGGAACACGTGATTAGTGTTTAGATAGGCAAACAGTACATATGCAGTAATAAAATGTTGTTACCTAAAATATTTAATAAAATGAGGTTTAAATAAAATGCTTGAATGGATAGCTAGAATAAAAACTTTTCATAAGTTTAAAAAATGGGGATCTGTTATTTTAGGACTGATCTAAGGTGGGGATGGTGATATATAAAAAGGGGGGGTAAGAGCGGGTGATTAGCAGGTTTCTGTATATCCTGCTGTCTGACAGGGGTGGTAGTGCTGATTAGCAGAGTATAATGGGCAGTCTTACTTTATATAAGTGCTGCCAGAAGCAATATAGCTTCCTCCCCCTCCCAATGGAGGCAGTATGTAAGTGACTTATCCCCCGGGTGCCCAATTTGGAATAAAAAGGGGCCAGACACGGTGAGTAAGTAAAAATGGTGAGTAAGTAAAAATGGAATTTATTAAGTGCAAAAAACAGCAAACAGAAATAACACTTACGATACAGCTTGGGCAGCAGCCCAGCTTCAGCCCGATCGTCCGTTCACACTCCTCCGACCAGTATACCTCCCGTGCTCGCGTCCGATGGCGGGCACCCGGGGGATAAGTCACTTACATACTGCCTCCATTGGGAGGGGGAGGAAGCTATATTGCTTCTGGCAGCACTTATATAAAGTAAGACTGCCCATTATACTCTGCTAATCAGCACTACCACCCCTGTCAGACAGCAGGATATACAGAAACCTGCTAATCACCCGCTCTTACCCCCCCTTTTTATATATCACCATCCCCACCTTAGATCAGTCCTAAAATAACAGATCCCCATTTTTTAAACTTATGAAAAGTTTTTATTCTAGCTATCCATTCAAGCATTTTATTTAAACCTCATTTTATTAAATATTTTAGGTAACAACATTTTATTACTGCATATGTACTGTTTGCCTATCTAAACACTAATCACGTGTTCCTTATCCTCTTATTTCATCCTGTGAGCAAAATCCCGTGCGCTGACCAACCCACCATCTCCACAATAATGTCATGTTTGTCGGAGTAAATTAAATAAAATACACAATAATATTCTACATATTTATGTTCTGTACCTGTAGCTAGTAATAATTTCTGATTAACATGTGTTACACATGTGTACTACCCTGTTGTTCCCCATCTTCGCCCACCATCAATTGCTTCCACTGCAGCAATGCATTTTGTGAATTCACATGTAAATGAGCACGCAATGGCACGTGCTATATTAGTTACTGCTTTTAGTAGGACTACAACATATATGTCTATTTTGAGATATATATATATACAGAATCAGACATATACATATATAGATGCAGGTATGCTTATATTGTGAAGACAGTATAAAAAGCAGTGTAACTATGCAAAATAACTGTAAGCAACGACACGCCTAGTACAGTAATATTTCTCACCTGGTGGAAATTGTGAGGGGTAAATTCCTATATCACGGTCACCAGGTAAGCCTTCCACGACGACGGGAAGTAATTTTGCCCGAAGCAGCTCCTCCAATGGACTTAATATGAGACGTTGTGGTGTCGGCCCACCTCCAGTGCCAGTAGCATGCACGCGTTGGTGTTGTATTTTCTTTTTCAATTTGGACCTAATATCATCAAATCTCTTGTGACAATTCCGCTTGTCCCTCACATGATTCCCACACGCATTGACACCAATGACTATTGTGTCCCACATTTCTTTTCTGCTTGCTGAACTTGTCCGCCCTTGAAAAACATATAATATATATGAGGTAAATGAATAATAATAGAAGCACCAGTTTCCTACACTGCTAGCTGTTCCAAGAGATAGCAAACATGCTGTTTTATGTGTAATATGTGAAGCACATGAGCATTCACTACTAAACCTATACATGTAAGCAAGGTTGCATTCATATTGTATGCAGTTATGGCAAATTGACGCCTGTGATTAGTTGTCCTTGTAAGGCATGATAAAAAGCTGTGTTTCCAGACTAATTAACATAGAAAGATATTCTGAACCCATATTTGCATATGAACAAAACTCAGATGACCTAGGATTACATGTATTTGAATAATAAATGTAAAGGTACACTTACCTAGTAAATGTCCATATATACTGTCATAGTGCTCCAGAATGCCAGTGACAAGAGCTGTATTTTCCTGGTCATTGAAGCGAGGATTACGTGGCTTCTCCACACGTTTCTTCCGAGCAGGTTTAGGGTCAGAGCTTGGCTGGTGCTGACTGGACTCTCCTACTTCCAATGGAAGAGCCTCCAAAAGCTGCCCACCAGCAAGCACGCCACCACCATCCACCCCATCAGCAACTGCGCCACCAGCAGCACTCACAGCACCAGCACTCCCACTCCTAGCACCAGCACTCCCACTCCTAGCACCAGCACTCCCACTCCTAGCAACAGCACTCCCACTCCCAGCAACAGCACTCCCACTCCCAGCAACAACACTCCCACTCACAGCAACAGCACTCCCACTCACAGCAACAGCACTCCCACTCCCAGCAACAGCACTCCCACTCCCAGCAACAACACTCCCACTCCCAGCAACAGCACTCCCACTCCCAGCAACACCACTCGGTGCACCAGCAACATCACTCCCCTGAACAGTACGTTCACTCCGACGCGTACTCGCACGAGTAGCACTCCCACTCCCACCAGCATCACTCTTCCCACGCTTTGCGGGCATACTTCCAGCACTCACAAAAAACAGACAACTAATGTACAGCCAATCACACGAAACACTTCCACATATAAAACAAGACAAAGATGTAAACAAAACAACAATGGACAAAGCTCACCCAATACACAACAAGTCTCTCCGTCAATATGCAAATGTTCAATCAGCCAGCTCTGTGCGTCTCTCTCTCTCTCACTCCCAACAACACAGAGAATGATTAGCAGTACACGTTGCCTTTAAATATGGCGCGCAATCCAATACATGCTTGTTTCGCCTGATTCAGCAAGATTTGTGATTGGGCAACCTATCAGCACCCCGCCACGCACGCCGATACACCTGTGTGTGATCGGATAATCATCGTGAGAGTGGGCGGATTTGTTTTCGGGTTCATTTTGAATGTATTCGGCACTTACTGCATACGGAGAGGAAAAATCGCCATTAACATGACTAATCGGTAAACTTGCCGATTTCACTTAATCGACGCTTACTGCATGAGGCCCATAATCTTCTAATTGCCTTAAACAAATCTTGATTAAAAAGATTCCAATGCTCAGTTTGAAAAAAATAATACAAAAAAAAAAAACTTTAAGGTATATAAATGAAAAAATATGCACAAGGCCAAAACCAGCCTGTTACTGTGTATATTTGTATCCATAAGCCATTCTATGGCCAAACAATGTAAAATCCATCCGCTATGCAGCAACACTATTTCTTGTATGAGCTACCTCAATATATATGTAGAAACAAGGTAAGTAAGGGAAACTCCCTTATTGAGTGCTCCTAATACTGGTGGTGCTGTGGAGTAATCAATGTCCTCATAATATGAGCAGGGTTCCAATCCCCTAATAAGTATAATAAACAGTCTTGAACATTTCAGGTGTCCCCACACTTATCAATAAAAATGATTTGTGGTAGCGAGCTCCAACATATCGGGGGAAAAAACCTTCTAAAGTGTATACTTCTGTAAGAGTATACTCTTTATACACAGGACGTCCTGAAGTGTGGAGGATACGTGTAGCCACAGGAGAACTTGGAAACCTGCCCAGAGAGGGACCGCCGGTTGAAGTGGAAGCTCACCGGACAGGTTAGAAGGTTTTTTCCCCGATATGTTGGAGCTCGCTACCACACATCATTTTTATTTATAAGTGTTGGGACACCTGAAATGTTCAAGACTGTTTATTATACTTATTAAGGGATTTGAACCCTGCTCATATTATGAGGACATTGATTACTCCACAGCACCACCAGTATTATGAGCACCCAATAAGGGAGTTTCCCTTACTTAGTGAATATAAAGAAAGAAAGAATCCCTTTAGTGTGGCACTAGAGAGGTTCACCCTAATTAAAACTTAAATTTTATTATATCTGATTAAAATAAATTGTTTGGAATAACCACATACAAAAAACAAACATACAATGATATTAAAAGATAATAAAATTTAAGTTTTAATTAGGGTGAACCTCTCTAGTGCCACACTAAAGGGATTCTTTCTTTCTTTATATTCACTATGTGTACACTCCCTGTGAGCACCACCCTCCCCTAGCAATTGTTTGGATTAGATTCCCTCCTCAGCTTGAGCAGAGTTTACAATCTGCAGCTTCCAACTGCATGCAGATTTCTTTTCAGTTTCCCTTACTTACCTTATTATTGTGGTTCCCCTGAGCATCGGCTCCGAAACTGTCGCCTGAAGTCGAGAAATGGGAACGCCCAGTAAAGGTAGAGAGACTTCTTCTGGGTACTATCTCTCGCTGCCCGTCTCTCCTTAAGGAACTACCTAAAAAACTTATGCTCCCTGTAATGCTGGCGGGTCCTGATCTTCTAATAGAAGTGAAAGCCTTCATCGGCTCTGGGTCTGATGGTAACTTTCTTGATCATACCTTCGCCGGCAAGAACCGAATTCCTTTGGTCAAGAAAAGATTGCCCATTGGCCTGGAGGCTATCGATGGACGCCCGCTTCAACCAGCCTTCATCATTTTGGAGTCCATTCCACTTACCCTGACCACCGCGGATGGCCATAAAGAGGTAATGGTCTTCGATGTCTTTCATTCTCCTACTGTCCAGGTTATTCTAGGATTGCCGTGGCTGCGGCTTCACAATCCACGTATAGATTGGACCGATGTCTTACCCATCCAATGGTCAACCTCCCCAGAGAAGTCGGTTACTCCCCCTGCTGCCGTGCTCGCTGGCCTGGACGTCACTTCCTCTAACTTGTCCGCTCTGCCGACGGTGTATCACGAGTATTTGGATTTTTTCAACAAAGTACAAACTGAGGTATTACATCCCCATCGCCCCTACGATTGTCCTATTGATTTAATTCCAGGAACCATTCTCCCTAAATCTAAGTCGTATCCCCTGTCGGTGCCAGAGACAGAAGCTATGACGACTTATATCCAAGAAAATTTGGAGAAAGGATTCATCCGCAACTCTACCTCCTCCGCCGGGGCAGGCTTCTTCTACGTGAAGAAGAAGGATGGCTCCCTAAGACCTTGTATCGACTTTCGTGGGCTTAACAAAATTACGGTAAAAAACGGTACCCTCTCCCTTTAATTTCTGAACTCTTCGACCGTCTACAAGGAGCATCTATATTCTCCAAACTCGATTTAAGAGGGGCATATAATCTTATTCGAATAAGAGACGGTGATGAATGGAAAACCGCGTTTAACACGCGTTCTGGACATTATGAGTATTTAGTGATGCCCTTCGGGCTGTGCAATGCTCCTGCTGTTTTCCAAGAGTTCATGAACGATATCTATCGCGACGTTTTGGGGACGTTCGTTATCGTATATTTGGACGACATCCTCATTTTCTCTAAGAACTTAGAGGAGCACATTCGCCATACCAAACTGATACTCTCTAGGCTTCGTGCTAATCGCCTCTATGCTAAAATGGAGAAATGCCTGTTCCATCAGACGTCCACAGCCTTCCTAGGCTATATTATATCTAACCAAGGCTTTATTATGGATCCTGAGAAATTGATGTCTGTACTCGACTGGCCCTTGCCGAATTCTCTCAAGGCCGTGCAGTGCTTCCTTGGCTTTGCCAATTATTACCAGAAGTTCATCCGTAATTTCTCTACCATCGCTCTGCCCAGTACCGCTTTAACCAAGAAGGGTGATGATCCTACTACTTGTTCTCCCGAAGCCCTCAAGAAAGCCTTTGTGTCTACACCCATCCTACGGCATCCTGATACTTCTCTTTCCTTCACGCTAGAAGTTGACGCCTCTGATGTGGAAGCCGGTGCAGTACTCTCTCAGAGAACCTCTCCACAGGAGAAACTGTACCCATGTGGATTCTTTTCTCGGAAGTTCTCTTCGGCTGAGAGAAATTACGATGTTGGGAACCGTGAGTTACTGGCCATTAAGTTGGCTCTCCAGGAATGGAGGCATCTTCTCGAAGTTACCAAGGAGCCTATTGCCATCCTCACTGATCACAAAAACTTATTGAAGGGGCTCGTCGTTTAGGATCCCGTCAGGCTCGCTGGGCACTGTTCTTCTCCCGTTTCAACTATACCATTTCTAATATTCCCGGCACCAAAAATATTAAGGCGGATGCTCTCTCTCGCCAGTTCGCTACGGAGAACGACTCTAACGAATCCACTGAATCAATTCTTCCCGCCAAATGTATTATCTCCGCCAATAATTTCGATGTTTTGGATGAAATTAACAAAGCCCAGGTTCACATACCCAGGAGATTTAGGGTGCCAGAGGGATGCTTGTACGCAGCTCCACATTTTCGCCACAAGATTCTACTTTGGGGGCATTCTTCAAGATTGGCCGGTCATCCAGGCTTCAAAAGGACAGCAGGTCTTATCAAACAGACCTTTTGGTGGCCTAAGATGAACAAGGACATTTTCAACTTCACCAGTGCTTGTCCAGTCTGTGCCCAGAGTAAGTCCGCCTGTCACAAACCCTCCGGTCTCCTCATGCCCCTCCCCATTCCGGAACAACCTTGGAAACATATCTCTATGGACTTTATTGTGTAACTCCCCAGTTCTAAAGGGATGAATACCATCCTTGTTGTAGTAGATAGGGTTTCCAAACAATCACACTTTATACCCCTCAAGGGTCTTCCTAATTCAGCTACTCTGGACGACATTTTTTCTAAAGAAATTTTTAGATTACACGGTGTACCCATTTCAATTGTTTCTGACAGAGGTTCTCAATTCATTACTACGTTTTGGCGTGCGTTTTCCCAGAGACTTGGGATTTCTCTTCTATTTTCCTCGGGTTATCACCCTCAGAACAACGGTCAAACAGAAAGAATGAATCAGTCCCTCGAGCAGTATCTCAGATGTTTCGTCTCCGAGTCTCAAGACAACTGGGTGGATCTATTACCTTGGGACGAATTTGCTATTAATTTCTTAAAAAATGAGTCTACGCAAGAGTCGCCTTTCTTCATTAATTTTGGATTCCATTCTAGCAGTCTTCCCCTCTCCTCCCTCCCCTCTGGTGTTCCTGCAGCTGATTCTCATGTCTCCACTCTCCAAGACTCTTGGAAGAAAATTCAAAAAACCTTACAAACTGCTGTCCAAAGACAAAAAACAAAAGCAGATCGGCGACGTCAAGCAGGTCCATCGTTTAAACCCAGAGACAGAGTTTGGTTATCCTCTAAAAATATAAGGCTCAAGACTCCTTCTCAGAAATTGTCTCCAAGATTCTTGGGTCCTTTTAAAGTCCTCGAGAGGATCAACCCGGTCGCGTACCGTTTGGCACTTCCCTCCACCATGAGGATCCCATCGGTATTCCATGTGTCGTTACTCAAACCGGTTATCCAAAGTGATCATTTTCCTGATCGTCCCCAAAGACCAAACCCTGTCACTATTCAAGGTCAACAAGAGTATGAGGTCCACTCCATACTCGATTCCCGTTGGTCGAGAGGCAGTTTGAAGTTCCATGTCCACTGGAAGGGTTATGGACTAGAGGAACGTTCATGGATACCGTCTCACCACATTCACGCCCCAACGCTCCTTAGGCAGTTTCGCTGGAAGTTCCCTCAAAAGCCATGGCAAGATCGTTCGGAGTCCGATCCTCAAGGGCGGGATACTGAGACGGATCGGGGGACTCGCGCTTTCCAGCGTGTCCCTGTCACCTCTGTTTCCTCTACCTCTAGCCCTCCCTCTTCCCTGCATCCTCGCTCTCTCCCTCGCGGCCGTTCCTCTGCGGCGCGGTTGGCATGCCCTGACGCGCGTTCAGGCCACCTGCGTGTCCTCCGCAATGTGCGCGCGCGTTCACGATCTATGATACCCCTCCGCGGCACCCGCGGCCCCCGGTGTGTTTCTATTCCCCAAGCCTCCACATTATCTTGCTCCTTTGCCTCACCCTCTCTCACCCCCGTTGCCGAGCGCCCCCACGGCGCTTCCTCCATCACGTTCTGTGACACGCGCGGTGCACGCGCATAATACCCTTACAGAGGGCGCGCGCACACGCTCCAGTTACCTGCCGTTTAGCTCCACCCCCAGTGGCTTACAAGCCATATCTCTTAGTTATTTCCCTGTCTCCTCCCCTGCTCTCTCAGACCTATCCCTGCAAACTCTCACTCAACCCTCTGCTCCCCTCCTCTCTCTCCTATTGGTTCACCTTCCTTTATAACCCCACTCTGTCCACTTCCTCATTGCTCTGCATAGCTTTCCTGTTACTCCTGTGTGTGCAGTGTCTATGCCTAGCTCCCTTGTTTGTTCCAGTGCTGGTTCCTGTTCCTGCTTTTGTTTGGATTCCCTGGCTTGAACTTACTGCTTTGGATTTGACTACTCTGCTTTCTCCTGCCCTTGAACCTTGGCTTACAGACTTCACTATGCTGTCTTCTCCAACCCCTGAACATTGGCTTATGGACAACACTACGCTGCTCTCTCCAATCCTTGAACTCTGGCACACGGACATTACTATCCGATCTCTGGCACCCCGGACTTTGCAAGTATACATTAACCCTTTTCTTACCAGGCCCGGCAACGCGTTACCACACTCCGGGCACGCTCTCACTGCTGTGGGTGCGTGTTATACCCATACCCACCTCAGTACTGGGGACTGGCCAGGTCTGCGGGCATACAGGCGTTACACATAATAAATGGAAAATTGCATTGTGAACTTGTGAGTAGAGCTCTACTTTGTATCTCTGTCTCAGAGGAGACCTGTAGAAATTGTCTGTCTCATAAAGGAACAAACGTTACAGTGCCCACATCTAAATGTAGAGGATGTGTTGGTTGAAGATCACACATAACTGTAATTTGCAGTGGTTTGGGCTCATCTAAATACAAATTTGGGGCCCAAATCAATATATGTTTGCAATTTAGAATCCATACGTAATAAGTGCCAATGTTTATGTATAAATTACTATATCCATTGTATTGTGAAATAAAAAAAGGGAGTCTCCACTTTCCGGTTTTGTCACCATAAATGTTTTCCTTGTAGTTTATTTCTGTTATATTTTCTATTTCTATTCACATTTTTCTCTATCAATTACAGAGGATATAGAATCCTTGAATAGAGAAGACCTCTCCATAGACATAACACCCTCAAAGCGATCTTTCAATCCTCATTTTTACATCCCCTCTCCAAGAAACTTTCAAATAAATTTTGAGATTGACTTTGGATTGACGTTGGATTGACGTTGATGACATCGCAATACAAAAGCTTGCAGTATTGCAGGAATTGGGAGGGTCAATGCTTCTAAAGGCAAGAAAAATATTGAATGTATGTAATTTTATTTTTACAAATTTTTTTATTGTGTTTTTTTTAGTTTTATGTTTTTCATTGCCCATTGACTGATAATGTATTAATCTGTGCCTTTTAGATACAGATAAATACAGTGACAGCCAATGCATTTTTTGAAAAATGCTTTTTTTTCTATTGATTTTTGTTTCTTAGTTTTCTCTTTATTGTTTGGCTTAAATTAATTTTAAATTGGATGGCTAGTTTTTATTTCATTTTCTGATTGTTTAGTGTTTTTAAATTATTTATTTTGTTGGCTACTGGTTTTAATTGATTTGTTGGCTAGTGGTAAAAATTAATTAATTGTTTTGTTGGCTAATGTTTAAAATTAATTAATTGTTTTGTTGGCTAGTGCTTTTATTTAGCGAATTGGGGTGTTAAGTGCTTGTGTATATCTTTTATTATTGTGTATTTGTGGCTTTCATGCTTTTTTATTAGAATGACCATTGAGGGATACCGTTGTTTTTTTTGTTTTTTTACATATCCAATGCTTTATTGCTTACAGACACACACAGACACACACACAGACACACACACACACACACACACACACACACACACACACACACACACACACACACACACACACACACACACACACACACACACACACACACACACACACACACACACACACACACACACACACACACACACACACACACACACACACACACACAAACACAGACACACACACACACACAGAGACACACACAGAGAGAGACACAGAGAGAGACACAGACACACTACTGTATTTAATTTGGGACAAAATCAGCAGAAATAAGTCTGATAATTAGCTAACAGAGAGCTCTCTGTTGCTGTGTGCTGCAAAAACCATCTTTTTAGGGTACCCTTAGAGTAAGCTGATTCACCCATCATGTATGTACTGAGCATACTGTTGAGTAGTGACACGAGTAAGAGGATGGAACGGTAACCTGCAGCTGAGTTTACTTGACATCTAGAAATGTGAGGGGTGACAGAGCCACATGCTTGCCATTACACACATCACTGAATCGGTGGGACTATCAGGGGCTGGACACATAGGTGATGGAGAACTCCAGAACAGGTCTACAAAATAAGCATCCAGACCTCAAATCCACTTAACCTGGGGGGCAAGTAGGCTCTGGGAGCAGCTTTGTCCTCTTTTCCTCCTCTCTGCTGCTCGGCTTATAACTGATCTAGAGAGAGGGAGCCTTGTCATGCGTCTGATTGTCTGCACCCTACAAATATCAGGTGAAAGGACAATGGATGTCCTTGATAAATAATTGAATAGCCCCGCTCTGGAGATGGACATCTCACAAGCGGTTTGTTTAGAAGAACCACAGGCAAATCTGCTGCCCCTAGGCATCCTCCCTCCTTAACACCTTTGGTCCCCGATTTTCTCTGCGCTGCATGCCATCCTAGGAGTCTGTGCGCAGCAGTGCTCCGGTCCAATGAGGTGGTGATGGAAATAGCGCTGCTAGTCCACGCATTACGGTAAAGCCGAGGACCAGCACCCAGAGTCATAGCAGAGCATCCTCAGCACTGTCCCAGAGACATGGAGTGGCCAGAGACTGCAGGGAGACCTAGCACATGATAGAGAAGGAAGGAGGGAAGGAGCCAGCAGCAGTGGAGGAAGCAGGTGGAGCGGGTTTGGCAAGGACATGAGAGCTGTGCAGCTCTCTGCATTCAGGGGGCTAAACAATCTGAGGGTTGCCCAGAAAGGCATGCCCGAGCTCCAGGAGGGGGAGCTGAAGATCCGGGTGAAAGCCTGGTCCAGTACCCCTTACCAGGGAAAGTGTTAGTGCGCGTGCTCCTCACATGTGCTCTGCAGAGTGTCGAGTCTGATACTTTTACTGATCATGGCATCCTTTATGTTTTTTTGTTAAAGCGATCCCGGTTACATAGTTACATAGTTACATAGTTACATAGTTACATAGTAGATGAGGTTGAAAAAAGACGTACGTCCATCAAGTTCAACCTATGCTAAATTTAGTCAACAGATAATTTATTCTATATCTATACTTACTTATTGATCCAGAGGAAGGCAAACAAAAAACCCCATTAAAGGGAAAAATTAATTCCTTCCCGACTCCAAGAATTGGCAGTCGGATTAATCCCTGGATCAACATCCTTCCCATGTATACTTATTTGATATATCCCTGTATACCTTTCCCATCTAAAAAGATGTCCAACCTTTTTTTGAACAAATCTATTGTATCTGCCATCACAGTCTCCATGGGTAATGAATTCAACATTTTAACTGCCCTTACTGTAAAGAACCCTTTCCTTTGTTGCTGGTGAAATTTCCTTTCCTCCAACCTTAAGGGATGGCCCGAGTCCTTTGTTCTGCCCGTGGGATGAATAGTTCTTTTGAAAGCTCCTTGTATTGTCCCTGAATATATTTGTATATAGTTATCATATCCCCTCTTAGACGCCTCTTTTCTAATGTAAATAAATCTAATTTAGCTAGCCTCCTCATAAGTTAGAATGTCCATCCTCTTTATTAATTTGGTGGCTCTTCTCTGCACTCTCTCTAGTTCCATAATGTCTTTTCTTAGGATTGGTGCCCAAAATTGTACTCCATATTCAAGGTGTGGTCTTACTAATGCTTTGTAAAGGGGAATAATTATGTTTACTTCCCTTCCATCCATTGCCCGTTTGATGCAAGATAAGATCTTGTTTGCCTTTGCAGCTACTGCATGACATTGGGCACTATTGCTAAGCCTGCTGTCTACAAGCCCTCCTAAATCCTTCTCCATCAAGGATTCCCCCAATATATCTCCATTTAATTTGTAAGTCGCCTTTTTATTCTTGCATCCCAAATGCATAACCTTACATTTATCTATATTAAACCTCATTTGCCATTTACCTGCCCACGTTTCCAGTCTCTCCAAGTCCTTCTGAAGAGAAATTACATCCTGCTCTGATTCTATTACCTTACACAATTTAGTATCATCAGCAAAGATGGAGACTTTGCTCTCGATCCCAACCTCAAGGTCATTAATAAACAAGTTAAAAAGCAAGGGTCCCAGTACCGATCCTTGAGGTACTCCACTCACGACTTTAGCCCAACCTGAAAAAATTCCATTTATGACAACCCTCTGTTGTCTGTCCTTTAACCAGTTTTCAATCCAGGTGCATATATTATTACTGAGTCCAATTTTCTTTATTTTGTACACCAACCTCTTGTGTTAAACCGTATCAAAAGCCTTTGCAAAATCTAAGTAGACCACATCAACTGAATTACCCTGGTCTAAATTCCTACTTACCTCCTCAAAGAAACAAATAAGGTTAGTTTGGCAAGATCTATCCTTCATAAATCCATGCTGACTATTACTAATAATTTTGTTTTCCATTAGGTATTCCTGAATATTATCCCGTATTAAACCTTCAAGTAGTTTCCCTACTATTGAAGTCAGGCTTACAGGTCTGTAATTCCCCGGGTGTGATCTAGCTCCCTTTTTAAATATAGGCACCACATCTGTTTTACGCCAATCTTGTGGTACTGAGCCTGTGGAAATGGAGTAGTTGAATATTAAATATAATGGTTTTGCTATTACTGAGCTTAACTCCTTGAGAACTCTTGGATGTATGCCATCGGGGCCAGGTGCCTTATTTACTTAAATTTTTTCAAGTCGCTTATGAACTTCTTCCTCAGTTAACCAATTGGTCATTAATATGGAGGTTGTGGCTTCCTCCTGTTTCTCTACTATTGAACTTGATTCTTCCCTGGTAAACACAGAGGCAAATAATTTGTTTAATACCTCTGCTTTTTCCTTATCTCCAATAATCTGTCTACCCATCTCACACTGAAAGGGTCCTATATTTTCTTTTCTCGTTTTTTTGTTATTAAGGTACTTAAAGAACGTTTTAGGGTTGACCTTACTTTCTATTGCAATCCTTTGTTCATTATCCATTTTTGCTAATTTAATTGCCCTTTTGCAATTTTTGTTACATTCCTTATAATTCTGATACGATGTCTCTGTCCCTTCTGACTTAAAGAAGTTTAACGCCTTCCTCTTCTTGTCCATTTCCTCCCCTACCTGTTTATTTAGCCACATTGGTTTTGACTTATTTCTTTTATACTTATTACCCAAGGGTATACACTGATAAGTGTGCTTTTCTAACAATGTTTTAAAGACTGCCCATTTATCTTCTACATTTTTCCCTGCAAAAACATCATCCCATTGTATTACTACTAGATTAGACCTCAGTTTATTAAAATCTGCCTTTCTAAAGTTTAAAGTCTTTGTTGAACCCAAGTAATCTGTTTTTTGATAATTTATTTCAAATGAGTCCATGTTATGATCACTGTTACACCCGGTTATAACGTGGTCTCATTCTGTGGCCCCCGAGCACCACGTTATAACGGTATTCAGCTGTACTTATACTGCAACTCATTAATAATTCCCATTGATCTTCCTTTCAAGAGTATCCATTCCAATTTCTTCTGAAATTAAGCTGTAGGGTCCCCATTAAGGATACTGTATGTCCCCTAATCCCAAAAATTATATTTTCTTCTTTAAGATAATTCTCAGTCGACATAATATGAAAGGGCGCCTGTATCTCCCTGCATTGTTTAAATATCCCTGTTAGTTGTTGCTAAGGTAATGAAGGGGTTAATCCCTAAACCACTACCTACCCAATAGGCCTAACCACCCACCCCAGGACAACAACCCCCTTTACCCAACACCTCTACCCCAAATAAACATTCAAATATAATACGAACACCAATGCACCCATTGATTGCCAGTGTAGTTACCTATGCCCTCAATGGGAGCAATGATAACCACATTAAATCAGATATAAACATTCCGCATTCTGAATTCTATAGATACCTCAAGATCAGAGCTTTTTACAACAAGCATAACCCTCACCCTCCATTAACCACTTTTAAAAAGCTCTGTCTTATAGAGACCAACACACAAGGACTCACATCGCAAATGTAAAGAGAAGTGATCGGTTCTGGGCCCTAAAGTAACCCACAAGCTAGAATATATGACAAAATGGGAAGCAGACCATGGCGAGGTCTTGGAGCAGGAAGAATGGACCCTGATCGTTACAGCAGCTGCTAATAGCTCAATTTGCACAACATTAAGGGAGAACGCATATAAGGTGTTGACGAGATGGTATCTCATCCCAATTAAATTATCAAATGTTAAACCAGGTTACTCCACATTGTGCCCAAGACAATGTGGAGAGCCCACAGATCTGTTGCACATGCTATGGTCTTGCCCTCGGACTGCCTCCATATGGGAAAAAAATAAAAAATTGGCTACAGAGGACCTTAGACCTCACAATCCCCCTAGACCCATTCCTTCTGAATAGACCAAAGCAGAACTCAAACTGGTTGCTCATTTCGCAACAGCAATGAGGTGTGAAATTGCAGCATTATGGAAATAGAACGAAATTCCTTCAATCCCTAAAATTTGGAATAGAATTTGGTTCATATGCCAGATGGAAAAATGTACAAGTTTAGTCAACGACACTGGCGAAAATGTTCTTAAAGTCTGATGCCATGGTTGGCTCAGACAGATATCCCAGGGGTAGAGATGTCCACAATTCTGCTTTGATAGTTTTGGATGCGTTCTCCTCTGATGACAGAGCAGAGTCAGGGACATTACGAGTCACTGAGATTGTTAGAGTTAAGAAACGTTCTATCTCACACGATTACGGATGATAGAACGGTTAATCAAATTTGCATACAACTCACTCAGATATAGGAAGATTATAAAGCAACTTTACTCTCACTGACTCTTACTCCACAATCCCTATTCCTCATGTTTTTGGGGGGCTCAGTAATATACTGTTAGCTTTGTCACCACTTGTGCACACACCTGGCTCGGCGTTTATTTCAAGTAATGGCACTACTTGTGTTCATACTATGGGCTTTGACAGTGTGTAGAGGCACTCTAGGGGATATGGTGGCATTTTTGGGCAGTGACTTTGTAATGGAGATCGGAGGATTCCACATGGCGCACACGCCGTATCCATGACCACCATGGACGCTATGGAAGGCTGATAGCAGTAATATTTGGCCATCACGCAAGTGCGGTTTCCTGGACAACTGGGGACGTGATGCTACGAGTATGGAGAAGCCTCTAAGCAATGGAGACGCCTCACGGGACTTGGTCATGTAAGTGACATAGACCTATGGGAGCACTCCAGCATGGATGCAGCTGATTCTCTCTGATCCTGGTATTTTCACCTGCAATAGCGCACGATTATGATGTAATCTAATTAGTGGGTGGGATTTATGTCACTTTGGGGGTTGGGTATTTAAGTCACTTAGCTGTCACTTGCTCTCTGCACCCCCCTGAGGAAGATCCCTCTGTGGGATCGAAACGTTGGAGATATGTGCTATATGTTCACTACATAATTTTGCTTCAAATTGCCTGAGTGCTGTCGCCTCTTTACCGCTTCATGGTAATGATGCTTTTATTATTTCTATGGGACATGCACCAGCTCACTACTGATTTACTACAGGAGCGCCAGTGACCTTCTGTATATATATATATGTATACACACACACGCACACTCCGAACGAAGCAATTGGCGAAACTTGCACGTCAGGGCTTTCTTTTGCATGCCGCAGTGCCCCTGACTGAGCTGTACAGTATATTTGTCTGCTGCAGGGTTACGAGAGATGCTCCTTAGTACAGATAGAGCCCCTGTGATGGACACTTCAATCTCGGCTATCCTCTGATTGAGCACGCAATTTGTATATCTGCTAAGTATTAGAGTTATTTTACCTAGTGGCTTTTCTTTTGGCCACAACTCAATCGGGGACATAGTGCTTACTTATCAGATATCTGAATAATTTCAACTACTTATCTACTAATAAATGAACTAATAAAAAGACTCATTACTATGGTAAAAGGATGGAACCAGGATTCTAGAGTAAGTTGTGTGACCCCTGGTAAGATTATGCAGCTGACACACATACACTTCCCCCTGCCTGCAATAGGAAACTACAACTCCCAGTATGCTGTACTGCGCCAGGGAGAAACTTCCGGTGCAGGATAATATGATTTGTGATGGACAGGACCTCAGCCAATGAGATTGAACTTGATGTGGGACCTCGGGAGGAGATTGTAAGGGGTCCTTGGAAGAGAAATCCTGGGGCATAGCTGTTGGATTCTCAGGGATCTCAGGAGTGACGGTGGTGGTCAAGGGCTAGGCTGCAATCTGCACGAGTTAGCGGATGCTGGATAAAGGGAGCCTTGCAGATTGATTGTGAGAATGGGCACCAAGTGGAGAGACATCTATAGCACCAGGAAACAGGTGGCGCAAAAGAAGCCTCAGCGCAAATTCAAGTAAAGAGGTACCAAAGTACAGCTCAACCCCGCCGTAACACGATCCGTTACAACGCGAATCCGCTTAAAACGCGATGCAAGCGTGGCTCCCAATTTTCGGATTTATCGTATTTACAACACGATTATTGGTATCTTAAATACTTTATTGTGCAATGCATACAATTGATCATTATTTCTAACGCCATCCGCTTATAGCGCGATGTGATTCTTTGGACCCCAAGCACAGCGTTATAAGGAGCTTAAGCTGTATTTGGGAAGTACAGGCCCGTCAAACTAATACAATAAATAAGAACTCTGAGACTGTGTCCATGGAGGTTGTGTGCGTGGCCGTGCGTGATGCTTCACGCTTGCCTTTAGTTATTTGTGCCCACTAATTGGACTCGATGGGGGAGCATGGCGTGGCCGTGATGTTGTGGGAGCTAGTTCGCCCTTATTGGGCAAACCGCTCATGTGACCTGCTGTCGCACGAGGATTTTTTTTTATATGTTTCCTCGTGCATCGTGAGTCCGGCACCTCTGGTCGTGCATGCAGTTGCGATAACTATGGACACGGCCTGACTGTGCTGGGGACATTACACAGGCTTTTATATCCAAGATTGGGTGGCCTTAGGAAAAGAACCTGACACACCTGTGCCATGCTTAGTGGGGAATATTATGTTCTTATGTAATGTGAATACATTACATGACCCTTCTGTTGAGGATCATATGGTACCTGAGTATCTATTGCTGATTTTGTTATAAATAACATGTACTATGAACATTACTGTAGTCTGCCTTCCTTTGGTTGATCTATGGCCATATGTGAGGTAATATAGAGAGGAGAACTGAGGCCCCACCTCAGCCTGCCGAGGTACTGTACTGTAAATTAGTGGGGTTAAAGTTGCAATAACTAAATTCACCCTTGCCATACCAGCAATGTTGACCCTCACCACTGCTATTCTGTGCTGACAATCACTTCCTGGTATGATGTAATTACACCCAGATTTAGCAATACTCTTTTTGGACTAGCTGTTGCTCTCTTCAGAGGTTCTCCTTACCCAGTCAGCTTTTCTATCTTTGTCTATGTAGCACCCTATTAGTCTCTTTGGTTTACAGTACATAGGCACACTTACTAAAACACATTAGCATATTTGCTTTCTTGTTAAAATGTGCCATTTAATTTATATTGAATCAAACATCTTTGACAAAAAACAAAATATGTGATCTTCGATAAGTTTCCCTAAGTGAACAAAATGTTTGCACATATTTCAAACTGTGTACTTCTTCGACAGCATTGTAGCTGAAAAGACTCATGGATGATAGTATGGGTGTATGGATTGATTTAAAAACAACAATGTAATTTTTTTTATTTTATAGAAGTGTCTAGGCCTCTAGTGTCAAATCCTAAATGGATCTTTATGAATGTTTGGTGTTTTTGCTTATTTGCTGGGAACCCAACACATGACATGCATGTGGCGGTGAAAGGGTTAACCAGGCCAATGGTGGAGGTCTCGGGCCCAGCTGGTTGCCCTTGGACCTGGTTGGGGATGAGGGGGTTGGTTGTTGATCGCCACAATGCCTTGTTTCCCCTGTGCATTGGCTGTGTTGTTCCCATTTTGCAGCTCGGAGACTGGCTGCGGTCCAATGGATGAATGTAGCATGTGCGGTTGTGTTTGCGGCACTGCGGGGAGCTTCTGGCGCTGAGCCATGCGTCAATTGAGTGGGTGTGCATGTGGTCGGCAGCTCCATTGAAGTTCTGAGATGCTTCCTGGACCACAGACTCTTCAGAGGGGGTCTTGGCCACGGGGTTGGGTGGATGTGTGGTCTGCAGTCTAGCGGAAGTGCTCAGACATCTACAATGTATCCTGTAGTCTCGTTAACTAATTAAGGTCAAGTGCTGGAATGCTTTTGCGGTTACCGAGACCGGCAAGCAGTGAGACATTTTATGCCAAGAGTCAGACCGCAAACCACATCACAGGACTTATTCAATTACTGTAAGTAACTAACTTTGTTTAGGAAAGAGCTAGCACTCTAATGTTTGGTATACAGTCACTGGCGAATATAACATTCACATACATATTGGTTTTATATCACCAATACATACAGAAGGTACATATAAAAATAAACTGTATTTCCGTATGTTTTTAAATGTAAAAGCAGGAACCCTTTTCTGCCAGTCCGGCAATGAAGACATTAACATGTCAATATGTTAAGGGTGAAATGAGCTGAGGGATTTTTCATCTCCGTACTTCAAAGGGCACCCTGCTAAGTTGGTGTCCAGTGTCTAGAGAAGTCTGGAGTTGAAAAGCTTCAGAGACCTGAGGTGTTGTGGTGGCCAGGATATTGTCAAGCACCAGATGATGGTGCAAAGTATGGGCTATTCACACTTCACACTGTCACCAGATAGTACAGGAGATACAGGGGTGGCAACATGTGCCCTTTGCCGAGGACTGTCACACGGCTCAAATCGCGCACCTACTTGCATGTGTGCAGGGGTGCCCAGAGACTTTGTTTTCAAGTCATACGTTCCGTGGACATTTGATTACGTTTCCCCATCCCAGTAAGTGTGTATCCAGTGTAATTGTGAAGATTTGTGTGGTTGTCTGAAAAGAAATAAATTACAATTTATTTTGCCCTCCTTGTTGTGCTAAATCCAGAATACCAGTATTAATGTGTTGATGAGACCTGGTCTACCGTGACAATGCATTCCACCTGAGTGTACATTTGAGAAATTAAACACTCAACAGTTTTGTAAGCAACTATTTGATAATCATCATGTTGAATAGGTGAAGTATTTTTGGGGTGTATAATGAGAGAAGAATATTACAGCATTTAAATATAGAAAAACAGAATTTGTTGGCATGTAAGAAACACTTGTCCAACCTAATCTGCCCATTTTCTTGTGTTGTAAAACCTCTGACTATTTGATCGATGACTTTCTTTTATATTTAGAATTGCCTTATACCTATCCAAAAAAATAATAATTTCCCTTACTGTATTAGCCTTCACCTCCTTCTGTTTACAGAGGATTTTGTATGGCACACAGAGGCAGTTTTACTACAGTAATATGCAACAATCACTTACCAAAAAAGTACAAAAACAGAAAAAAGTATATTGCTTTAAAAATAGGAGATTTTCTTTAATACTGTAGATCTGGTGTTATTTACATCAGTTTTAAAACAGAAGACTTGATAAATTATTAACCACCACAAAATTATCATTGTTAGTTAAATTTACTCTCCATCATTAGACATATGTAGCCCTGGGTAGTTTTGGGGTTACATGCCTTTCTCCTCCTGTGCAATAATCCCTGTTAAAGGCAGGTTTGCCAGGAGTAATCATGGGGTTTGCCCTCACATTCCTGTGCTGTGTAGTATCTAGTGAAGGTAGTGTCATCAGGCTCAGTGTCCAATTACAGTGACGCAGGGGTGGTGCCTACTGAATCTATTTAATATGCAGCATATCCTGTATTTAGTTAGTGTCTCACCCCACCTGGGTGAGACTGGTCTGACCCAGCAAACTGTGAAGGCTTTGGCAGCTTTTGTAGCCCTCCCTTAGGGGAGAGGTGTGGGCAGGCTATTCCCCTTACTCCATCAGGGAGAAAGGGAAGAGCAAGGACAGCTTCTAGGGCCCTGACTAGGAGTGAGTGTGACTTCCATTGGGTTGGCAACCTGAGATGAGCGGCTAGAAGATCGGCCACTATGATGGGCAGTCTGCCAATGATGATGACAATGAAGGATGCCAAAGATAATGAACGCTTCTGTCCTGATTGTGGAGTCAATTGGGAAGAAGGTGCACACAGAGGTTCTCTTTCAGAGACTCCTCCCTACGTTGGGGGTCTGGAAGAGATGGAGGCGCTGTACCATGAGTAAGTATAACTCAGCCCTACCTCATAAGCCAGTCCTGATGCCATCCCCTACACCATCGCGGGAGACACAGGGATTCTGTAAGCCAGCAGGTGCACCACACTACAATTCATGTAACAGGGGTCAGTGTCCACAGAAGGGGGTCAATATTAGATGGGCCCGGGCAAACACCTGGTATAATTTTTGTCAAATCTAAAATATAATAAAATATAATAATATAAATGTGCTAGTGGAGGAATATTTTTTCAATTGGGGCATTGTGAATAAAACATGCTGTATGCAAATGAGGCATTTTAAAACATGCTTAACCGATATAATGGTTTGCCTCCTATTCAGATGTAGACCTTGTTCTGCAATTATGTAAAAAAAAAAAAACAAGCCTAAAATATCAATATTAAAAATAAAAAAAGTATTTCACAAACTTTTTATTCTTGAATAATGATCAATATCTGTACTACAGTATGCAAAAATATAAAATATGGCGAGAATGGAACACAACTTTTATATGCAAATAGTCAAATCTGAAAGGATTTCTTTTTTAGATCAAATTATCCTTCACAAATACTAAGTAATGTTCTTAATTGTAGAAAGAAAATAAATAGTTCCAACAAGCTTTTATGCATGCCACCTGCTTCTACAGTATGTCCTCTTTTTTTTTTTTTTTGCATTAACCACTGGGCAAAGGCATGCATAGTCATATAGCCATATAGTGATATAATTATATGTGCCATGTTAAGTTCCAAACTACAGTATTTTGTCAGAGCTCTATGTGCAACACTAGTTGACAATAATTATTTTTTAATGTTGGTTGGTGGTGCTACAAATATTCTTTCCATACAAACTAAACATGTGCATGAAGTATGACATTTAACTATAGGATAACTAATGGTAAAGAATAAGAAATTGAAGGTAAAAGATAGTGAAACGAAAGAAACAGCGAGAAAAGAAGTCAGCGAGCAAGGCAAGGACTAACAAATAACTTCCATAAAGGAGAGATTATAAGAGTGCACGCAATCAGTTTTCTCAACAGAATCATGAATGGCATTTTAATCTGAAGATAAGATCATTTGACATCCAACAAATTCTGTTTTGCCAATAGGATCATAAAATAAATTTATCAACATGGATTTGTCAAAATAAATATGTCATTCATTTCCAATAATACATTTTGTCAAAATAATAATTTACATTTCAGAAAAACAACAGTAATTTACTGTAATATATCCAACCATTTATTTTCCTAATACAGGCCCCTAAGGGCAGGGAGAATAAGAGACATTCCAGAATCTTATGGCATAGCATCACCTAGTAAATATCGGCAAAAGTATTTCTTTTTTGGTATATAAATAATCCTAGACAAAAATAGGGGCTATTTGGAATTTACTATGGAATGCACCATTATTTTGTTATATATTGACCAATGAATGTCTTGAAGTTCTAGTAGCAGAAATTTATGTAAGAAAATATGTTTTTAATAAATGGATGTCAAAGAGAGAATACAAAAGGAATATTGATGTATGATTTGTTTTAATGTATGTGTGTGTGTGTGTGTGTGTGTGTGTGTGTGTGTGTGTGTGTGTGTGTGTGTGTGTGTGTGTGTGTGTGTGTGTGTGTGTGTGTGTGTGTGTGTGTGTGTGTGTGTGTGTGTGTGTGTGTGTGTGTGTGTGTGTGTGTGTGTGTGTGTGTGTGTGTAAACACAGAAAAAGAAAAAGAAACCTCTCAAAAAGCACTCAGACAAATAATGCAAAAATAATAATAATAATTTATTAAATCAAAATGTGAAGGAAAACAAAAAACAACTGACTGAAACCCTGCCTAACTAAACTCGAAAAATTATCATGGGACAGAAGAAATAAATAACCCCAAGAAAAAATAGCTTACACGAGAAAAAAATATATAATGTACAGAACCTCAAAAAATAAAACCACTATGGGGACCAAGTACCCATAGTGATCCACAACTGGCCGGTCATATAAGAGAGATAATGAACAATAAACCTATTAGAGACAAAAAACTCTAAAGAAAAAATTAGTGTTTGGTATTAGACCACCAGGAAATGAATAAACAGAAAGTGAATAGATATACCAAGAATACTATTCTAGTGTATGGGGCACTGTGATGAAATGACCTAATGACATAATACTGTAAATATAGCACATAACAGAAAACATAAAGGTACTTCAGTGACCCAAACACAAAACCACAATGGGAACATGTACAGGAGAGAGACTCATATACTTCAATCAGTATAATTACTGCATGATAGCGATAGTATATGAAAAAGGTATACACAGCTCCTGTATAGCAAGGATAACATGGAGATCCTGGATGGTGATAACCACAAACAAAATACAACAGCTGCATCAAAGGGATGTCCCAGCAAATAATAATGTCCAAATGAAGAGCCAGCAGGCAGGGCCAGCAGTGCATAAGTACCACAACGCGTTTCGCCCACTAAGGCTTCTTCTAAGGTCTTAATTGGGGTGCGGTGGTGGCGTCTCCAGGCATTCTGCTGCTTCTTCCCTGTAACTTGCAATTGTCTCCCCTGCAGTTCTTGTGAAAATGGCTGTGCGGCATCAAATGACACCATGACAATGGGATGCTTTGTGACATCACGACGTCAAACGTCATCAAGTTGCCAAGGCAACTTGACACCGCGTGACGTCTTGACGACATGTAGTGTCCTGTTGTTATGGCAATGACGAGGTCCCCGTCAGGGTAAGCCTTCCAAAGCAGGAGCCCTGTACCTATTTGAGTCTAGTTCCCCCGCCCCCCCCGACTCCCAGTAAATGAATGTTTTGTCTGTATTTTGTATATTCATTGTGTGCACGTGTGTTTACCCGAATAAACTACACTTTATTCCACTACCTTGTTTTGCCTATTGAATGATCCAAGAAGGTAAAAGGTGTTAAAAGTGTTATTAATCATTTGACTACTAATGCTTTTGCCCATTTGTGTGTGTGGTGATGGGGGTAGTTACCCAGGGGTGGAAGGTTATTTCTCTTGGGTGTGTAGCACCTTCATTACCTTATAATGAAGGGGTTATCCCCTCGCAAACCCCTCCTGATTGGCCTAGCCACCCATCCGGGGGCACAGACTACCTTTACATACAACAAATCAGGTACTTCAGTTTTACCCCTTCATTACCTAACCACTAAGGTAATGATGGTACTTGTATTATTTTAATTACATAGTATTGAAGCAGGGGGTTTTCCAGAGCTGAGGTGCTGTATCTACTACAAGTTTAGTTCTCTCTCGTTACATGACCAGATATTTAAATGTGCAGGAGATATGGGCACACCTTGTAACTAAAATAAAAACATTGTGATGGCCTGTTAGAGATACGCAGCAAGAGGGATCAATTATGTCTGCTCCCACTGCAGAGCTCTTCCATACTGATGTGAACACGTAAGATTAATGCAGAGAGAGTGCCCTTCAGAAGCATGGACCCTTGCTATACTAATCCACCCCTGCTCTGTACCAGGCTGTGATCACTGCCCGTTTGGACCACAGTTCACCAGCACATTTGGGGGGGGGGGGGGGGGGGGCGGGATGGAGATAAAGTTGACTACATTTGTATTATTATATGCCCCAAAGCAACATCCGAATAAATACAATTTAAACGTATATTCTAGTATGTGGTACTTTGTTCATTATATAATTATTTTCTGATTGTTAAAGCTGCAACTGCTGGTTGTAGACAGCTTGCCTTAAGAATTCTGCACTTAAACCATCCCACGCTGCGAGATTCCTGCAGCCAGATTAATGACCCATCGGATTAACACAGTAGGGTCCATGCACTTGAATGGGACTCACCCTGTGTGAATCCTACCGGGCTGAGAGTCCCATTCAAATGCAGGGACCCCCGCTGTGATAATCTGATGGGCCATTACAGCCTTCTGTGGACCATCTCAAGAGTTACTGCTAGATGGTCACAGATTTCCTTGGCAAACAGTCTACAACCAATAGTTGCATCTGTACTGTAGGTACCTTTTACTATCAGTTTCCTGAGCAGTTCTTATTTACATATATATTGACATGAATCTGAGTTAAAAAAAACAAGTGCCAAGTAGTGTTGTCTTCCTCCTGTTTCTCTTTATGAATTTTGGGGAAGAGACCCTGCCTGTTAAATGGTTAATGTGATTGATTTTTGAGAGACCTTTCACATGCTTTACAAAAAAGTAATATACACTGTTATATACACTGAGGAACGCCAATTAAAAAGGATCATGCAAATCAACCAACACAATGAAGAGAATACATTGCATGATACTTTAATTTGATTGACAGATTTACAACAGTATTCAACCTTTCTCAGATTTATTGACCCCCCAGTAACTACATTTGGCAACCTTATAATGTATTTAAACTATTAAAGGTATAATTTAATTTCCTGTCTGAATCGTAAATTATATACAATCACACAGGTTTTTTTATTGAAACATAGAAGCATGCATGTGAGTGCTAACGTTAACCAAGCCATTTAAGTATATACTGTTGCTCCTGTGTATATATATGCTGCATATATAAACACCACTTTTTAATTCACTGCTCAACAGTATCTTGATAAAATTGCCTCAAAGGGTTATATATTGTGCTGACATCTTTCATTCAAAAAACGTTTAATAATTTGCTAAAATGGGAAACTAATTTATTATTACGCACATGATTAACTACTGAAAGAAAGTGTACTGTTACAAATTAAACCAACTTTGCTGAAGGACATTGTAATTTCATAAAAAGGAAGGGAAGAAAACAAAGAAGAAAATGTTCTGTAATTTATTGGGTTTTGGAGTGACCATGATCTACCTAATGGATACAGGTGGCAGTTTCCCCAAGAGGCTGATCTTTAACAGATTTCAAATTAACATGAGAGAAGCATCAGCTTTAGACAATTTTAAAATCTCAGAAGTGTGAAAGACATCATACATCATAACTGAAACAGTGAAAAATGATTAATAATTGTCCTCTGCATAAATGAGTATCCAGATGAATTTGTATAAAAAACAAAAATGCTAAAACGTTATGAAATTTCTGTTCTCAAAGCATTTTGCAATTACTTATGTTCATTAAAATACTTGCATCTTCTTAGTAAAGAAAAAAGTGCCTGCATATCTGCAGTAGTTATGTTATTTGAATTGTAGAGGTCATAGCAAACCAAGGAATAGACATGAAGAGTTTGATATACAGCTGCGCCAGCCTTTATTCTAAAGCCTCGCACGACGTACCGCTCTGAATACCAGGTCATGACGCGCTATGTTTTCCAACCGTATAGCAATTGATTCAGGTTATCAGTTTTCTATTGTGCGCAGAATCCATTTATCGGGTGCAGAAAATTGCATTTTAGCGTCTGCAATACCGGCAAGAAACTCAAGTGGGCGATCGCGCACTGTTGTCTTAAAAGTCTAATAGCAATTCAACCTACACAGTACAGCCGTACAGTTCTGCAAGTCTGTGTGTGTGTACTGTACATTAATTGTAATTTGAAGATTTATATTTGAAGCAGAGATTAACGTTACGAGTTCATACTGTATACAGTAGTCTGAGGCTCCTTAGCCATACACATAAAAAATAGGAGGACACATACTGTACTGTTTACAGGATATTAAACGGAAAAGAAGTACAGTATTACAAAAATATAACGTTGCGTCTTCTTCCGAATATAAAATATTTTTTCCGCTCATGCGGATTGGAACCTTGTTGAAACGCATACTGTATGCGTGTCATCACATTTCTATATGTATTATTTATTAATCAATACTTTTGCTAGGCTTGCTCTTCTTTTCCTACTGTTTTTATTTTATGCGCATGTGTGTATGTCTCAGTGGAACCTTGGTGAAACACATATGCGAGTTATCACATTTATGCACATGCGTGTATGTCTGATTGGAACCTTGTTGAAATGAATATGCGTGTCATCCCATTTAGGCACATGCGTGTATGACTTCTCATTCAATTTGAATTTCAAGTCTATAAAAAAACTTTTTTTTTCGTTTATTGACATGGGCTTGTATAGCAATTTTGGCTATTCTGAGAATCAATCACTACTGTAGCTTTTTAATTCTGCACTAGTCATGTACATACTTTATGAGGTAGGTGGCATACTGTGATTTTTATTTGGGAGTGTGGGGCTCAAAACATTAAATTGACCTGTTGAAAATATTTATTTGAACTAATAATCCAGCATACAGCGCTCTCTACCTCCCCCCCTCACACACACACACACACACACAAGGCCAAACCATTCATTTGTAATGGGTGGCTTTGTGGCTTAAAGTAGTTTAATAGTTTATCTACCCCAGTGTGTTATCACATTTATGCGCATGCGTGTATGTCTCATTGGAACCTTGTTGAAACGCATCATATCAGTCATGCTTTAGGCACCACCTCTCCATTAATATTATAATTATTATAAATACGATTCATCCCTTAGTAATGAATGGTGTATAAAATTGATTGATTTCATATATTTCTTTGTAATCGTTTTTTTCCATCTCATGAATTTCCAGCTTGTAAGAGGCAGAATACATTCTATACTGAGGCAAACCCTACTTTGGTTATTTATTGTCATATCTTTAGACACATTGCTTTGGCCTAACTTCTAAGCTCCTTATACATTATTTGGGGCTTGTACCATTGGCTGCTCCTGAGAGTGAGAGATTCAACACAGCTGCCAGTTTCCACTCTCCTGTAGATTTATAATTAATTCATTAATCCAGAGCAGTCCAATAGTGTTGTGGCTTTTATAAGGTCCCTTCTGCAAAGTAACTGGTCTAAGTAGTTGAGGATAATTTAAAGACAACATATTTTTGTGTCCGCATCAGGGGATCAGGAGGAATTGGTAAAGATCAATGTTTTTAATAACAATTCCAAAGCAGTTGACCTTGTATCACAACCTAGAGATACTGCCAATCAGCATAGAATTGAGGGATGTTGTTATACTGAATTTGTAAATACTGTATGATACATGATATGATTGTGAGTCATGGAGGTACATTAAAAAAAGAGAATATTTGCAGTGCACTACCAATCATCAATGAAAATAGAGGCGAACTCCATTAAAACTAATTTATGAATAACCTGGATGAAAAAAAGAGAAATACAAATGTAAGCAAGTACCCCCCTACGCATTTCACACATCCACTCTTTATCAAGGTGTTCACAAATATAAAAAGCCAGCACATACATAGCCCCTTTATTGATAACTTCACACACTAGTGTTGTGTAGCCTCTGCATGTGCCAAGACCCCGCATTGCTTGTCACCGCACAGGAGAATCTAGCATCATCAAATACATAAAATGTTATTAAACATATCAGTTATTTCTTTGGACAATATAAAGACTATAGATATGAAAACTTAGACTTTGTGAGCCTCTCAGATGTACAGTACAGTATGGTACTGTATGACTAAGATTCTTAAGAACCACTATGACTCAGTGATATACTGTAGGAACATACTGTAGAAATAGGGACATATATATGCTTGAAACCATAGATGTACCTCATTAGATTTAATTTTCAATGTTTATAAATAGATAATTCCACAGTATGAATTATTTTATAATGCACTCAGAGGTCTCTAGGAGGTTGGATACATATTGGGGCTTTTGAGCAATATGACTCTGATCTTCCCTCCTGGAAGACCTATTATACTGTATCGAACATTTTTGGGGGATGGTTATCACATTATTTTGATCACTTCTTACAGCCTCTGGTACGCTCAATACTACTTTAGAGATGGACAATAAAATGTTGTGGATTTGGATCCACCTCGGATCGCCCGGTTCCTTTGTTCTGCGGATTTGTCTCAAAAAATTTCATTCGCCTTTTGCGGTTTTTTTTTAACACCAACAATCCATCCATGGATTCCACAATCCACTGACAGATTTTACAAATTCAATCCAGCAGATTGTGGAATCCCCATATGGATTGTTAAAATTCACCAGCGGATTGTATCCAATGGCAGTTTTGGATTAATCCATGCGGATTGAAACTGTAGCAATCTGTTGACGAATTTTATACTGCAGAACAGATTTGGAATGGCACACTCTGTAACTTTCAGGAAACAGATTTGGACTTGTTCGCCAATCTCTACTCATTACCCTCCTTCATCTTGGATAGTTGGGATTTAATAAATAAATTACATGGGTTGAAATGGGAGCGGAATTACATCTGGGTCAACCATAATGCAACCTCAGTTTTTACAACTAAAATACATCAGAAAAGGATGACAGCTGTTAAACACTTTCTGAATCACTCTATTTTATCACTTACAAAGACTACTTTTATTTTAGAATCAAATTACTTTTTGTGAACACACAATTATTTTATTTTTGATGGGTTGTTTTATCTCCAGACATGTGGACCCGTAATGGGCACTAGTTTTTCCCCATCCTATGCCAACCTCTTTATTAGGTGGTGGAAGTGACTCCACTTGTTTGGAGAAGGGAATCTTTTTAGGGTTAAAATATGTTTTTACAATTATTTACATAATTTTTATGGATGATCTTATTTTCATTTGGGATGAAGATACCACGTCATTATTATTATATACTTATAGTACACATTGAACATTAATAATTTTCACTTACACTTCACCTCTAATTACTATTATCAACCCATTCATTATTTAGATTTACTATTATATGTTTATTTGCATTTTAATATACAGATGCATATTATGTCCCGTAGTCAAGGGACCTATATTAGCGGTTTCAAATAAGAGGTTATAAAACATCTGACCTTGACCAGGCATTTTTGTTTGTTTTTTATTTTTTATATACCTGGATGAGAGTGCGCTCTTGACCACTTCTGCTGTTACTTGACCAAGCATTTGAAGAAGTGAGGATTATGGATGCTGTAGGTCAAATCTCTTAAGGAGGACCAACAGAGATCTCTCTGAAAGGAATGCATCTCTGTTTATCACCCAATAACGTGTCCTGTAAACCGAATATAAAATTGAGGAAATCATATAATGGTATATAATGTCCAAATAATCTTTATAGCGGGGTAATGATCAGGATAAATAATAAAAGCACATATCCACTTCTGGTATATATTAATATTCAAAGGAGGAAAGAGGAGGACACATATGATGGGTAAAGTGATTAACCAGCCCATATAAAACCCATAAGAAGCAAATATTTTTCTCCATGAGCTGAAAGCAACTAAGGTTCTTACGCGGTTCCTCCAGTATACCCAGTGTGGAGCCTTTGTTGCTCACTATGGATCACTGTCTCTCCCCCAGCTGGTTCAATACTCTGTAATCAGTGTTGTGGAGGAATCCGTGACCCCTGTGCGCATCACTCCAATCGCAATATAGCAAATGAAAAATAGGTATGACCGGGGGAACTGCTGCCCCTTGAAAAATTCAGAACTCACCAGTGATGAAAAAATAAAACAAGTTTATTAAATAAATATTAAAAAGTGACAAAAAAATACACAAACAGGACAAAAAATCTCCTCCCACGCGATTCACACCAACTCTGGCACTGCCTCAAGGAGTCCTTGAGAAAGCGCCGGAGTTGGTGTGAAATGTGTGGGAGATTTTGTTTTGTCTTGTTTATGTATTTTTGTCACTTTGTAATAGCTAACTAATAAACTTTTTATTTTTTCATCACTGGTGAGTTCCAATTTTTCAAGGCGCAGCAGCTCCATTGATCATACTTTTTTTTTATCACCCAATACAGCAGGCAAGTGAACCTGATTACATCTATTATAAAACAACATTGGGATATACTATTACTTAATCATGTTTTGAGGCTCTACTCCTTCATTATATAGAGACCCATATTTGGGCATGTACATCTCCAAGGGTGAGAGGAATCGCCATTCTGGCAGCCGTAGACCGTCTCCTTACCTAAATGACCCTCCCACAATGGACATCCAGGATGCGCAATCTTGTGGACCAGTTACGCGCGCGTGGATCTTGCATGGTCTAACTCTCCGCCCGTGGGCTCTGACTCCGCCCCCGTTCCGGCGTGCAACGGGTGCGCTCGTTGAGCCTCCCCGCTGACGCATGTTCCAAGCTCTGCCCCGCTTTGATGATGGACAGGACCGGCGTGGGAGTGACACGCGCTCCAGGCTCTGCCCCCTGACCTCCGTGATGCACGCGGTCGGCGCGCGATCGGTCCCACTTCCATTCCTGATCAGGCTGCATCATAGGGCACATCTGTGTGCACCAGCAGCCTATTGGATTTCACTTTCTGGTTCCTCCCTGGCTTTCTATTGGAGGGTCTCCCTTTATATACATTCCTGCTGCAGACTCTCATTGCTGAGCATAGTCTAGTGTGATGCCGTGCCTTGCTGCATAATTGTCCTGTGACCTTGCCTTGCCTTGCTGTGCCTGTTAATCTCTTTTTGCCTGATCCTGTTGTCTATTTGAACTCCGCACCTCTCCTCTCCTGATCCGGCTACGAATGACCATTCTCCAGTCTCCAGTCCTGACCTTGGCTAAGTACTCCAACGATCCACTACTCTCCTATCCTGAACCTGGCTTTATACCCTGGCAATCCGCTACTCTCCAATCCTGAACTTGGCTACGTACGCCGACGATCCGCAACTCTCACCTCCTGACCTGGCAAGTACCCTCAACTATTCTCACATCTCTAATCCTGACCTGGCTTGCACGACCAATCTACAGCCTAGGCCTGCCCGAGCGGCTGTGGGTTGGCGTTACTCAATTCCCTACCTCAGCACCGCGGTAGCGCTTCGTTTGTGGTGAGCTACGCGTTACAGTTTGCTCAGCAACACAAACCTCGACCCTGCTGAGGTAGGAAGAGTCCTGCGCACACACGCAAGCTACCTGTCTAGTCTAGAGGAAAAAATGGTGGTTAGTAAGCAAAGTATGCTCTCTCTTCATGAGGACTTCAAGTTTCTTACTTGTTCTCTTCAAAAACCTCATCCCTCTCTGGTGCCCGCTGTTCCTGAACCTGTCACTAATCCAGCTTCACTCTTCTCCCAAGAACCCCGGTTACCTGCCCCTAACCGCTATTGGGGTGACCCTCACGAATGCCGGGGGTTCCTTAATCAATGCTTTATACAATTTGAAATGAATCCTTCACGCTTCACTGCACCCCACGCCAAGGTGGCGTATGTTGTTTCTCTTTTTATAGATGACACTCTTGCCTGGGCCTCTCCCATCTGGGAATGAAGATCCGACCTCACACAGGATATTCGTGCCTTTACCAGGGAGTTCGGAAAGTGTTTGATACACCCGGCCGTAAGGTATGTGCTTCTCTGCACGATTTCCTGTTTCTCAACGCAATTGTCCAGTTGCTAGATATGCACTCGAGTTTAGGACTATAGCTGCAGAGATGACTGGAACGACGAAGCTTTGTCCACGGCCTTTAGGCAAGGGCTGTCTGACGCTTTGAAGGATGAGCTGGCAGTCTATGACCGTCCCACCTGGAGTAGTGTGGAGAATGACGCTCAATATCAGTGTGTACACAAAATCATCATAGAATTGAAGAGATGATTGGAGATAGGAACACTATGATTTATCCATAAGGTCATATAGGTAATATGAATATAAGGGGGGGGGGGGCAAAATAAAGACCTAGCGGTCAGTCAGCCAGACTACTGCAGATGTGGTAAAAATGCACACCCCTCTTAAAATATAAACTTCCCCAATAAAGGGTCATACTGCACCGACACACTTTATTCGAGCAAATACCCGGTATGTACCTGGCAGATACCTGGAATGCGCCACTCCTCACCTCTAACAAGCCCCGTTGCATTTGCCTTCCCAGCCTGGGTTCATGCCTGGCTGATGGGCGTCTGATCTGTTAAATGATAATGATTAGGATTTAATAGGCTGCAATGCTTCGCGTGTCTACCAGATGGCATAAATTCATGAATTGTAATGCAGTTTATATATATATACTGTGCAGTATTGCAGCCAGCGGGAATAAAATGCTTCAATCCCTGCTTGGAAAATAACTCAATGCACTCGGGCAGAAAACAGTCACAAACCTCAATACACCCGGGTATACCCGAATTCGTGGGACTAGCCAAGCTCAAATAAAGTGTGTCGCCAGTGTAGGTAGTAATATAAGGGCTATTAAATAGCCCTTATATGAACGTTCCACCGACTTGGAAGAACTTATCGCCGTCTGCATTAAAGTGGATCGTCGCCTTCTGGAAAGGAGATCAGAGAAGGCTCATCATCATGTCACTCCATCCCGGATCAATCCCGGTCAGGTGAGCTTAGCTGAGTCTCCGCTCCCGGATATGTACGACCCTATGCAATTAGGGGTACTAGTCTTTCCAAATCTGAGAAATTACGACGTAAGAATGCCGGATTATGTCTTTACTGCAGTACTTCTGGACATTTTGCTTATTTCTGTCCTCAAACGTCGGGACACGCAAGGTTCCCATGAGACCCGGGGGAGTCTCATTGGGAACGTTTTTTCTTTCCCCAATTTCTGCTGATAACCGTTCTCGCATTCTTATCCCCATTACTCTCTTTGGGGAGGGCATCCAAGTTTCTACGCTTGCTTTCCTCGATTCAGGTTTCGGAGGAAACGTCATAGATCAATCATTCGCAGAACGCCATCTAGTTCCTACCAGGCGCAGAAGGAAGCCCATCGCTTTTGAAGCCATAGACGGAATACCTCTGCAGCCAGCTTTTATCTCCTTGGAGACAGAGGTACTTCAGCTCAAGATCGAGACTAAACATCTGGAAAAGATCCAATTCAACGTTATTCACACTCCATCCATTAGCGTGATCCTCGGACTACCCTGGCAACAGATACATAACCCTCTAGTGGATTGGCTCAACAAGGAACCCTTTAAATGGAACTCCTTTTGCAATAAGAACTGCACCCTAGAAGCAAGTAGCATTGGGGGTACCACCGTGTCTGAGGAGAAAAGAGTACAATTGCCAGAAGAGTACGCTGAGTTCCGGGACGTCTTCGATAAGGTCAGATTGGAGGCCCTTCCCCCTCATCGCCCGTTCGATTGTCCCATTGATCTACTTCCAGGCACCACACCTCCTAGAGGTACCTCATACCCATTGTCTATGCCAGAAACCAAGGCAATGAAGGAATATATTGAATAGAATTTACAGAAGGGATTTATACCTAAGTCCACCTCTCCTCTCTCATTTCAGAACTGTTTGATCGATTACAAGGAGTAAATATTTTTTCTAAATTTGATTTTCGAGGTGCCTATAATCTTGTTAGGATCCATCAGGGTGATGAATGGAAGACTGCTTTCAACACCAGAGATGGACATTATGAGTACTTAGTCATGCCTTTTGTTCTGTGCAATGCCCCATCCGTGTTTCAAGATTTCGTAAATGAAGTCTTTAGGGACCTTCTCAACTCCTTTGTAATCATTTATCTCGATGACATATTAATCTTCTATAAATCTATACAAGAACACTTTTCTCACGTGAAACAAGTTCTCCTTTGCCTATGCGAGAACAGACTCTTTGCCAAATTGGAGAAATGTAATTTTCATCAAACATCTACCATTTTTCTGGGATACATCATCTGATACGGTCTCACCATGGATCCCGCCAAGGTCAAAGCAGTCCTGGATTGGCCTCAACCGACTACTCTTAAAGCGGTACAGCGATTTCTTGGATTCTCAAACTATTATCGCAGGTTCATCCAAAATTTCCTTAGTAGCTCCACTTACAGAATTAACCAAGAATTAACCAAGAAAGGAGCGGCCCCTGCTCCCTGGCCCACTGCTGTGCTTCAGTCTTTTGCACTTCTTATCCTGATCCCAAACTTCCTTTTATTCTTGAAGCTGATGCCTCTGATGTGGGTGTAGGCGCTGTTCTGTCCCAAAGAAAGAATCCTCTATCCAGATTGCATCGTTGTGCTTTCTTTTTAAAAAAAATTCTCCGGCTGAATGCAACTACGATATTGGGAACTGTTACAGGGTGAATGAATGTCACCAGCCATATACCTGGCAAACCTATGTTTAGGCTTGCAGTGCAGCAGTGACGAGGTTAAGTTTCAGTTGAGAAGGGCTGCTTAATTAGTCTGACCCCAAGCTTCATAATCAAGGTGTTTTAAAAAAACCCTGGCTGTACACACATGCAAGCTAGCTGGTCAGGAGACAGGACTGAAATACTGAAGAGATTACTGCTATAAGGTCTGTTTTTCAAAGTACATGTGTGATGAACTGTCTGTGTCATGCATGCTGAAGAGAAACTGCCTTGTTTTCTATGCTGAAGAGAAGCTATTTTGTTTTTGTCTGCTGAAGAGAAGATATTTTGTTTTTGTATGCTGAAGAGAAGCTATTTTGTTTTGTGTGCTGTATGTTTTTAAAGCTCAATAAAGAAGCCTTATCAAGAGAACCCGTGTGTGTGGTTGCATGTACCCTGCAACATATGGTGTCAGAAGTACTGAGATTTTGAGAGGCCCCTGCAGTTGAAGGGCCACACAAACACACAAAAATTAGAAAAATAGAAGAATGTTTAAAAGAGTTTCTGTGCAAGCAGACCAAACAGCAGGGACTGTTAATGCAGGAGCAGGCCCAACTACTATTGCAGCAGCAAACCCAGCTCCAAACCCAGCAGCAGGCAGCACAGGATGAGCAGATGGCCAAGCTGCTGACCCAATTCCAGGGGTCTGCCAGTCCTGAACTTGCGAACAAACCCCCGGTCCTCCTGAGGAAAATGGCTCCGAACGAGGATCCAGAGGCTTTTCAACAGACATTTGAAAGGGTTGCCGAAGCTCAGGGCTGGGCTGCAGATCGCTGGGCAATTGCTTTGGCCCCGCTCCTCATAGGAGCAGCCCAGGCCTCATATCAGGGCCTCCCAGCAGATCAGGCAATGGACTACCAACAAGTAAAAGCCGCCATACTGGATCGCTAAGGTCTGACCCGGAGACCTACAGGCAGCAGTTCCGAAACCTGAAGTACACCGCTAAGATGAGACCCCGGGTCCTCGCTCAGCAGTTATTGGACTTGTGTACTCGCTGGATATAACCCGAGGAGCGCACTAAGGAGGCAATTCTTGAGCAAGTGGTTTTGGAACAATTCCTACAAATAATACCCCTTTCTGCACGCTCGTGGGTAAAACGCCATGCTGCTGAAACCCTAGCTTTGGCGGTCCGACTCGTTGAGAACTTCCTTGGGGACGAGGATCAGGCGAGTGCCTTGGACCCGACAGATCCAACTTCACCAGCACTTGCGGAGACCCAAAGAGGGAGATTGGAACAACGGGGAAACTACGGCCCTTTATGCGCAACCGCCAAGTGCCACGAAAGGAGCAGTCCTTCCAACAAGGAAGAAGTCAAAATGCCGGGCACCGCCGAGACCCTCATCCCCTTCCTGATGTCGGCTTGTCACCAAATGAGAGGAACTTCCAAGGACGTCGCCCACGGGACCCACCAGATGCCTGGTCTCCAGTGTCCGGTTCAGCGGAGCGCTATACACGGCCCCCTCCTGCGAGGGAACCCTCTCCATGTTCCGCCTGCAGAGAACAAGGCCACCGACCGGCATGTGGACTGTCCACAGATGAATTGTTCCTTCAGCAGGACCGTCGCCTCGGCCATCACTGGAGAAAATTACAAGCCCTGGCTACTTCCAGCCCAGGTTGGGGGAAAAACCGTCCAAGCCCTTATAGATTCGGGCTCTGGGAAAACTCTGGTCTTCCAGGAACTGTTACCGCCTAACGTGTGTTCTTTTGACTCTACATGGAGTATAGAATGTAAACACGGCGATGAAAAACGGTATCCGACGGCCAAAATCCGGCTACAGGTAAAAGGTCAGGAGGCCTACCTCGAAGTAGGATTCTCTCCTTGGCTCCCTGCCCCCGTTGTGCTTGGCCGGGACTGGCCTTTCTTTTCGGACCTAATGGCTCCAGTCTCTCACGAGGAGCCTTATTCTATGGCTCAGGAGAACCCTGGCAAACTGCTCCCTTTCTCGGCAGACCTTTTTCTGAGTAGACACCGAATTTCAAAGACTCAGAAGCAAAGACGCTCTGACAAACAGGACTGGTTGCAGAAATCTGGGTCTCAAGGTGACCATTCTAGTAGCCAGAAGTCATAAGTGATGGCTGGGGATGGCCAGAGGGAGGGGGATATTGGCCCTGGATATTTACCAGACCTATACCTCCCTGATTTTCTCCAGAGGCAAAGAGAAGACCCAGTTCTTGCTAGACAATATGATAAGGTGGTAAATATTGATGAGCAGATATTGAATGCACAGGGGGTGATAGTATTCCCCCATTTTGAATTATCAAATGATATCCTGTATAGGGTGAATAGGCAGACACAAACAGGGGAGGTCACCAGACAGATATTGGTTCCCAAGGCGTTTGTTAAATCTGTGTTCACTCTAGCCCATACTGTCCCTTGTGGTGGTCACCTGGGCAAGGATATAACATTGGACCATATTTCGTCCCGATTCTATTGGCCAGGGATGCATAGTGATATTGCTAAGTTATGTGCGGCATGTCCTGAATGCCAGCTAACTAGTCCGAAGGGACACAAACCAGCCCCTTTGGTTTCTCTACCCTTGGTGTCAATTCCCTTTGAGAGGATTGGGGTAGACTTGGTAGGACCTCTAGAACCTTCTGCGAAAGGACACAGGTTTATTCTTGTAATAGTTGACAATGCAACAAGATATCCTGAGGCGTTCCCCCTGAGAACAGCAACGGCGAAGCAAGTAGCCAACAAGTTGTTGGAGCTGTTCTCACGGGTTGGACTTCCCCAGGTTATGTTGACAGACCAAGGTACAAATTTTATGGCTAAACTGATGCAGGATGTCTTAAAATTACTAGAGGTCAAGTCTGTTCGGACATCGGTCTACCATCCACAGACTGACGGATTGGTGGAAAGATTTAACCGAACTCTAAAAGGGATGCTGAGGAAATTTGTAGATTCAGAGAAGACAGCCTGGGATGAACTTCTCCCTTTTCTGCTGTTTGCAGTGCGGGAAGTTCCTCAGGCATCTACAGGATTTTCTCCATTTGAACTGGTGTGGCTGCCCACCCCGGGGTATTCTAGACTTCTAAAGGAGTCCTGGGAGGAACAGCGGTCTCCTTCTAAGAATACCCTGCAATATATATTGGACCTTAGGAAGCACCTAGATGTGGTTGGGCATTTTGCTAAGGAGAATCTTAGATCAGCCCAGGACAGTCAGGAGAGACATTACAATCAAAATGCTCGTATGAGAGTGTTTCACCCAGGAGATCAGGTGATGTTGTTGTTACCCAGTTGTGAGTGCAAACTCCTAGACAAATGGCAGGGCCCATTCGAAGTACTCCGCCGCACGGGTGATGTGGATTATGAGATCGCTCAACCAGGGTCCAGGAAGGGTAAACAAATTTACCATGTGACCTTGCTGAAACCCTGGAAGATGCTGCGGTCTCTATTCATCCACCCGGTGGAGGAGGAAACAGACTTGGGTCCTCAGCCCCCACGGGAGAACATTGTGGGTGACGATAAAATCCCAATGGGTAGACAGTTGTCCTCTGAACAAAAAGGGTACTTGTTAGAAATAATTACAGCCGCGGACCCTTTTATTCTCCAACATCTCCGAATTTTTTCGGGGATTTTTTCCGAATTCCACGCACTTCACCGCACTTCACCATGTTCATGCCGCATTCTGACCGCATTCATACCGCATTCATGTTGCATTCACACCCACGGTTGATGCGCGGTTGATGTGTTTATTGATAATGGTTTGGATTTAATTGGTTGCAATTCTTCGCGTATCCGCCAGATGGCAGATATTCATGAATTGTAATGCGCATTCGCTTCAGTAATGTGTCGACTTGCAGGTGTTTAAAAGAATACCACAGTGGTCCATTGTAAATTGGCCTTGGGACTGAAGAAGTTACAATAATGTATCAATTTAGGCTTTTTTCATATTAAAACTAAACGCGCAGTGTTTGGTGTTCTACAGTATTGTCCTGAGAGATCCGAGACGAGTGCACAACTGCAGTCCATGTTCCAAAAACCCGACAGAACGTACGCTTATTTAATATGGGCCGCGATTAATGCAACAGATGATAAGATGGCAACAGTTGTTCAAATTTATCAGTATTTTATCGAAAACTATGACTTTTACAAATTTTCACCAGATGCACATGTGTGGAAGCATGCAATAAGGAAAAAGTTATGTATCGATCCATGTTTTTTTCGTATTGATCCCAATGTTATTGGAGGGTACTGATGTGTATCACCGGGTTTTTCCCGTATCTTTGATCATGGAGGCTTCAAAAGGCGAAAGGTCATGTTAAAACCAACTAAGAAACATCAGTCGCAGGCAAGCAATGCGCCAGCACCAGCACCGGCTTCCAATAATGGTCCGACCATCAGTGAAAACCTGGTGACCGACAACCCTTGCTGTCTGTCCCCGCCCGGATATCTGCAGCCTGAGCCGGATTTCGCGTACAGATTCCAGCAAGCTTGCATGTACCTAAGCGATTTCCAGCCTCATCAGCTGACTACAGGTGTAGTAGTCGCGCTGTCACCTGTCAACTACGTGTATGATCAAGAATACGGCGCCATCTGATTGGCAAAGTCTATGGTGAGTAATGTGCCGTATTTTATTCTGTTTTTGAAATATCAATGCACAGTCAAGCGAGTCTCCTGTAAGCATTATCATTGGCTGAGCAGCTTCTACAGTAGATACTGAACAATTGGTGGAACGCTAGGCACATGCGCATTGGAACCTTCTTGAAACGCATATGCGTGTCATCACATCCACAGTAAGCGCATGCGCATGTGAACAGGAGACGCCCCTCGAGAAAATTATTGGTGGGACTGACTGTGGGAACTTCTTTAGAGGACTGACTGACCATTACAGTAAAACGTTTACTTGTGTTTCCTCAGAAAAGAAAACTTTGTAATTTCATGCGGAAAACGGCAAATGGAGTGATTTCGATGGATATTATCGCTTTGTGTTACAAAGCCTGCACATTGCTGAATCTGATTTTAAAAAAACACGTAAAGGAGTCTACAGTTTAGTGGCCGTTGTTATTGATTAGGATAGAATACTGTAACTGAAAGCTTCATAGAAAACCTGAAACAGTATGCTGTTGTTTTCAGACCGTATACAATACTTTTTTTATATATACTGTATAATAAACCCGAAAAATAAAAAGAATGCATTTATTCTACATGTATTCCAGTACATATGTGTATTCTATACCCATACAGCATGTATTGTTTTAATACTCTTGGGATGTACTGTACAGTGCTGAGCATGCCTACAGTATATTGTACAGTATGCCTGGGCAGTACTGTCCAGTATGTTCTAGAAACACTGTACAGTATTTTGTTACAGTATAAAAGGAGACAATGGAACAATTTAAAACAAATCAATATTTTCTTTTATTGGTGGAGTAAGTACAAAAACAATTATTTACAAATACAGTTTAAAAACATTTTACGTGTACAGCAATTCAAAACATTAACAGGTGTATGGTTTACTGCTAGTGAAAACATTTATGTACAGAAAGTCAAAACATTTACAGTAGGATGGTGTACAGAACAGTCAGTCAGGCCTGCACAACTCCAGTCCTCGAGAGCCGCAAACAGCCCCGGTTTTAATGATAACCTTGAAAACACGGCCTGTTTGCGGCCCTCGGGGACTGGAATTGTGCAGATCTTGTGTACAGTAAGTAAAAACATTTCTTTATTAATAGAAGTTAAAACACGCAACATCTCTTTTATTAAAGTACAGAAAGTCAAAACATGTACAGCACAACAGTATGGTGTTATTAAAAAGAAATCTTTATTCATAACATTTAAAAACGCAACATCTTTATTAAAGTACAGAAAGTCAAAACATTTACAGTAGGATGGTGTACAGAACAGTCAGTCAGGCCTGCACAACTCCAGTCCTCGAGGGCCGCAAACAGCCCCGGTTTTAAGGATAACCTTGAAAACAGGGCCTGTTTGCGGCCCTCGGGGACTGGAATTGTGCAGGTCTTGTGTACAGTAAGTAAAAACATTTCTTTATTAATACAAGTTAAAACACGCAACATCTCCTTTATTAAAGTACAGAAAGTAAAAACATGTACAGCACAACAGTATGGTGATATTAAAAAAAATCCTTTATTCATAAAATTTTAAAAATGCAACATCTTTATTAAAGTACAGAAAGTCAAAACATTTACAAAAACATTTACAAAAAATAAACAACAGTTGAACAGTCATGCAAATTCGATCCCCACCAGATTGTCCTTCCAGGGCCGATGCCTTGTATGGCGCAAAATGCCATTAATGGAGTCTCGAACGATTTTCATTAAAGGATCTGAAATTGAAAAATAGTGCCGCAATTTCCCCACAATAGTCCTTAAATTTTCAGGAAGCGGCCGTTTTTCGCGATTTCCTTCGTAGTTTACATTGTTGGCCCACCCGCAGTACACCAAGTAGGACACGTGGTGCTTAAAAATGAACATGCCATACTTCTGGGGTAAACCAGCACTCATCGCCCTATACTTCTCTCTGAGTGCCGGTGGCAGCTCGCGCAGGATGATGTCGGGCACTGTATCGATGCAAGCATATGTAGGTTGGGTTCTGGGGCGTGTGTTCTTCTGTGAGCGGGTGTGCTTGTGGCGGGGGGGGCTAGGGTAGGTTGTCTGGGAGGAAGCTTTCCTCCTGTCTTGGTCGCCATGTTGTCTCCTTGCATGGTCTTAACGGGGTTGTCATGTTATCCTCCTCAACGGCATACATGTACACAAGTTCTTCGAGTGGAGGGGGTGCGCTTGGTGTTGGAAGGCGATCGAAGGTCCTATTCATCACATCCATGCCACCCTCCTGCTCCGGTGTCGGGGATACAGGGGCATGAACACCGAGCAAATTATGCATCCCCGCTATGTCAGTCTCTATCTTCTCCATCCGTCGATCCATCTTCTCCATGTGTTGATCCATCTTCTGCATCCGTTGATCCATATTTAGCATGGTCTCTAAAAGCAGATCTATCTTTACCAGCATAGTAGAGTTCCCGGGGATATCCACACTTAACCCATTCAGCATGCGGTCTAACGAGCTGGTTCTTGTGCATGGCGTGCTGTGGACATCTGGGTGGATGGGTGCTCTGGAGGATGAGATGGGGGTTCGCTGGAGAGAAGCGGCAGTGTCGTCGAAGAAGGATGGAGGAGGTGACCTGTGGATTTCCGGGAGAGAAGCGGCAGCGTCGTCGAAGAGGGATGGAGAAAGCGAACTGTGGATTTCCGGGCGAGAAGCGGCAGAGTCGTCTAAGCATAATGGAGAAAGTGACCTGTGGATTTCAGGGACACCATCGGTAGCGTCGTCAAAGAGCAGTGGAGAGGATGGGCTGTGGGTTTCCGGGAGAGCGGCGGCAGCATCGTGGACGAGTAGTGGAGAAGATGTGCTGTAGATTTCCAGGAGAGCGGCGGCAGCGTCGTGGACAAGTAGTGGAGAAGATGGGCTGTAGATTTCCGGGAGAGTGGCGGCAGAGTCGTCGAAGCGTAATCGAGGAAGTGGCCGGGGGTTCGATGGGTTGGCTGACATTTGTTTTGCCTTGAGTGTACATCACCGAATTTCTTCTTGACATAATAAGGCTTACGGGTATTAAAACCCTTTGCCTTTGGGGTCAGCAGAAGATTTTCTTTATTAGCCTTAGCCTGTCGCTTTGGCTTGGCGTGGAAATGGCTTCCGCCTTTCGCTTTTTCGGCATCACAGGCACGGCAGAAGAGAGTAGTTTCTTGCGTCCGTAGAATCGGGGTTGATCCATGGAAGCAGATGGCACAATGCGGTATCTGGACAAGGGCAAGTTCAGATACACATCATCGAGTGGGAGGCTATGCATAGTGTGTAACCTTTTATGCATGGCGACGAGGTACATGTGTTAAAAGTGGGTGTACTCTAATGTGAGTCATTAACGTATAAATACACCATCCATTTTGTGGATTCACTGCACATTGAATACACATCGACTAAACATCCAATATACATTCTTGTGTTTGTATTTCTTTCTACTCGCAGCAATGCCTGTTAAAAAGATTTCAAAGGATCTCAGCATGAGAATTAAGGAGATGTACACGAGCGGACAATGAATTGCAGATTTCCAACGCTGGTTAGCTGCTTCTGGCCTTGTTGTGCCATCAACCACCGTGTGCTATCATGCACACGGAAAAAACAAACAACGCACGAGGACACCAACGGTAACAAACGCGTAAGTATATTTATATAACTATATAATACAGTATATCTATTATTGTTTATATTGATGCATATTAATATCACTATATATTGTGTAGATCTATCTAATTTTATAGTTATTTCGGTATATTTATATAACTACAGTATATAATACAGTATATCTATTATTGTTTATATTGCTGCATATTAATAGAACTATATATTGTGTAGATCTATCTAATTTGATAGTTGTTTCGGTATATTTATATAACTACAGTATATAATACAGTATATCTATTATTGTTTATATTGCTTCATATTAATAGAACTATATATTGTGTAGATCTATCTAATTTGATAGTTATTTCGGTATATTTATATAGCTACAGTATATAATACAGTATATCTATTATTGTTTATATTGCTGCATATTAATAGAACTATATATTGTCTAGATCTATCTAATTTTATACTATTTTTACTGTAAATGATGTGCTGTACTTGTGGCCTACTGCACTGTAACTTATTGTATTGGTGTTTTTCTGTACACTGTAGGGAGACAACTCTTCTGGTCAACAAAATAAGTGAAGGGAATGATGAGAAGAGTGCCTTAAGGGTCAAATACACTCTGCAGCAAAATGTTACGCCGGTGCTGCCCGCAGACCAGACTCGTCCCTTATACTGAGGTGGGGCGTATATGTGCACGCACCCTCAGCAGAAGGAGCGTGTCCGGATTTTGGTGTTTTGGCGCTGCCAGGCCAGGTGTGAACAGGTGTAGCAATACTTGCCGGTACCGGTACTGAAGAGGCGAAGTCGTTGCCGTTAGCCAAGTTCGGGGATAGAGAGATCCGGAAGGTCGAGGACCAAGCTGAGGTCGAGGGACGAAGAAGCTGCAGGGTCAGGAGGGAGCCGGGATTCAGAGCCAGATAAGCACGTCCGCCAAGCCGGGTCACAACCTTAATGCACGAAGACAAAGGTGAGAGCCAGAATAGACGTCTGTAGCAGAGACTATGTCGAGCGGTGTGAGAGAGGCAGAACAGGCATTAAGTACTGTCGTTTTGCTTGGAGATGAGGAGGAGCGCAGGAAAATGTGGTAAAAAAGCAAGAAAAAATAATATATATAGTGCAGATTGTATTACACTGTGCAGATGGATATAATCTATAAAATAGAACTCACAAAAATCGCAGAAAGTATCACATGTCAGAGATCCTTCTCTCTCTGACTGGAGCCCTTTGAACAGTAATGGCCGGGAAGTCCCTCAAAGCACGGGTATGCAAGAATGAAGAAAAAGCCACAATAGTGCATACTATTCCAACATTATATATTTCACACAATTAACAAGAGTATATCACACTCACATTTGCCATGTTATAATCATATGGGGGAGAGAACCGTTGCTCATTGTTTGGTGCAGATGCAGGCAGCTTCACAGCGTCTTGGAATCTCTTACTGTGACTTCCGCATACGTCACAGCCGTCGCGTCACTATCGCTATCGCGTCACGGCTAAGGGCGGAAGTTCCCACTGGACGAGACCTTTGCCTGGATTCTGCCAGTCCTTCAGAACAGGTTCCCTCACTACAAAAAAGAGTTTGCAACCAGATGGATTACAGAGAGGTGACTCAAAGCCAATAATAGGAAAATTAGGCACGCAGGCGCAGAGAGGTGATGCTCGGCTAGGGACGGACGATTAAAAACACAATGACAAGCTTTAGAAACGGAATGGTTCTGGAGAGGTGTCTGTCGATAAGAGGTTCAACGTCTTGAGCGAGCCTTGTGTGTATGCGTGGGAGAGGGGGTACAGGGTACAGCTGCATGAAGGATTAGCTGTACTGCAGTTCAAAGAAATTACATATTTTCAAAAGGCAGGTCATAATAATAATAATTTGATCCCTACACCCCCAAATACATAAAAAGCACACAAATCAACCATGTGCAGTCAAACGCACAGGGTCGCAGTCAAAAGCTACAGCACAGATTGGATATCGTAATATCAAGATGGTTTAGGCAGGCTTGTGGAGAAAATAAAAATAAAAAATGAGGAGAAAAAAAATATATATTTTTATGGTCACTCACTCTTGAACTTCGCAAGCAAGCAGTGCTAACTTCAGCTATCAAGCAGGAATGTGATTGAAACCAGAAAGACACACATTCAAATTAATGTTGTGGGAGAGGTGTACTGTACTGTAGATAAGATAAGAAGTTGAAATACTGCAGTGCAGTAAATTATCCTGTGTGTGTGCGGGGGCGAGCAAGGGGAGAGTACTGTATAGGCCGAAATGTGATACTGTTAAAGTACACGCCTATGCGTTTCAACAATTTTCAAATGAGACATACAGCACTGCACATGCATGTATAAATATGCAATCATATGTGTCATGCATGCTGAAGAGAAGCTGCCTTGTTTTCTATGCTGAAGAGAATCTATTTTGTTTTTGTCTGCTGAAGAGAAGCTATTTTGTTTTTGTATGCTGAAGAGAAGCTATTTTGTTTTGTGTGCTGTATGTTTTTAAGACTCAATAAAGAAGCCTTATCAAGAGAACCCGTGTGTGTGGTTGCATGTACCCTGCAACAGTACCGAAGATCCGATAACTATCCTCACGGATCATAAGAACTTGCTCTACATTGAAGGAGCACGTCGCCTGGGAGCCCGTCAAGCCATATTTTCGCTATTTTTCTCTAGATTTAATTTCATAATTTCCTATCTTCCTGGATCCATGAATGTCAAAGCTGATGCCATATCTCATCAATTTTCTCTGGACGACAAATCTGAGGATCAGCAAATCCCATTCTGTCTCCTAAATGTATTCTTTCGGCCACATCATTTGGAGCACTCAAAGACATTGTTCACATTCACCCTGGCATCTCGCCACCGCACGACCATCTCTTCAATTCTTCTCTGCACTGTAAGAAGGTCCTTGAGTGGAATCATTCATACAAATCACCCTGGCACCAAGAGGACACTGGATCTCTCGCACATTTTGATGGTCGGGGATGCAAAATTACGTAATTTTTTTTATAGCTGCGTGCCCTACGTGTGCCAGGACTAAAACGTCCAGAATACTTCCCTCGGGTCTCCTTCAACCTCTACCTGTTCCTCACCGGCCATTGTAGAGTTACCTACCTCCATGGGTATGAACATGATTCTTGTAGTAGTGGACCGATTCTCGAAACAGGCCCACTTCATACCCATCAAGGGTCTCCCCAATTCTCCCAAATTAACCGATATCTTCATCAGGGAGATTTTTCATTTACATGGAGTACCCTTGGAAATAGTATCAGATAGAGGCTCTCAATTCATTTCCCGGTTCTGGTGCTCGTTTTGTCTCCAACTAGGTATCGCTCTTCATTTCTCATCTGGATACGACCCACAGACTAATGGTCAAACACTGCTTTGTATTGGACTCCCAAGACGACTGGGCTGAACTTCTACCCTGGGCAGAATTCGCCCACAACAACGCACAGAGGAGTTCAACCTTGGAATCCTCTTTCTTCGTAAATTACGGATCCAACCCGTCTACTCTTCCTCTTGTTCTACCTTCCTCAGGGGTCTCAGCGGCAGATGACAGAGTCAGTGAATTGCAAAACCTGTGGAAAAGTATTCAGTTCAACATCAGGCAAGCAGTCAATAGGCAGAAGAATGAGTCAGATTGCTACCGCAGACCTGCTCTGGACCTTAAACCTGGCGACAAGGTCTGGTTGTCATCCAGGAATATCAGGCTGAAAGTCCCTTCTATGAAATTAGCACACAGATTTCTTGAACCCTTCTCTGCCTCCGAGAGGATTAATCAGTTGCGTATCGACTCACTCTTCCTCCTTTCATGAGGATCCCCTTTATGTTTCAAGTTTCGCTTCTCAAACCCTTGGTCCAGAATGCTTATTCCGTTCCGTTTCTGTCCACTTCTCATATGGTCCATGGCCAACCTGAGTATGAGATACAGTCCATTCTGGATTCCAAGATCTCCAGACGATCTCTGCACTATCTGGTGCATTGGAGAGGTTTCGGTCCGGAGGAAAGATCCTGGATTCCGAGTCATCGGGTTCACGCAGCCAGACTGATTTGCATCTTTCATTCCAAATTTCCTGATAAGCCATCGTGGAGTCGCCCAGAGGTCGCTCCTAAAGGGGGGGTACTGTGATAAATCGCCATCCTGGCGTCCGTAGACAGTCTCCTTACCTCAATGACCCTCCCGCGATGGACATTCAGGATGCGCACTCTTGTGGTGCAGTTATGCGTGCGCGGATTTGCGTGGTCTAACTCTCCACCAGGGCTCTGACTCCGCCCCCTGCTCTGGCATGCGACGGATGCGATCGTCGAGCCTCCCCGCTGATGCGCGTTCCAAGCTCCGCCCCCGCTCTGAGGACGGACAGGACCGGTGTTGGTGTGACGCTCACTCCAGGCTCCATCCCTTGACCCCGTGACACGCGCGGGTCAGTGCACGATCAGTCCCGCCTCCATTCCTGATCAGGCTGTATCATAGGGCACACCTGTGTACACCAGCAGCCTATTGGATTTAACTTCCTGGTTCCTCCCTGGCTTTCTATTGGATTGTCTACCTTTATATACCTTCCTGCTGCAGACTATCATTGCTGAGCATAGTCTAGAGTGACACCATGCCTTGCTGCATTCTTGTCCTGTGACCTTGCCTTGCCTTGCTGTGTCTGTTAACCTCTCCTCTCCAGATCCGGCTACGAACGACCATTCTCCAGTCTCCAGTCCTGACCTTGACTAATTACTCCAACGATCCGCTACTCTCCTATCCTGAACCTGGTATGTACCCCGACGATCCTCTACTCTCCAATCCTGAACTTGGCTACGCACCCCGACGATCCGCAACTCTCCAATCCTGAACCTAGCTACGCACCCCGATGATCCCCAACTCTCCACTCCTGACCTGGCAAGCACCCTCAACTATTCTCACATCTCTAATCCTAACCTTGCTTGCACTGTTGAGGTTCCCTTCTCATGTCAGGGTCTCTGCTCAGATGTGGATTGCCAAATTAGTATAACACAAGCCTGGGTGCACCCCGGATCCCAATAAATGACACAGAGTCATGTATCAGTTCCCTCAGGCTCCGTAGTTCAGACTGACGTGCCGAGTATATGTATTACAGAATATATATAGCAGACAATAAGTTTCAGTTTCGATTCTCTGTAAACCATAAGTTTCAGTTTCGATTCTCTGTAAACCATAAGTTTCAGTTTCGATTCTCTGTAGACCAGCTGAATTCACAGGAAACCGAGAGTTAGCAAAAAAGGCTCCTGGTTGAGTTTCGATTCACCTCAGAGAGAGAGAGAGAGAGAGACTTATTAGCTTATATAAAAACATACTGCGTTATTTCCAAGCCTTGCAGTTAAAGCAGATTCAATATGGCGGAATGCATACAAAATGGACGAATAGTTTCTTATAATACTTTATTACCTTCACATTCCCCCCTAGACACTAAAAGGACATTTTGTATAGGAAGGGGTCTGTCCCTAATTTCTGTTTCTTGTGCTAGAGTCCCTACCTGAGGGTGTTGGTCGGCTGTTCATGGGCTTGTCCCATCCCCGACAACTTCTGGCTCGCTAAACTCGAATACCTTCAGTATACACAAAAGGGTTCCCTGACCTCAAACAAACACACTAGGGTCTGGGATTCTAGAGTGGTCACCCCTTATTCGAGTTTGGTTGTACTGTAATTGAACATCTTGGGTGATTTCTGCAGTGGTATATCTTCCAGATCAATATTGTCTTTGTTGTACATTACCATTGTGGGTATAACCTCAGACCCAGCCTTCTTACAGAGACCCTTACAGCACGGGATAACACAGAGGACCACTACTGCCAGAACCAAAAGTATAATCAGGAGAAATATTGCCAGTTGTGTCAACCATTGTCGCCAGCCAGACAGCCACGAGAAATACTTGTCCCATGGGTCTGTTATACCAGAATTTCTTTTAAGTTCATCAGACAAATCTTTCAGTTTATTAATAGCTGTGGTAACCTTACCGTCCAGGCCTGTGTTCCCGGGAATATATGTACAGCACGCATCTCCAATCATATGGCAAACTCCCCCTTTTTCTGCTAATATCATATCTAAAGCCATTCTATTTTGGAACGTCATAGTGGAAGTGGTTCCAAGTTGGTCAGCCAGGCCTTGTAGCGCATCACGGGTGTAATTCACAAACCTTTGTTGATTATAATAGATATAGTTAATCCAATCTACATTTTTATTAACCGTGACTAGGGGCATAAAGAATGACTCAAACCCAGCTTTTACCTGATCTCTGGCCTTAAACTCATCAGGAACTCCTCTCGGTACCCCGATGGCATCTATATATACATGTGGGTCTAAACTTCCTGCAGGGGCTTCTCGCTTACTGACTTTAATTGGTGATGATAATACCTTAGATTTTTCTGTACCAACAGGGATTATATGCATTGGCATTAGAATTTTGGTCAGTGCACACTGACCTGTCCAGTTACCTTCAAGTCTGGTTCTTAATTTTAGATCCCCACATATCCAGTATATATCTCCTAACGATTGGACCTGATTTTGTAACTTAATACTGGAAATATTAGAGAAAGTGTCACAATATCCTTGGGAGAAATTACCTAAAAACCTGTTTCCCTGTAGAGACTCATAGCAGGTATAGTTCCCCTTGTATACAGTGATCCCTTCCCCTGGTTTTGGGGTTTTTGTTGTGAGTGGATATTTTTGTTTCCAATCTTCACACTGGGAGTGATTGGTACTTGTATTGGTATATAGACTAATGAAACATTCTTCTGCATTGATGGGTATATTTAAAGGCACTGTGCCGAGATGGGGCCTAGCTGCAGCACAAACATAGCAGTTACTTTTGTTATTTTTTTGAGTGGTGTATCTTATCCATTCCAACCAAAGGTTGGTGTCTGGAAAACCTGTTTCTATGGCCAGTGTGTCTTGGAAAGAGGGATCTGCTGTGGCTACCATACCTTGAAATGTCTGAATCCGGGGGGCCACGGGATTTTTCTCTATCTTGGGTTTTTTTTGGGACATCTGCCAATCTTTAGATTTATACATATCCTGAATTCTGAACTTCCCGTAGGCTCCCCTTGTACCCCCTTTCATCCAATTTCCTAGAACATATACACCAGCATCCCCGGGGCTCGGGTTTTCTATAGTTAATATGAGTTTCATTATTTTACCCGTCTTACCACTGACTAGACATGTACCAGTTTTTCGCAAGATCATTCGACTGATTAGAGACTTGCCATTTCTGTCTTTTCGTGCTAGGCCATTCTGTGGTTGGTATCCCCAATCTGTTCCCGTGTTCCATCCTACTGCTCCCCAGTAATCACATTCCTGTCCCCAATAACTGTCTGTAACACATATATATATGGCTCTAGAGTTCGAAGTGTCTCGGTACATATTACACTGCCAATCGGTTGAGGGACAGCTGACAATATTACAGTAATCGAAGGAGAAGGTAGCTACATGAGTATTGGATGAATTATACCAAAACGTGACTGCCCCTTCATGTTGGGTGATAGCAATCTCTTGTGCCTCCCCCAAACCTAACAAACAAAGGATATACAGAATCATTTTTTCTCCGAAAGAGGTGTCGCTGTTCTCTTGCAATGAGATGCGTGGATCCAGGTAGTTTTTCCTTGAATCTTGACTGAGGTGGGTGTGACTAGAGTTACCAGATGAGGGCCTGTGTATCTGGGATCCAGTGCGTGTTTTCTCACGTGCTTCTTTACATACACCCAATCACCTGGCTTTATTTCATGGGTTGTGTCATCCGTGCTGGAATCTGGAAGAGAAAGTGACACTGCAGAATGGAGGTTAGATAACTCTTCACTTAATTTGATAACATAATATACCTGCCTATCATGCATTTCAGTGAGATTTATATTCCCTTTATTATCCCTAATTCTGACTGCACTTCCAAATAATACTTCGAAGGGAGACAACCCAGATCTAACCTGTGGGGTGGTCCTAACATGGAACAAAACTATAGGTAGAAGGTCGGGCCAGGGGAGTTGACTCTCTTGGGTCATTTTTAGTAGAGCTGTTTTAAGGGTCTGATTCATCCGTTCAACCTTCCCGCTACTTTGGGGGTGATATGGGGTATGGAGGGCTTGTTTCATGCCCAGGGCCTCCAATATTTCCTTGAAGATATGGCGGTGAAGGCTGGTCCTTGGTCGCTCTCTATTACTTCAGGGAATCCAAATCTGCAACAAAGTTAAGTGATTAGCTTCTTAGCAGTGATTTTCGCTGTCATATTGGGTACTGGGTAGACTTCGGGCCATCCTGAGAACATATCCACTACCACAAGTGCATACTCATATCGTCCTGACTTCGGCATCTGGATATGATCAATTTGTATTCTCTGAAAGGGAAAGTCTGGCTTCACAAGATGTTTTGGAGGTGTAGGTTCAGTTTTTCCTGGATTGCAGGTTTGACAGATGACACAAGCTTTATTCAGTTCCACCAAAATCCTTCTTATACCAGGTGCAAAGTACAACTTGTTTATTACTGCTAATGCTTGGTTATGTCCTCTGTGAGTAGGTCCATGTGCCCAGGTGGCGATTGCATGGTACATGTGTCGGGGCACACAAATCTGGTCTTTAATTTTCCATAGTCCAGTTTGTTTTTCTTGTGCTGCCCCTGTCTTTTCCCAGCTCTCTTTTTCTTCTTTGGGTACTGTTCCTTGTTCCTTCTTCATCTGTTCTTGGTAAGGATCTATATCGTCCATGGGAGGATTTTTCTTGGCACTTCTTGTAATTACTGGTGCTACAACTGTGGCTTCCTGCAACGCTGATGATGGTGGATTTTTTCGAGTCTTATCTTCTTGAAGGGCAGCTTGCTTGGCTGCTTGGTCCGCAAGGAAATTTCCCTGTGTCTCAGGTGTATTCACCTTTCCATGTGCTTTGATTTTTACTACTGCCATTTCCTTGGGTAGCTGTAGAGAGTCCAATAGTCTTCTTATGGCATCTGCGTGCTTGACCGGCGTTCCATTTGCTGTGATGAATCCACGATTAGCCCAAATGGTTTCAAAATCATGAGTGACTCCAAAAGCATAGGCACTGTCTGTGTAAATGTTGACCTTTTGACCTTCTGCGAGGTTACAGGCTCTTTCGACAGCAATTATCTCCGCTTCTTGTGCCGATATATGGCTGGGGAGAGCTTCTGCTTGGATCACTTGGTCGACTGTGGTGACGGCATATCCGGTATGGAAACGTCCATGTTCATCAGCAAATCTGGAACCATCAGTAAAGAAGGATAGATCAGGGTTTTCGAAAGGCGTCTGTTGAGCCCGGGATGGGGTACCTTGCCGCTGTAGTTCTATTATACAGTCATGGTCTTCAGACTCATGGATACCCCCTTCCACCGGAATCAAAGTTGCAGGGTTGAGTACTGTACATTTCTTCAGAGTGACATTGTCCGGTATTAGCAGTGCAGACTGTAGCCTCAGTAAACGTTGCATGGTTAGGTATTTCGGCCTAGACAGGTTCAGGATAGCATGGATGTCATGCGGTGCTTGGATAACAAGAGGGTGACCCAGAACAATGTCCGCTGCCTTGTTGAAAATTTCGAATGTTGCTTGTACTGCTCTGAAGCAGGATGGGTGCCCTTGTGATACTGAGTCCAATTTAGCAGAGTAGTAAGCCAGAGGTCTCATTCGGTTACCGTGTGGTTGTGCGAGGACACCGGCGGCGAATCCATCATATTCATCCACGAAAAGAGTGAAAAACTGGTCATAGTCTGGGATGCCCAATGCAGGGGCGCGCGTAACTAGATCTTTTAGCGTTTGAAAGGACTCTTGTAATTCTGTTCTGTGGGCTGCGTCATGAAGTAGATCTGTATTTTTCACAGCTTCATACAGAGGTTGCATATATTGTGATGCATTAGGAATCCATTGGCGGCAAAAGGTGATGAGTCCCAAGACCTGTTGTAGAGTGCGCACAGTTGTGGGCATTTTTAATCCAGCGACTGTCTCGATACGGTCGGGAGTGAGATGTTTTTCACCTTTATATACACAGTGACCAAGAAAAACAACTTTCGGGCTACACCACTGTACTTTGGCTTCCGAGACCTTTGAGTTGATAGATGCGAGATGGACCAGTAGGGACACTGAGGCCTGTTCACACACTGGAACAGAAGGGGCACATATAAGAAGATCATCCACATATTGAAGTAACATGATTTCCGGATGGGCTTGTACCCAGGGTTCAAGGCAGAACTTCATGGCCTGTGTGAACTGGTTAGGGCTATTCTGGGCACCTTGTGGCATGACAGTCCAGGTACGCTGAGTTCCTCTGAAGGTGAAGGCGAAAAGATACTGAGAGTCTGGGTGAAGAGGCACGGAGAAAAAGGCATTTGCCAAATCCAGGACCGTATAGGCCTCACAGTTAGGCGGGATTTGGCTAAGAAGAGTATGTGGGTTAGGCACAACTGGAGTTTCCAGAATGGTGGCGGCATTGATTGCCCTGAGATCTTGAACCAGTCTGAACTTCGCTGGTTCTCCTTTTGCTGTTTTCTTTTGGACTGGAAACAGAGGCGTGTTACAAGGTGAAGAACATTTTATCAGTGCTCCTTTTTCTTCAAGCATCGCAATTTGCTGTTGAAGACTCTGTTCTGTTATAGACTTCAGTGGGTATTGTGGTACTCTTGGAGGTATGACGTTAGGCTTAAGTTCCACCCTTACAGGAGGGACTGGCAGATGACCAATATCATCCGGGCCTTGGGACCACACACTGGTAGATACCTTGTCTTTCACCCACTGTGGGACAGGAGATGGAGGGTTCATGGTTAATATCTGCTGGAGAAGTATTGGGAGAGCGTGGAGACAACATGATGCTTCTTGTTCTTCAGGGCAGTTGGGATCATGCAATTGTACCCGTAATCCTGAGTCGTCATATTGCAGGGTGGCTCTCATATGGGATAGTAAATCTGCTCCCAATAAATTAACAGGACAGGATCCAGAGACTAAAAATCGGGACATAACTTCTGGGAAAGGTCCTACATGGACTGGTACAGTGAGAGGAGTTTCGACTGATTGTCCTGTGATTCCAATACAAGTCATAAAGTCAGGGGAGAGGTCTATTCCTCTGGGTAGATCTTTGGCTGATATGACGGATCTGGCCGCTCCCGTGTCCACCATAAAGGAGACTGGTTCACCAGCAACTTGTAGAGTGACAGCTGAACCATTAGGGTAGGTGTGTTTGGATATGGCAGCCATGGTGGAGACGGGTTGTGCCTGGCTTCATTGCGGGGGTGGATCTTGCGGAGGAGGGTAAGTATCATGAGGATATGGTCTTGGAGACGGCAGTCTTTGTTGGATCTGTGCTTGCTAGGGCTGTAACGGCTGTTGGGACTGTGGCCAGTTGGAAGGTGGCTGACTACGCCAAGAAGGTGGCTGCTGGGCCTGTAATGGTTGTACGGGTGGAATTCCTCTCACACGATCTCTACAGTCCCTCTTGATATGTCCGATACGGCCACAGTGGTAGCATGGTCCTCTAGGCCTTTGTTGATTTGCTGCACGACCATCCTGATATCCCTGGTTTCCCTGGTACTGAGGTGTTGTTGTACAATTATCCTGGTACTCCTGGTACTGAGGGGCTGGTGGGTACAATTGGCGCGGTGGCTGCATTGGTACTTGAGGTGAGGCGCTATACAAAACACCAATTCGATCATCCTCCTTTTCTTCTGGGGTAGCTACCATCGTCTTCTTCACGGAAGATTGTTTCTTCTGGAAAGCTTTGGCTATTGTGAGGGCTTCTGTGTACCCTAATGAGGTCATCCAGGGACACCCTTCTTGGACCGCAGCCCGTAGCTTGGGAGTAAGTCCATCCATAAATGCTGCTGCTAGCAGATTGGCTTGTAATTTATTGCTGGTGGAGAACCCCATATCTCTAAACATTTGGAGTAGTCTAGTATGATATTTCTCGACTGATTCAGTAGCTTCTTGGGTGACATCCTTTAGTGATTCAGTCTGCTCTGTGAGTCTATCCTGGGCCCATACACTGGCGACACACTTTATTCGAGCTCGGCTAGTCCCACGAATTCGGGTATACCCGGGTGTATTGAGGTTTGTGACTGTTTTCTGCCCGAGTGCATTGGGTTATTTTCCAGGCAGGGATTGAAGCATTTTATTCCCGCTGGCTGCAATACTGCACAGTATATATATATATACTGCATTACAATTCATGAATTTATGCCATCTGGTAGACACGCGAAGCATTGCAGCCTATTAAATCCTAATCATTATCATTTAACAGATCAGCCGCCCATCAGCCAGACATGAACCCAGGCTGGGAAGGCAAATGCAACGGGGCTTGTCAGAGGTGAGGAGCGGCGCATTCCAGGTATCTGCCAGGTACATACTGGGTATTTGCTCGAATAAAGTGTGTCGGTGCAGTAGTTGTATTTGTTCTAGGAAGTCTTCTCCAGATTTATAGTCTGTGGTGTCAACTATCCTAGCATCATTGAGGGATTTCTCAACAAGGGGCCAAAATGAGTCTCCCGCTTTTAACATGGTGAGAGATTTTAAATCAGCCCATGTTGCGGAGTAGTTCTGCTGAATCTGACGTAACATTCTATAAAAGGGCATGGGCTTGTCTTCCGGATCGGGGAGTTGCTGTAAGAGGGTGGAGCTTTGTTGGGGCGTGAATTTGATGTACCTAACTGCTCCTTCCGGAACGTCTTCACTCCACGGTTGGGAGACGGGAGGAGCATTTCCGTGTTCTGCTTTTACAATAGGAAAAGAGCGGACCGTGTCTGAGGTAGCACAGGCGGCTTGAAAAAGCAGTGGCCTGACAGAGTCATTGGCAACAAGCAGAATACTTTCAAGATTGAGGGGTGATTCTCTGATCGTACTGAGTACTGCTTGGACTATATGTTGGATACATTCTTTTATGGGATACCCGAAAAGACCACCAGAAATGGGAGGGAACGCTATAGTGCGTCTGGGCATGGCCGCACTATTGAGGCTGGAAGCATAGATTAGGGATGTATGGATAACGGCTTGGAGGAGTTGTTTGGCTCTTTCTGGAGCATAGTCCCTATACACTGGCCCTGCTGCATGGATGATTAAATTACAGGGTAAATCTCCGGGCCCGGTGGCAGCTATACCCCCGACTGATACCTCTCCATGTTTCTGAATATAAATATTAGAGTCACGCTGTATGGCCTCACCCCCTTTCTCACAAATTAATTTAGCAAGGCCCCCATTATGTTGGAGCCTCCCATTTGCTGGATTAACTATCGCGCCAACCGACTAGCTAGTAATGTCTGCCTGCATCACTTTTACAATAATTTGACGGGTTGGGCCGCTAAATATACGTTCAAACAGTAATTCGGGTTCATCATACGTAACAAAAGAGTCAGAATATGGTAGTGCCTGATAAGCTGGGGTCCCGGCGGAGGTTGCATCTTCCTCAGCAGGGGCCCCATTATCCATCTGAACCAGACAATCTTGCGGTATACTGGGATACATTTTAACAGGGTCGGCTGGTTTGGCTTTGGGATTAAAATACTGGCCAGTGGGCGTGACTAAGGGGCACACAAGAGCCTCACCAGTTTTAATATCGGGGGACATGGACGGTCGGGCGGCCCCACAATAATAACAATTTTCCCGTGTTTTGGGATTTTGACACTGGCAAACAGAACATACCCAATAAGGGGCCGGTACAGGGGCTGAGGGAGAGGGTCTACCTGTCGTCTGCGGGTATGGGGGTGGATCTCCCTGTAACATTTGGTCTTTTTCTGCCACTACCGAACCAGGGGTCACATTTTCTGGTTTCACATAACAATAACATTTCTTATTTCTCTCTCCACACTCTACTTCTTCATAACCTTCTTTCTGAAGATCTATAGCAACACTCAGAAATTTCTCTGCATTTTCCCACAGGCCTTCATCTTTCAGTTTCCCCTTACACATTTGCATATTTGTTCTTAACAACTTCGGTTGCAATCTTCCCGTAAGGGGTAAATCTAACAGTTTGAATAACAATTTACATTTCTTGGTATACTTCTTTCCCTCCCGTTCTGTCACAAGAGTTACGGAATCCCGTGCACCAGAAGGCAAATCCTTCTTTAAAAACTGCGAGAACATTGTCTATATTAAAAACAACCTCGGACATGTGCGCCAATTACCGGCGGTACCTGGACTCTTGAGCTTCAGCGATAAATTGACCTAGACGGGGAGGCGCGCAGACCGTCCCCGGACCGTCACCTGTATGGACGATCCTCCTATTATCTAACAATAGATATCCTTACACACTCGTCCCCTAACTACTTATAATGTCGTTATTCCGTAACCCTTATGACATATGAACATAAACCACACATCTGGCAGGCACAAGACCTTACCAACTATATAAATCCTTGGCGGGAACCACCGGACTCTATGGTCTTGTATAGATTAACAATACTGTTACCGTCAACCAAGAGATCGCCAACCTGAACAGACTGACAGGAGTTCGGTGAAAATATATTCTGAATATATCTTACCTTGTCCTTAGAGGTTGATCAGGCCTCAATCAGTCCGGCTAGGGGACGGTCGTCCGTGGATAGAGACGGGTCCAGGATTGTTCCGGTGTCCCTTCACAAGGATCCTGCCGACTACGCCAAATGTTGAGGTTCCCTTCTCATGTCAGGGTCTCTGCTCAGATGTGGATTGCCAAATTAGTATAACACAAGCCTGGGTGCACCCCGGATCCCAATAAATGACACAGAGTCATGTATCAGTTCCCTCAGGCTCCGTAGTTCAGACTGACGTGCCGAGTATATGTATTACAGAATATATATAGCAGACAATAAGTTTCAGTTTCGATTGTCTGTAAACCATAAGTTTCAGTTTCGATTCTCTGTAAACCATAAGTTTCAGTTTCGATTCTCTGTAGACCAGCTGAATTCACAGGAAACCGAGAGTTAGCAAAAAAGGCTCCTGGTTGAGTTTCGATTCACCTCAGAGAGAGAGAGAGAGAGACTTATTAGCTTATATAAAAACATACTGCGTTATTTCCAAGCCTTGCAGTTAAAGCAGATTCAATATGGCGGAATGCATACAAAATGGACGAATAGTTTCTTATAATACTTTATTACCTTCACAGCACTACCAACCTAGCCGCGCCCACGCGGCAGTGGGTTGGCGTTACTCAATTCCCAACCTCAGCACGCTTTGTTTGTGGTGAGCTACGTGTTACAAAGGGTTTGGGACAGACTGGAGATTGCTTCTTACCTTCAGAGCTGCTTGGGATGGCACACATCTACTGTAAAAGGTTAGAATAAGTTTCCTGATGGTGGCCTGGGGTGATTAACCCAGTGTGGTCCCATTCAAAAGCAGAGTTAAACCTCCAGGGCCACTTAATGTTTTCAAGGGCCATGATTTAAAAATTAAAACGGCAGCTTTGACTGCTGCTTTAAAATATATATTGCGCTGGTAAAAATTTGTATTTTCTTCTGTATAGTACATGCTATTCTAGAGCTGTAACATCTATTTACTTTACTATGGATTCATAATAACTAAACTATCAGCCAAAACAAATTGTAGAACAGAGATTGGGTAGAAAATTGTTATTTACATTTTAAGAGATAATTCACACAGGGAAAAATAGGATAACACAGGTGCAATTTTCTCTCTATTTGTGTTCTGTAAACATAAACTCCCTTATCTCCCTAATTAAATGTATCAATTTTTGCATTTAATCATTGCTTATTCTATATTCCTTTGCCAAATTAATATTGTTTTAATTATTTGCACAGTATTCATTGTATAACAGAATGCAATTTCAAATAATAGGCTTCCTTTTAAAAATTGATAAATATTAATGCATATTAGCACTAGGATAATCACTATAGTTAATAAAGAAGAACAAACAAAATGTAGAACACGTCTCCTACATTTCTTCCTAATTCCTGTTGCCATTTTTCTCAAACATCTGCAGGCTCTGATAAGGACAAAGAGTTGAGATTGATCTGTAAAGTAAAGAATCTTTGTACACTTTCTATAGTGCTCATCTTTACTAACATCTAAATGTACAAAGTATGCCATTACTGTCAACAATGGTGGGTGTATATCTGATAAGTATATATTCAGGATAGATAAAAAGCTTGAAAACACTTGTCACTTTTGTACTGAAAAGGGATTAAATACTTGCAATTTCTTTTAATGAAAGGACATGTTATCTTTAAAACATATTGAGCAGCACTTTGCCAAGTATAGTTATTAGTGAAAGATCTTGAGAGTTGAAAAGGAACATATGAAATTGTGTTAGCAATTACAAGAACTTATATTTAATTATACAGTATATATGTTTAATACATATATTACACTGTATACTGTATACTGTATACTAACAAGCCCTCATATTTCCTTTTTGGGTCGGCCACTAAAGTTTTAATATGTTTTTATTTTGACTTTGGTTTGTTCTATGGAGAAAATATAAATGTACAGTATTATGAAAGACAGAATACAATTGTGTCATTGCTTTCTTATTAAGTTTTGATGTAATTAACAATATATTTAGCACAAATACTCCAGCGCAATAATTCTACCCTCTTCAACCAACTACATTTGGTCTCCTGGCACTAACCACCCCACGTTGGGCAGAGCAGCACAAGCCCCACCAGCTTAAATGAGAGGCCAGGGTACATTACGTCCCACCCAGGTAATGACTGTGTTTCTGGGCACCAGAATTCTTGTCAACCATCTGTCCCTCCCACTCAGCATATTCTTTTAACTCTTCCACTCCTACAACTACACCCAATGTATAGGTCAGCTGACACCTCCCACACAAACCCCTATTGTTCAACATTTTGCAGGGGCCTAGGTGTAAAGATTCAGTCAAGGCTATGGCTGGAACTTGTCCTTGCATGGCTGTAGAGGTTCCTGGCAAACCTCTCCCTGAACTGAGAAATTGGGTGCAGCTGTTTCCTGGACTTGAGTTGCAGCTTGCCTTGTTGCTGCCTGCTGTGTAACTATTGGTTCTCCTTGCCATTTAGGGTCAGCCTCTTCCACTAGGAAGGTGCTGAGCATAATTCATTGTAACCTGTGCTCGTCACAAGCACCTCTTCTTTGCTGGCCTGTGACTATTCTGTTCCTGAAGCCTTCCCTGTGCTGAAGCCTTCTCAGTTCCTGAGGCCTTCCCGGCACTGAAGCCCCTGTGTGGAAGCTTTCTCTTTTCCTGAGGCCTACCCTGCCTTCCCTGTTTGCTGAGGACTTCCCTGGTACCGACCACAGCCTGTGACAGTGATAATCGCTCCTGCGCCATCTGCCTTGACCCCAGCCTGGATATCGACTAAGCTGCTCTCTCCAACCCTGACCTGGCTACCCACAACTACGGAACCCACAATCTGGACCCGGCTTTGTGGCCCCAGGTTGATATTTCATTATCCCCAACTTGGCCTTACTCTCCGGTCCTGGTTTGTGGTGAGCACATCCGTTACACTAGGTAATGACTTTATTCCAAGACTCGGTTATCCTGTTGGCAGGCCTAGAGAGTGATACAGTACCACTTCTCTGAACTCCTTCAAGGCCTTTTATCTGGTCACACTATATACAGGAAGCACAGGGGTTTCAGCTCCACAAGTAGTTCGGAGTAGAAAAACTATGTGTTCCTTGCCAATAATAGGTGTTCATCTGCCAAGGAGGTGAAGATGATGATATTTCATATCTGATATTCCACTCAAGTAAATGAAACGACAGTAATACTGTCACCTCCAAAATAATTATTTATCTAAATGTGGTACTCTTATTTTTATGTCAATCTTTAAAGATGGCACTAGCAGTGAAATACCAGTATATATTTATTGTCTCTTATCCCTCTCATGAAAACTAAACAGCAGTAACACCAACTCATCCAAAATATTGTATCAGTAAATGTAATACTGATTGTACTATACAGGTGTACTGTACTGTACTGTAGCTTGAAAGATGTTGCAACATATGAAATACATATTTTATTTCCTATCCCTCTCTGAAAAACGTAATATAAGTAACACTATCACCCCAACAATTGTAATGGTCCTGTAGAAGTATAGCTTAATCTTAGGCTGTCATACCTAGAATTAGTCCAATAAGGGAATTCTTCATAAATATACTGTAACATTGTGTAAAGAGCATCTGAACCATCACAGGTTACTCTCAAGAGACCTGTGGGGTTTTAAAACCTTTGATCTTACTATTCAATTTCTAAATACATCTCTCGTGTATCCAAGAAAAGGTATGCAAAATATATGTAAGTTTATGTTACGTTACAAACATTTGAAATGTGGGTCCCTAGCCCACAACTCTGTCTCTATTTTCTTCAACATTAAAACGGCAATGTCTCAATTAATTTCTTATCTTTAAATGAAAAGTAAATGTAATGTAACTAGGAAAACACTATATTTTAAATTGCATTGTGGGATGAGCAATTAAACCTAATAGGACGAAGATTCATACTGTAGCACAGAATGAAACAAAGGCAAAACAACATTTGAAATGCCATCAATTTGTCAATTTTGACATCACATTGTACTAATATCCCCAAACTTCAGTTAAAAATGGTAAGGTATGGCCAATTTAATTTGCACACTATTGTGTGGTATTATACAAGTCTACAGATGCAGGGGCCATTATTTTAATAAATCACTGCGCCATTTTCGTGTGCGCTGCTGTACTCCACGCAGCATGAACGCGGCCAATCGCCCCAGGCACACGTGTTTGTCGCGGTTGCTTTGTTTGAATTTCATGGATTGTGTGCAATTAAATGCAATGAAATGAATGCATTGTAATGTGTACAGTACTGTGCTACTGTGTGAATTTCAGGTGTTTAAAAGCCAGAACACTAAAATGCCCTTTGATGCCCTCGCCTGCACTCGCGTCTTGAGGCGATATGGTTCTAAGCAATCCCACGCCATGACATGGGTTTCCCGAGGTATACGTGATTTGTTAAAATAATGGCCACTGCATATGTAAAGATAAGCCTAGTTTCCACTGACAGTCGAGGCACTGGCAACAAAGTTGTCCAGAAGGGTGGTTAGTGTCTTTCACAATTATCAAGCACTGTCCTGAAGTCAATCAAAAACGTAAATACTGAATCCCACTTCAACTCTCATATTATTGTGACTTGAAAAGAAGTACATTTAATATAATATCACAAACTGCAAAAAACTTCCATGCAACAATGACGCTCTCATTTGCAACGCGCTGTCCAAAAGTTGGAAAACAAAATAAAATACACAAAACTCATTATTCTCAAGAAGGCCTTTATGTATGGACAGTTACAAATATGGCGCAATACAAGCTCTCCCTGTGCGTCACTTGGAATGGTGGACAGAAGGACAGAAGGAATAACTCAGTGGAGGTCCCTGCTTCTGAATGAGAGTTCTGTAGCATTAATCCTACCAGGCCATCAACAGTCTGCACCAGAGGTGCGCAGAGAGCATAGAGAAGCATTCCCTCTCTCTGTGTCTCCCTACACAGAGGTTAGATCAGACTGTGCTTTTATTATTATGATTTTTAGTACATATGATTGAAGCAGGGGTCTCTGGAGCTGAACCGCATTGATTTCAGTTCCGGGGACTCCCCTTCATCCTGAGGTACAGGCTTCCGTTTGGGGTGCCAGTATCTCCTGCAAGTTTAAATCTCCCGCATCATGGCCCACATGACCGGGATATTTAAACTTGCTGGAGATACCGGAGAGATAACATGCAAGCAAAAAAACAAAAAAAAACAAAGATACACACACACACCCAGTGAACACAAAGTTTAGTTGTTGTTTCGCTCACTGAAAAATTAACCAAGAACAGGCATACCCAGCATTAACGTACGCAATGAGTCTAGAGCATGTATGTAAAGCGAAAATGTACTCAAAGTGAAGCACTACCTTTTTTCCACTTATCGATGCATTTACTGTACTGCAATCGTCATATACGTGCTTATCTGATGTAAATAACATATTTGTAACAGGCTCTATAGTCTCCCTGCTTGCGCACAGCTTCGGTACAGGTAGGGAGCCGGTATTGCTGTTCAGGACGTGCTGACAGCCATGCGGCTGCCGTTTTCCTATTGGGCGATATGTCCTTACTCACGAGTGTACTTAAAGTGAGTGTCCTTAAATCGGGGTATACCTGTATGCAGGCATCCCATTTTACTAAAATCGTACACCTAGAATAAAACCAATGAAGCTCCAATCATTATTCAGACTGCTAGCAGACAAAGGAGCAAACTGCTGCAATTGGAAATATTTGCACTGTGCTTTGGAGACGATTGCATCATCTTAATTTATATTTCCCAAGTATCTAGAGTAAAACTCCAGTACATTTCATGTTGAAGTAAAAGTACAAGTGAAGTAAATATCACCACAACTCTTGGGAGGAGGGCACTCTCAATTCCCATGATTCTGAGTGAAGAGATCTGGTGTCCATTTTGATTCTTGCTTTTTTACATTGATTCTGACAAGTGAACTTCTAAATTAGTAAAGTAGATATTCCTTGTACCCAGTTATTTAGCACACAACTTGCTATTTAAATATACAGTAGTCACTATATTGCCATATAGGGTAAGTAAAATTGTTTTAGAATGGATGTATTTTACAGCCTGCTCTTTGTATTTAGTATGTATGCATGCTAAATTTAAAAGAGAAAGTAGCAAATTACAGTGAACAGAAAAATATCCAATTTAATTGTGAATGTAAAGTTCATTATCCCTACATCTAGTTGTCCTGCATTACATTTTGGGGGATTTTAGCACTAACCATGACAAAATAATTTTCATAAAGGGGGAAATATCACACCAATGTAACTTAAAAGCCCTGTAATTGTCCATAACAACAGGTATGTTATGACTAACATTGTTTTAGTCATTAGAATTATATGCTGGGATTTCGGAATAAAACTGCACTTCTGAGTATTAGAACAACTATTTATAAACTCCCCCTCAATGCTCTGAGACTTTAGATTCATACTTTAGATTCACATGTCTTTTCCGCTTCAGACAGTCTAATTTAACTTGTGCATTTAAGTCTTTTCTTTCTTTAAACTTCATCTGACATCCTGTGTGCTGGGACTGTTTCAAACAGTTTATAGTTCAGAATGTATTGATTCAACAAACATTATTTATACTGTATTTAGTTTGGTGGCCCTGTCATCTTAAGTGCATTTGTCACCTGTTCAAGCACATTAATCAATGAAGATGACTGAGATAATAATTATATTCAATGAAGTGTCAACCTAAGGTGAAAAAAATATATATTTTTTTCCAAATCAATTTGCTAGCATTTTTTTTTTTTTATTATTTGAAGACGATCTTCCTTGTTTGTAGTTTGTTATATAGGGGCCTTAATAAGTAATACGTTTGGGGCTAATTTTTATATTATATGGTTGACACTTAGAAATGCCTTTTTATCCTGTATTGAATTACTTTGCTCTCTGTAAACACAGTAAGGTCTGTCACACAAAGGAATAGAAGCTGACATCAGGAAGACATTTTCTGTGGTTTAATTGCAGAGGTGAAGCACAATGTTTTGGGGGGAATCCCTTCATCATGTGCTCTACCGGAAAATCGGTTGCAGTTGGATAGAACAACATAACTAACACACTGTAATACTCATGTGTTTTGGTGCATGGTTATAAAATATAAAAAATGTATCATAAATATATATTTTTTGCATTTATAATCTAATATTTTAGGCTGTAACAACCATCTGACCTGTGTTCTACTCTTTGTCAGAATATACATAGTTAACTATCTAGCTAATTAGTTCCTGTCAAGTTAACTTACAATCCACCTATCCATGACTAATATAATTAAGGAATCAATAAAGGTATTTTATTTATAAAAAATAATATATATATATATATATTATTTTTCTTTGTCGAAACTTTTGTCTTTGTCTTTTTTTGTCTTTTTCTTTGTCAAACTTCTCTTCATGTGGTGCGTCAATAACCACACTCCTCCATACCTCTGGTAAGATACAGACATGTCTACACTTCTATATCAGATTGACATTGTTTCTTCATTTATTTAATTTCTCCTGACATCCACTCTGCCGAGTTCTCTCTTGTGCTCCACTGCTTATTTAATTAAATCTGCAGACTCACAGTGGAAACAAAGTTATAGAACACAGAACATATGTGAAAGTCCCTGACAGTATCACATACGACCTGTTACTCGTGGTCTGCTCCACCAAAACAACACTTACACAATAAGCATTCCTCTGGAAGTGAACACCAGCTTTTTTCCTGGATATATATATATATATATATATATATTTATACAATTATCATCTTAGACCTTGTTGATCCACTGCTGGATGAAGACCTCCCAATGATCTTCCAGGTACTTTGATTGCAAGGCTCTATTCTTCTATTCTCCCTGTTGGTTCAACAAATTCTCTAATGTTATTCTCCCAACATCATTATCTTGATTTTTTTCATAACCCTTGGAATTCATTTGTGTACCATCTTTGTCCATTTGTAGACAGTACTCAGGGAAAAAAGCTGGTGTTCACTTCCAGAGGAATGCATATTGTGTAAGGGTTGTTTTGGTGGGGCAGACCACGAGTAACAGGTCGTATGTGATCTAAAACACTAAACAACAAAAAAGGCAGCGTTAATTGGAAACTACTGAAAATGGCCAGCAGCCTGGGATATAACTCTGACACCCAAGGTCAGATACAGAGAATAGAAAAAAGTTATATCTATGGCGCTTAGCCCCAAGGTGAACTAAATATATAAAGAAATGTTATACAACCAGATGGAAGGTAGTATCCACTTGGGGTCTCCTCATGAAGACGATCAATCATGTAAAAAATATAAAAACAAACATAGTGTAATACAGTAACTAAAAAACATGCAACAACACTGACAAATATGGGACAACGAATGCTGAGACAAACAATGACTGAATTAAGTAAAAGGCATTTAATACAACAACTAAATGTGCAATAAAAGATATAACACTAAAAAGAATGGGTCACATGTGCACTCCAACAATGGCTAGACTGTCCGCTTACCAGACACTAAAAAGTAGAAGGCAGTGGATAAATCTGAGAGTATCCCCTCTCGTGATGGCAGATTTCAGCTCCCAAACGTCTCACATGATCAGCAGGAGCTTCCGAGGGGGACCCTCCCTGCTTTCCACACCACAGACCTCCGCAGGGCAGACGAACAGGGCAGCATATCCCAGGAGCAGGCGTCGTCACATGCGCAACAGCAGCGCAGGATCCAAGCCAACAGCAACAAGCCAGCGATATCGTCAATGCCCAGCTCAGCACAGCATCAGCCGTAGACAGCACAATGGCTGGGAATTGTCCGTGGGGATGGTAGTGAGAGTGTGGTCGATGCTGTAAGGACAACAGTGCATGCATAGACCATGGGATGTTTTTTAGTTACTGTATTATACTATGTTTGTTTTTATATTTTTTACATGATTGATCTTCTTCATGAGGAGAGCCCAAGTGGATACTACCTTCCATCTGGTTGTATAACATTTCTTTATATATTTAGTTCACCTTAGGGCTAAGCGCCATAGATATAACGCCATATATATAGCGCTATAGATATAACTTTTTTCTATTCTCTGTATCTGACCTAGGGTGTCAGAGTTATATCCCAGGCTGCTGGACATTTTCAGTAGTTTCCAATTAGCACTGCCTTTTTTTGTTGTGGTGGACCCATTCTTTTTAGTGTTGTATCTTTTATTGCACATGTAGTTGTTGTATTAAATGCCTTTTACTTAATTCAGTCATTGTTTGTCTCAGCATTCGTTGTCCCATATTTGTCAGTGTTTTTGCATGTTTTTTAGTTACTGTATTACACTATGTTTGTTTTTATATTTTTTACATGATTGATCATCTTCATGAGGAGAGCCCAAGTGGATACCACCTTCCATCTGGTTGTATAACATTTCTTTATATATTTAGTTAACCTTGGGGCTAAGCACCATAGATATAACTTTTTTCTAGGTCGTATGTGATACTGTCAGGGACTTTCACATATGTTCTGTGTTCTATAACTTTGTTTCCACTGTGAGTCTGCAGATTTAATGAAATAAGCAGTGGAGCACAAGAGAGAACTCGGCAGAGTGGATGTCAGGAGAAATTAAATAAATGAAGAAACGATGTCAATCTGATATAGAAGTGGAGACAACATGTCTGTATCTTACCAGAGGTAAGGAGGAGTGTGGTTATTGACGCACCACATGAAGAGAAGTTTGACAAAGAAAAAGACCACACAGAAAAACTCCAGGAGACTGCCAATAAAACAAAGGTAAAGTGTTGAGAAGTCATGAAAGTGAAATTTAGGAACCAGTGCTGGACCATGAGTACACAATAGGCCCTCAGCTCCACATATTACATATCTGGGTTATATTTGGGAACCCAGGAAAATTTCAACTGACATCACAGTTACTGTACATGGATAATTATTTAAGTATCATATAACATCTTGCTATCAAAAATATAATTTTACGAATGTACAAGATACATTTCTGCATTTACAGATATCAGCCTGTTTCAGAGTACTATAAAATTATAAAATTAATTGAATACAAGAGCAACAAATAGAACTAGCAACCACTGACTTCATAAAGAGCAGCTTTTATGTTTGTGTTAGTTAGTGTGAGATATACAGTTTAATATTGCACATTTTAACTTTGTATAAATAAATACAATATTGTATTTATGTATAACGTCAGGTTGCTTAGTTATATGACAGCTTTTAGATTTCTTTTGCAATTAATTGGGATTAAGCTTTCTCTCATACAGAATGTGTGGCCATCTTTAATTCTGGGGTTCGAGGCACTTGTTTCTTTTTTTTTCTTGGTAGGTGTTTATTTGTTACTTATCTCTGAATATGTCCAGATGAATAAGTCTCCTTCTATTTTTTATAGCTTCACATATCTCCAGTAGGTATTTGAAGGAAGACCTAATTTCCTCACCTATGCTTCAGAACCGAGAGGAACTTTTCCTCTGCCAGGTACACTGAAGCCTTGTGACTGGATACTACACAATCTGCACCATTTTGCAGCAGACTTCCCCGGGAAGCTTTCACGCCCTGCAACTGTTATCTTCGATCTTTGATGAACCTTATCAGGCCTGGAAGACGAACGAAATGAAACGTAACGCATGCCAGGTTTCAAATCCTTTGTCTCAATTTATTACTCATAGGGTAATGACTTTTATACAGAAAAAAAAAGATATTGGTTAGAGGCGTAACATAGGCGTGACATAGGCGTATAGTAGGTGTGTCTTGGGCGTAGCTTTGATTAGAGGCGTGATTTAGGGGCAGGACATATTAGTGGCGTGACTTTAGGGACGTGTCTTTTCCCAATACAAGCAATTGTCTGAATACATAGCTTATTCATTGTCTGTTATCAAAAGAGACCTTGAGTCTTAGCAACTTTATTACACTATTTTGCTTCTTGCAGAGAACCATTCTATTATATTCTACTAAAACACCAGGAAATTGACATCACAAAAGTATCTAGTAATATCCTGACCAGAAAGAAAGGAAATGCAATTTTGGCAGAAACTGAGTGCATTTAGGAATTATATTTCAGCAAAAGCTGACTACAGAATCTTAACTAGTTATGACCATACAAAATGGAAGCTTAACATGAGTGAAGATTCTGTCCTGACATACTGGTCCTAACAATTCCCTCCTTTTTGTTCTCTAATAGAACAAATACCCTTACTGGGTACACTTCTCTATGACTATGGCCTTATGGGGACCAATAGTATCATAGACTCTCTTCATGGCCACATATGAATTATTAGTTGCATACATGGCGTGAGATGAAACTGAAGGTTTCGTTGAAACAAATGAAAGCATTGCACACTTAGCACAGTGAAAAATAACAAAAATTGCTGCGATTATACTAATCAGTACAATAAAACCATAGAGAATTTTCATACCTAATTCTCCGAGAAAGTGGGAAGGATGAATCCCAGATAACAAAGGGCAGTGTGATTGCAGGGTACAATCTTAGTGGCCCACATGCCACACAACCAATAGAGATATATATATATATATATATATATATATATATATATATCATAAAATATTTCTATAGATTAGAAAATGGCTTACATCTCAATATGTCACATAATCTAAGGGTTAGCTATTTGTGAGAATTGGTGGGGGCTAATTTCTGCTAAGAGCGACTGCACAAACATTCTTCTTGCATACATCTTTCATACTGCATTTACTCAGAATGGCAAAACGGACCAAGATGGCTGCTATGGTCACAATGGCTGACGTGATCCTTTCCTTGTGGTTGACTCACTTCCCTTTGTGACCTCCCACCTTCCTCATATCCAGTCTTCTCAGTCCCCCCATATCCTTAAGAGACAGTCTATTTAAAGAACAGAACAGTTAACCGTTTCATAGTCCTGATGGACCAAGATGTCCAAGTTGTGAATAACTTCATTCCTTTCTTTTCTGGCCATTATATCAGCCCAGTTGATTTCTTCTTTGGTCTCTTCTTCTGGGGGACTGGCGACATCATCACCGCAGAGAGGCATAGCGTCGGTGGGGGTTGCAACGCACTTCTGGATCAGAGTTTTGCTGTACTTAATACATAGAGAGCAATGAGTAGGACAAACACACACATACAAAAAGATTCGCTAGCTTCGCTCAAAGCAAATAAATCCAACCACCAAGTCCCCATGGTCCCTAAATCCTGGATAAATACACAACATTGCGCTTTAACTAGGGCGCATACATGCCCCTCCTTTTGAGGCTAAAATATAGTCCATAGCTATTTTATTCTGTGGAGCCATTAATTTAAACTAAACCTATTCTTGGTTAAATGAGTAAACGTCTGTGGTTGTATGATTTAGGATATCCCTGTAAACCTGTCATACAGTAACCCAACTCCTACATTTGGGAATAAATTCCCTGAAACTTATTCTTCCCATAGACTACTTTTTAGCACTTGTGTATTGGGTGCATCTCTTCTGTTTCTAACTCTACCTGTGAGCAATTAACATAACCGTGTGTTTGACTGATAAAGCATTCTTCCACCGGGATATCATTCTTTAGGGAGATTCTATTAACCTATAAATGCAAACAAAATAAACAAAGTTAAACAAATAATACCTTATACTATTTTGTCATCCTTATGGGACGCCACTTACACAAACATAATGGAGCATACATTGTAACTGAAAAATAATAAAAACCTGTAAAGATAAAAAGGTCAAAGTTCGTGTGTTGAGGCCTGGACATTTTTGCCTATAATCTTTTTCCCTTGATGATTAGTGGTTGGAGAGTATTGTGTCCATCAAAACAGTTATTTGCAGGTGCTATGTCTTTGTCTTTATTAGCTGTTTGTGCTTAGACTGGCACTATTTTGACGTGCGTGATGTGTATCCATGATGATAAGAATTTTTTTTACTGCAATGCTGGTGATGAGTAGTATTTAAATGGCCTTTTCATCTGGGATGAAGAGCGTGCTTGCGTAGAAAATGCTTGACCATTAACCCGTCTGGCGTAGGTGCACTTTCAGCTTTAACCTGTGCCTAGAAAGACTCAAAAATATATATTAGTTGCATGCAATACTTATTAATTGTTTTATTACCAATAACATGGTCCTTAATTCGTTACTTGAACTACTGATGGTCATAACTCATCCCATAAGTGTCTCATAGGGAGAGAATTTATACCTACAAATAAATTCTTGTATTAATATGGTTACAACTATTATCAGCATCCACAATATTAAACAGAGATATTCCCTATTAACGCTCCTCAAATTTTAAACTAATCAACCAATATGGATTTGACTTTGCTACAATCCAAGTTCCTAAAACTTGGTACCTCAGCCTTTGCCAAACCAATTGCTTCCATAATCAACTCTATCCTGTCTGCAGGCCATATCCCTAAAACCTGGAAAACTGCTAGAGTTGTCCCAATCTTCAATAATGGGGACAAAAACACTGTCTCAAACTACAAATCAATCTCTCTTCTCCCAATACACACTTACTCTCATTCATACCTAACTGCCATCTGCCATTTTTTCTGATGCAAATGGTGTCAACCTTTTAGTCATTTAATACTAACTAACCTTAAAACTCGCCCCACAAGTCAAGCATCCCAACAGCCTGCACTCATGACTATTGTCCCACACCCACAGTCACTCCTGGCTTTCACCTCAAACACTCCACTGTAACTATTCTGCTAAAAATGTGGAATGCCTTGTATATAATATATACCCTGTTCACTTATGCAATTATATATCCCCCGTCCTTTAACTCTATTTCCAGGACATACCCAAAAACAAATAAATGGTTACAAAATTATAAATTTGGCAGATATCATATATCCCTCAACATAGGGACGGCTTGCTACCTGCTTTGCTGTGACATCTGCAAAGGTATTATTATTATTTACCAGGGGCCTGTCAGCCCTTGGAGTTAACATTGCTATAATAAATTCTGAACCTGCTGTGCATTGTATATCATTTACAACATATCAAGTTCATATCAAATCCCTCTATAGGGATTTCAGAAAGACCTTCAATAACCTATGTATGTATCTCCCCTCTTTTGTTCATATATTATCTATATATGTGAACAAAAATACAAAAATACAAAAATACAAAAATAGTTATGAAAACAGGTTGCTTTGATATATAGCAAAATTAAACTGGTAAATAGATTTGTATGTGTAGTGACTATAAAAATATTTACTGCTTATGTTAAAAGAAAAAGCCTGCAGTAGGTCTTTTAATAACTGTGGCATTTACAATATAAGAAAAATCCTGAAATCCCGAACAAAAGATTTCCTTTTAAAATAGACAAATAATTTTGAACTCTTTGCAAAGTGCTGAGCACACGGCCAGCATTAACTTTTAAAAGACACTCTGACTTTAAAAAGAAAAAAAATAATAATTTTCAAAGCGCCTTTTTTTTTTCTGGGAAAACAGCCAGAAACCTCAAAGTACAGATAGCAGACAATGGGTTTCACTGTCTAATTCATATTAACTGCTGGATTAATCCTCACGCAGGGGATTGTAACATTAGTTTAATGTTAAATATGAAGCTTTTCACGCTGTCCTAAAACTGCATTTTGTATGGTCTTTCAAAAATTAAATAACGGGAATATTTCAAATTACTTATAAACACCAAGTCTATGCCAACAAGAGCATGCAACATTCTTTCACTCATTCCCCTGAATGCCTTCTGAAAGAAATCTCATATTCCTGCAAACTTCCATCAATACAATTGCTATCCCGTTTTAACTATGCCCTCTCTTAAACTAAACAAAATATCTTCAAACATGCAACAGTTATACCATGACTAAAAAACAGCAAGCTTGACTCTACCTGTCTTGTATGGCTTCTACACTGCTTATTTAACGGAGACAATTCTCGCTAAAATAACTGACCTCCATGCTGCTAAAGGCAGATATCACCACACTCCGCTCACACCACGGACACCCTCCTTTTGAAGCGCTATGTACATTAATGGCGTTATATACATATATAATACAATATATTAATTCAAACAGTGCTTGTGATCTCTTACCAGCATTTTAAACAAAAACATCTTAATCCTGTAGAAATAAAATTGAAACGTGTTATCTTACTGCTTTACGGAAAAGAAGACAGTTCTACATTACCTTGTTCTCATGATTAAACTACTTAAGCACAGAGATAGTTCATTTTAATGTGAATGCTTCGCATTCTTTAAACTGTAAGGGAGAGGCTGTGCCCCTCCTTTTATTAAGACAGAAATACCACAAACGAAAAGAAATGTGTCCGGTTTAAAAAGTATCCGCCTGGCCAGGACGAATAAACCTTTCAAACTATAACCAGGGACAGAGCTGAATATACTCCCCTTCTGTTGTGAGATATTTCTCTCTATATTCGGTGTACATCTTTTTTAAAACCTTTTAAAATTTAGATTTCATCATGAGCAACTAATATTCATATTTTTGTACAGATGTTAATCAGCATGACCACACAGTGTCTTTCACACAAGAAATCATTCAGGAAAAAATTCATCAGGGTTACAAACAAACTCGGTAGCAGTGTTTTTTTTTTTTTACAGAGACTTTCACTCTGAGCCCCCATGGGCAAAGCAGTACTTCCCTGCTTCTGACTGATAGTGGCACACTCTCTGCCAATGACCAAAACCACCACAATTAAAACATACACCATTATTCTGAGCTATTCTCCCTGATTGATTTCTGGGACCAGCATAAGATCTCCGTCTATTCTGCCCTCTGCCTTGTAAATACATTGCATTATTTTCATGCCGAGAACAACCTTCTGCATATTCGACAAACGGGTAATGACTAGCTGTCTGAGCAACAAATTCCTCAGGAATCCGACCAGATTTACACTCGCATTTAAAAATGTGTACATTCCTAGGCTTCCGTCCAGAGTCATTCTTACTCATGCAAGCACCCATTAGTGGCTTAAAGAAAAACAGCTTAATTATGACAAATAATTGCAATATTTATACTTACACAATATACAATGGTCGTTCAGCTAGATCAAAGATAACAGTCCAGTCGTGCACAAAATTTACTGGACTCTAACCAAAAATTTTGTTTAAAGGGACTCTAACCCAATCTTCAGTCACAATTCATAAACTATCTAAACTCTAACCAGAATAATTTAGGTCTTTTTAAATTCCCAGAGGGGGTGAAGCATCATATATAAAAATTTACATATATACTCACCACCTCTGTGAATTTCCCACTTCTGGACACCAAAACTGAAGGAAGACCTAATTTCCTCACCTATGCTTCAGAACCAAGAGGAACTTTTCCTCTGCCAGGTACACTGAAGCCTTGTGACTGGATACTACACCATCTGCACCATTTTGCAGCAGACTTCCCCGGGAAGCTTTCACGCCCTGCAACTGTTATCTTCGATCTTTGATGAACCTTATCAGGCCTGGAAGACGAACGAAATGAAACGTAACGCACGCTAGGTTTCAAATCCTTTGTCTCAATTTATTACTCATAGGGTAATAACTTTTATACAGAAAAAAAAAGATATTGGTTAGAGGCGTAACATAGGCGTGACATAGGCGTATAGTAGGTGTGTCTTGGGCGTAGCTTTGATTAGAGGCGTGATTTAGGGGCAGGACATATTAGTGGCATGACTTTAGGGACGTGTCTTTTCCCAATACAAGCAATTGTCTGAATACATAGCTTATTCATTGTCTGTTATCAAAAGAGACCTTGAGTCTTAGCAACTTTATTACACTATTTTGCTTCTTGCAGAGAACCATTCTATTATATTCTACTAAAACACCAGGAAATTGACATCACAAAAGTATCTAGTAATATCCTGACCAGAAAGAAAGGAAATGCAATTTTGGCAGAAACTGAGTGCATTTAGGAATTATATTTCAGCAAAAGCTGACTACAGAATCTTAACTAGTTATGACCATACAAAATGGAAGCTTAACATGAGTGAAGATTCTGGCCTGACATACTGGTCCTAACAGTATTTATTTTCTATGTTATCCTGTTACTTAATTATTATTTAGTTGGTTTCTTACACAGAGGATGTGTTATGTTGGTTACTTTTTTCTACATACACGCTCCTTCTGTTTCACAATGTCATCATAACAGTGTATGCTTATTTTCATATGTATACATTAGGCATCGGGGGGTATCACGGAGCAGAGGCTTCCCTCCCATATTCTTAGCTAATCATTATGCTTCAGGTGTGTTTTTACTCACCTGAATAATTTCGATTTAATTAGTTCACAGAAGCCACTGCCAACGGATCCCCCCTGTATGCCTTCAAACACTCTTTCATAAAGTAACATAGCGGTATGAAACGCATCATAGTTTACGTGGTGTGATGTGATCTTTGATTCTACTACAACAAATCATTTTTAACAGATATTTGTCCAGCTATCATTATCGGGCTGCAGTGCACGCCTTCATTGCCTATTTTTAGGAGGCACTTTAGGTGCTCATTCTTGTCGGTTTTTATTTACAATCTTAGTCCAATTATGGTAATTTTATTTTTTGGTTTTCCATTCTACATACTGTACAGTATTGTATTCTAAATGTAATAACCTTTGGTATACAGATATACATAAAGATTACACACAGACAGGGTCTCAGGTCATGTAACTTTAATTAACTTTGCAAACAGTTCTGTTTTTTTAATCCTTCCCATTCATCCTTGCAGACAGTTGCCAACAAGATTACATTTAACGCTTAAAAGCTGTAAATTAAATACTAAAGTGAAAAAATAAGGGGCGCAAAAGTGAAATACCTAACAATAATAAAAAGTAATTATTAAATTATAATCTGTGTAAAGGTTACCTCAAACAAAAAGATTTGCGAGTCCTTAAGACAATTTGGTGTTCTGCAGCCAGAGTATTAGAGGATTCTTATTTCCCTATAAACAAATTGGCAAATAGGAATAAACTCTGGCGCATAAACCGAATTATCTTTAATGAATGTAGAGCCTACTGTGCCGAGGTGCCTAAGGATGAAGCATTCAAAACAAGTATATAAAGTATGAAATACACATTTATTAAAATATATACAATCAACAATAAAAATATCTAGAATAGTACTTGAGATACCTGAATCTTACCTGAGCTGAATGATATATAGCAAAATAATGTTGGTTAGATTTGTGGGGTGTGTACTAATGATGGAAAATGGAGGGTACCTGTGCTATGCTGACAAAGGTTATTCTCTCTCTCTGCGTTGCAGCTGGAACCTAGTGCGCCGGTTCTCTCCTTCCCGGTCTGCTGCCATGATCATCCGGGTCCACGCACCCGTGGCTTGAGTGATTCTATTTACTCTAGGGAACAAACACTGCTGTGGGAAGCCAAGAATACCTGTACATACATATAGAGAACGTTCCTTCTCTGGGCTCTTCACTCCAGTAATGCTGTAATGCGGTACAGCGTGAACCGCTGTTCCTTATGTCACAGTCAGCCTCCGTCCATCCGGGTTACTCTTCCTCCAACTCTGTATCCACAGGTGATGCTCCATCAGGATTCAAAGTTTTACGCCAAGACAGAGGATGTGTATCTGATTAGGACTTGAGCTCAGTAGTTCAGGATCTTCACCTTACGCATTTCACCTGTATGCACTCGCTAGCAATAACTGTATGCAGACATGGTTACGTGCTAATTATCCACATATAGCTGACTTGCTATGTGGCTTCGGTGTGCAGGAACAGAGACTGCTTTATTTACTTTAGATTCATGCCAACTGTAGCAGCTCGATCATCAATAGCCTCCATCCAGATACATTGTAGCACACAATGGCAGCAGTGGATACATTTGTATGAAGCTTTTACTCTATCTGAAGCAGGACACCTTGTATTTCAACTATCCTGTTAGCATGGTGCTTTTGTGTAAATGGGCTGCCATCCCCATAGATAGACATACTGACACCATTTTTGCATTTTAGCACAATTCAAACTTGGGTACCTGATATATAGGTGTGTAGAAATAGTCTACATTTTATAGCTTATATCTTTGTAGAGAGATATTTTTTCCATTGACACAGGTTACTCAGGAGGAGGAGGAGCAGGTTACTCAGGAGGAGCTATATACCTCCATCATACAGCATCTCCACCACCAATACAATACAATTGTATTTATACTCTTCACCCCATGTTATATTGTTACCACATTGTGTTCAATAAAATTTTATTATTTTCGTTAGATGGCATATGTTAGGTTATCATTTCCTTGGACTATATATTATCCTACCTACATTTTGCCCCCAGTGAGAGCAATTTTTGGGAATCTTTTCCAGCCAAAACTTTGGTTTCGACCTTTTCTTGTATAACAGTTTACTTTATTACCATATGCACCATAAGAGATTATCTTTGTCTCTGTTTATGATTGGAGAGTTATGGGCATTCTTTGCGTATGTGTCATCTCTAAAAGCAAGCAGATTTCTTTTTTTTCATTGAGAGAGGGGGGATTAGGCCAAACCATTCACTGTTATTATGCAAACAGGACAATAAGCATGGACAGCCCTACCCCTTTCTAGGAGAGCTGCCTCTCCTGTGAAAGGAACAGAAATGGCTGCAGTATTTGTGTATTGAAAGCCTTGACTGATTAACAGTATTAACATTCACACAAAATGAATAAACTGTTAGTTACTGTACCTGTAATACAGAATGCAGTTTTTCTAATAGTAGGTAATACACAGATGTAGAATATAAATACATACTGTATGTAAAATATAAAAAAGGTGAGAATAAGCACAGACATGAAATAATAATGTAAGATTAACTTTACTGTATGGCTAACATTTAAACTGCTTCCTGTCAGTACCATTCCCATGACGCTCTTAGAGAACGGGCAAAATGTTGCCAATATGATTAATTTAGTTGTTGCATTTTTGTACAGTGAGTATGTCTCTTCAGAAACTCTTTATTCCTTTTACTAGTTCGCCATGTTGGCCAGTTTCACAACCCTTCTTAGATGATCTTTCAGTGACTGACACACAAGCTCTATAAGTTCAAATCTGGTGATCTGGAATGGAAGGGAAAAAAATTGGAGAATTAATAGAAATTATCAAAACAGTTTAAAACAATGAGAAACAGTTACGATACACTGGAGCACTTACTCGGGCGGCATTTTCACCTAGTTGATCCCGCTATCAAGAATAGTAGTAGAGGCGGTATGTTTTGGGTCATCGCCCTGGAAGAACCGGTGACCACCAGATGGGAAATCATGCCTAATGTATTTAACAAAACGGATGACAATTTGCTCTTGGAAAAATACTTTATCCATTATTCCTGGACCAAGAGAAGAAACCTTCAAATACAGTACCTTCAAATAGCACTATGCCTCCTGGTTCATGTCTAGAGATAGCACCCACACATGCATGTTCAGTGGGTGCTTGGGCCGTGGCTTCAGGGATAGGCATTTTTTGCAGAGGGCAAAAGTGGCAAATCTCTCTAGAGCTACAGTTGTCTCAACAGAAAAGATGACATCCTGAAAAGTCATGTGATTGCCACTATCAATCCATGCCCGTGCTTGGTCCACTCTTTCATAGGATAAGCTCTGTAATAACAAGGAAGAATTTTATAGGTACAGTAAAACCACACTTTTGTCTACAACACTTTACCTGTACTGTACAATACTGAACTGCACTACATTAATCATAAACCCTGTTCTGTCACGTTAGGAGCTACTGTACAGTGCACCACATTGGGTACAGCTCTGTACAGTGCTGTAACAAGCAGCATTACACTTCCAAGAACAATACTATTGCATTATACTGTATTACAGTCAAACACTTACTTTACACGTCCATATGTCCACCCCAATTGATGTCTCATCAGCCTGATGCTGGTCTCAGATACTGTCATATTCTGACTCTTCTCCAGAACCATTTTGAATATTGCTGCACACCGCTCATCATTAGCATTGCTGATTTATTTGTTATGCCGAAAATTAATTTTAAAGACAAAAAGGAAAAAAAAAACGTATCTTTTGCAATGCACGAAGTATTTACAGTAATAATTGCAACAAGAAAATAAAACCATACTCTGTTGTAACTGGGGGACTCCGCTTTACACTTTTAGTCTGTCCATGGGCATGATAACAGACTGTGCTATGTACTAAATTGATGCCTGAAGTAAGTAACAAGTGTTCAATCTGTACAATTCCGTGTCCTCTCTTGTACATATCCTGTATTCTCATGCTGAGATCCTTTGAAATAACCTTCCTCAGCATCGCTGCTTTAGAAAAGAAATCAAGCACAGAGGAATGTATATTCGATATGTATTCGATATTGGGGCAGGATGGCCTGTAGCCGAGGTAAGGGAACAGTCCACACGTATAGTTTCAGGATAATGAAAACGTTCAGTGGCTTTATTTCTCCACAGCATACATAACATACGGGTACACTGTCCCTTTAAACAAAACAAATCCTGCTCCACATTGGGAGGACTGACTAACACACCAGGCCTATCTAGCAGGCTGGCTGGCTAAACCATAACCAAACCGTAAGTGTCTTTTAAGCAGTCAGGAAAAACAAATGAACAAGTCTCTTACTTTGGTTGCAGTAGTTAGCTTGATGTATCTGTCTGGCTAGCAGCACATATAGCCATGTGCTCTGGTCTAGGGCAGGCAGCTACTGCCAGTAACAACATCATATTATACATTGCTGCTTCTCAGGTGTCAGCTTACATCCTGATTACCTAGCTTCCACCTGAGTTAACCCTTATGAGTGCTGGATGAAGCACTCAGACATATGTCTCCCAGGCATAACTGATAGGGGTTGACTTCACCCTGTCACATACCTCCCCTGTTTGTGTGTGGCTAGTATCCCACACAGCTGAAGCCCGACCCTCCACTCCTTCTCTTGACAAAAAATAAGCATTTCCATGGTCCTTTCCAGGTCTATGCTGAATATCAAAAGAGAAGTGTTGGAGGGCCATGTACCACCTGGTCAACCTTGATTTTGTGTCCTTCATGGTGTTTAACCACTTCAAGGGCGCATGTTCAGTGACCAGGGTGAAGTGTACTCCGGTGACATAATGTCTCAAGGCCTCAATTGCCCATTTTACAGTGAGGCACTCCTTCTCAATGACGGAATACCTCACTTCCCTTGGGAACAGCTTCCGGCTGATGAACAGTATGGGGTATTCAACACCATCAAATTGCTGGGACAGCACTGCTCCCAGTCCTAGCTCTGAGGCATCCATCTGGATGATGAAGGGCTCTTTAAAATCTGGGCTCCGAAGAGCGGGGCCCTCTGACAGGCACTTTTTTTAGCATGTCAAAGGCGTCTTGGCACTCCCAAGACCATTTTACTTGGGTCAGGGCACTCTTTTTTGTCAGATCTGTTAGGGGTGCAGCAATTTCTGAAAAATTGGGGATAAACCGCCTGTAATACCCTGCTAACCCCAAAAGGGAGCGGACCGGTGTCTTTGTCTGTGGGGTGGGGACTTCCATTATGGCGGCCACCTTGCTAGCTAGTGGCCTTACTATCCGTCCCCCAATGGCATAGCCCAAGTATTTTGTAGTGGATTTACCCAGGGCACATTTTTTGGGATTTGCAGTGAGCCCTGCTTCTCTTAAGGATGTTAGGACTGCCCTTAACCTTTTTATATGAGACTGCCAGTGTCTGCTATAGATGACAATGTCATCCAAGTAGGCCACGGCATATGCCGTATGGGGTCGTAGTACCTTGTCCATTAATCTTTGGAACATGGCTGGAGCCCCAAGTAACCCAAATGGCATAGTGACGAATTGGTATTAACCGAGAGGGGTGGCGAAGGCAGTTTTGCATTTGGATTCTTCCGCTAGAGGTATCTGCCAATATCCTTTCGTGAGATCTAGGGTGGAGATATACTCTGCTTTACCAAGCGAGTCAAGCAATTCATCCACCCTAGGCATTGGGTATGCATCAAATCTGGATACAGCATTTACCTTTCGCAGATCCACGCAAAACCTCACCTTCCCATCTGGTTTAGGGACCAACACTATAGGGCTACACCATTCGCTGTGGGACTCCTCGATCACGCCCAATTCCAACATGTCTATTATCTCCCTCTCTACCACGTCTTTTCGGCCCTCTGGCAATCTATAGGGACGGGACCGTACTTTTACGCCAGGTTCTGTCTCAATCCTATGGGACACTAAATCAGTCTGCCCTGGCAATTCAGAAAAAACATCTGGGAACTGGTCACATAAATCTAGTAGGTCTGACCTTTGTTCCGTTGTTAACTGCCCTCCCATGGGAACCTGATGGTCATTGTACGTACTACCCTTTGGAAGCTGTGGACCCAAATCCGTCTCTCCTTCCCAAGGGTGGATGAACAGCGATCTCATCGTTTTCCAGGGTTTCAGGAGGTTTACGTGGTAGATTTGTTTACCCTTCCTGGACCCTGGTTGAGAAATCTCATAGTTCACCTCCCCGGTGCAGCGGAGAACATGGAAATGACCCTGCCACTTCGCAAGGAGTTTACTCTCAGATGTCGGTAGTAGTAGCATCACTTGGTCCCCAGGTTGGAAGACCCTCAAGCGAGCATTTTGGTTGTACTGCCTTTCTTGACGTTCTTGAGCAGCTTGGAGGTTTTCCTTAGCAAACAGACCTATCATGTCTTGGCGGTTTCTAAGGTCCATGACATACTGAAGGGTTTTCTTGGAGGGGGAGGATTCCTCCTCCCAGGATTCCTTCAGTAGGTTGAGAATACCCCGAGGTTGGCGTCCATATAGGAGCTCAAACGGGGAGAAGCCTGTGGATGATTGGGGAACTTCTCGTACCGCAAACAACAGGAAAGGGAGAAGTTCATCCCAAGCTCACTTTTCAGTGTCCACAAACTTTCTAAGCATGGTTTTTAAAGTACGGTTAAACCTCCCTACCAATCCATCAGTCTGAGGATGGTAGACTGAGGTCCTGACGGATTTTACCTCCAATAACTTCAGGACATCCTGCATTAACTTTGCCATGAAATTTGTTCCCTGGTCAGTTAACATTACTTGGGGCAATCCTACCCTAGAGAACAGTTCTAACAGCCTGTGAGCAACCTGTTTAGCCGTGGCTGATCTCAGAGGGAAGGCCTCAGGATATCTGGTGGCATAATCTACAACAACGAGTATAAATTTATGTCCCTTCGCAGAGGGTTCTAGAGGTCCGACCAGATCTACCCCAATTCTCTCGAATGGGACGGCTACCAAGGGCAGAGGGACCAAGGGAGTCGGCTTCTGTCCTTTTTGGCTAGTTAACTGGCATTCAGGACATGTCTCACATAGTTTCATGATGTCAGCATGTATGCCTGGCCAGTAAAACCGGGACGAGATGCGGTCCGTGGTCTTATCTCTGCCCAAATGACCACCCCATGGGAGAGTATGGGCTAGGGTGAACACTGTTTTAATCAACCCTTTAGGGACTAGCATCTGTCGAATGACCTCCCCTGTTTGTTTAACCTTATTCACACAATATAGAATGTCATTTAACAGTTCAAAATGTGGAAACACTCTTCCACCTTGTTCGTCCATTATCTTGTTGTTGACCTGTACCACCTTCTCATATTGTCTAGCCAGAGCTGGGTCTTACCTCTGCCTCTGACAGAAGTCAGGAAGATCCAGGTCTGGCAAAATTCCCGTATCTATCTGTTCCCCACCCTGGTCATCTCCGGCCATGACCTGCAGTCTTTTAGGCTGACTAATGTTACAAAGAGTCCCAGGCTTTCTTAACCAGTCCTCTTTTTCCGCACGTCTCTGTTTACATGTCTTTGGGACGTGGTGTCTACGGGGAAAAATCTCTGGGGAAAAAGGAAACAAGTCTCCGTGCTTCTCCGGAACCAGAGAAGTAGGCTCCGTAGGAGTAGGGGCCAACAATGTTTCGAAGTAGGGCTAGTCTCGGTCAAGTAGAACAGGAGCAGGTAGCCAGGGAGCCACTCCCACTGGTAGGCTAGCCTCTTGATCCTTGATACGCAGTAGAACGTTCGCGGTCGGGTATCTCTTTGTATCCCCATGGATACATTCGATATTCCAAGGAGAGTCATAGGATAGTCTGTTGCTTGGAATTAGGCCCTCTAGGATCAGGGTTTTTCCAGATCCCGAGTCCAGCATGGCTTTTACCATTTTCCCCTCCAAAGATGCTGGGACTAACCATGGATTGTGGTCCCCTCGGAGAGAAGCTGTGGCAGTGGTTCTGCCATATGACCAGTCCATCTCATCATCTCCTGAGTCTGCAAACTCGGTCGTAAGCGGAAGCTCTTGACGGGGTTCGGTGTTTGGACCTCTCCGCTGTTGGATGGAATCCTCCCTTCTGGTTGGTGGAGGTATCCTCTCCACCGGCTGGGTGACAGAAGTCCAGGTTCTCGGAGAATACTGTGGGTGGCGGGCTCCCTTGAGTGATCCAATGGCCTTGGACCCGGGACGGGCATCACTGCGGGAGTTTGTACCAGTAACCCTCCGAGAGGGGAAAGGGTCTTCCGATCGGGTTGACTGGACCTCCCGAGCTGGCGGGTTGTAGACCCCTCGATTGTCTGCTCTCCTGCCTCTGGCATCACCGTAAGCAACTGGTGTTTGCACGGACCGTTCCCAGCTATCCTGTTGGGTGTCGTCGCCAAGGTAGTTTTCCACCAAGCGGAATCCAGGGAAAATGCAGCGTGTCTTTTTACCCAGGAGCGGGAGGAGGGGGGCAGTATCTGTATGAACTGCTCGAGCACAAACTGTTCAAGGATCTCTGCCTTGGTAAGCTTCTCCGGTTGTATCCACCTGGTACATAAGTCTACTAAGCGGTGGGCTACGACCCGGGGTCTGTCTCTGTTTGTATATTTGACTGTCCGGAACCACTGACGGTAGGTCTCTGGAGTAAGGCCTAGGCGATCCAGAATAGCAGCCTTTAGTTGCTGATAGTCCATGGCCTCGTCTGCTGGAAGAGCTTGATAGGCTCCCTGAGCTTCTCCTATGAGGAGTGGAGCCAGAGTCGTTACCCAGCGTTCAACTGTCCAGCCGTGGGCCGTGGCTACCCATTCAAAAGTGAGGAGAAATGCCTCTGGGTCATCGGTTGGCTTCATTTTAGGCAGCATCACTGGTGGGTTATTTGGAATCCCTGGTCTGCCTGGGGCTGGGCCTTCGGCCAGCAGTTGGAGTAGCTTTTCCTCTCGCCGGGCCTTTTGCTCATCTTGCTGGGCTTGTCGCTCAGCTTGCTGAGCTTGATGTTCAGCTTGCTTCTCTGCTAGCTGGGAACTGAGAAAAAATTGTCTCCATTTTTTTTTTTTTCTGTGTGGCCCTTCAGATACAGGGGATGTCCGACATCCCACTTCTGACACCACCTGTGGCAGGACGGCCTGTAGCCGAGGTCAGGGAACAGTCCACATGTATAGTTTCAGGATAATGAAAACGTTCAGTGGCTTTATTTCTCCACAGCATACATAACATACGGGTACACTGTCCCTTTAAACAAAACAAATCCTGTTCCACATTGGGAGGACTGACTAACACACCAGGCCTATCTAGCAGGCTGGATGGCTAAACCATAACCAAAACATAAGTGTCTTTTAAGCAGTCAGGAAAAACAAATGAACAAGTCTCTTACTTTGGTTGCAGTAGTTAGCTTGATGTATCCGTCTGGCTAGCAGCACATATAGCCATGTGCTCTGGTCTAGGGCAGGCAGCTACTGCCAGTAACAACATCATCTTATACCTTGCTGCTTCTCAGGTGTCAGCTTACATCCGGATTACCTAGCTTCCACCTGAGTTAACCCTTATGAGTGCTGGATGAAGCACTCAGACATATGTCTCCCAGGCATAACTGATAGGGGTTGACTTCACCCTGTCACAGATATATATTCAATGTGCATTGAATCAACAGAAGTGATTTATAATGTACTTCTACAGGTAAAGTATACACCCGTTTTTAACACCGTAGCCTGTGGCCACGCCCACCAACAAATGCCGCCAGGGACACTGTGCATAAAAGGTGACACAAATTGCATAGCCTCCCACACGCTTACCTCTATCTGAACAAGTTCTTGACCAGATACTATAATGTTCTTTCTTCCATCCTCTTCCATGGATCAACCCTGATTCTATGGACGCAGGAACCAGCTTGCTTCTGCTTTCCTGACCACGAGAAAGCGAATGGCGGCAGCTGTTTCCAAGCCAAAACTACCTAAAGAAAAGGTACCGAAGGATCCAAAGGCAAAGATCCCTTTGTATGTAAAGAAGAAAATGGCCAAATTCGTCGATGATTAAGATTTTTGGGAGGGAAGCTCAAGTGCCACTGCACTCACCGAAGCTGAATCGGACGTCCCGCACTTTTCACTTCCATCACCCCCCGCCACTGATGCCCAAACAGTCACCCGCTCTGACCCTTAACCAATCGAGGCCCGACGGAGACTCCCCCCCGCTAACCTCCACCACCCAGCCATGCCGAGGCTCATCTGGTTACCCCCCACTGACTTCACATCCTAGCCATGCCGAGACTTGACCGGATGACACCATCACACCTTACACCAGAAACAGCTCGTCGTCTGCATGCTGGATGTGTTTAGTTGTTTCAAAATGCCTGACAACATAACCAAGCAATACAGGGACAGAATGGCGGCCGAGATGGATCTTTTTTTTGAAGACTGAAGAGGATGGATTGTGCATGGGGGTTTGCATTGAGAAGATTGAGGGGAACATTGCAGGGCTCGATTCTTTGCTTCGAGTCCCTTCCCCTCTATGTCTGACACAGGAGCAGGAGGGTGACCAGGAGGTGCCTTCTTATCCCATGGTGGAACTGCATGCATCCTCCTCCCCCCCATCCGTGCTCCCTCTCCATCCCTGACTTTGACCTCCATGGTGTCAACACCATGTACACCACGGAAACCCCCACACTCACCTCCTCCGTCTCCAGGATAACCTTCTTTTGAAGTGAATGATAACTCCGGTAAAAGGATGGCCACTACAGGAGGAAGGCATCCTCTAAGACCATCTACCCCGCTCACTGCCAGAAGCACACCTGGTAAAGCACCCAGGATTGTGCAGCTCCCAGACATCACGCATCATGGGTCTGACCCTGCTGTCTTATCGGCATTCGCATTTGACATGTTCTCTCTGGCTATCCGTGGAGGGAACCTTGAGAGATAACTGTTTCAGAGGGAGTGCTGATGGATAGTTCAGTTGGAGACCATGGTGCCTCAAGGCCTCAATGATTATCTAGGTTTCGCTATTTCTTTAAATATTAACAATATTATTTTTGTTCACATTTTCATTTTGACATTTGTATATATATTTTTTGGTGTTTTGTCTCTCTTCTTCTCCTTTATTGTCTTATGAATGGCTCTAACACCTTGCCTTCACCCTTTTCCCTTGTCTTTATTTATTTAATAGTTCTTAATTATACCATCCATTATCAACCATCAGAGGCTCTCAGCAGTTGGGCGACCTGATCTGTCTTAGTATGATGACTTCATTGTGTTCCTATTGGTTATGCAAGAACAAGTCTTCAAGTCCCACGGCTATGCAGTGATGGACTTTAAAGTTCGTTGGACTGAAGATTTCTTTGTGCCTTCTGCCATATTTTGATCGCCTCTGGGGTGGTAGTATGGGAGTCATATTACAAACAATGTTGTTATAGGTTGTCATGGTAACTTTAACGAGGACGCCGCATTACGCTATTATCACTTATGTTTTACTGATGTGCACGCCCCTCGCCAGCTGTGTGCTCGTGGCACTGAGGAGACTACAAGACTACCAAATGGAGTGTGCGGTCACTATAGCAACTAGCGTGAGGATGCTTATTGATTCACCTGCCGAGGACTGCTGTGATATTGATGAACACGCCCCTTACAACTGGATTGGCTGTGCCACTGAGGAATACTGAGATTAGCTTTGTGATATCCATTTAACTCTAATTATGCATTTAAAAAAATGCGGTTTTGGTGCGAAAGGAAGCCTGCAGTTGCTACTTAAAGTCTGCTGCCTCACTAACAGTTACAGGGACGCATATGACCTTATTTGCCATTCAATTGTGGTGGTGTATTCTGGACTTTATATTCTGCATCATATCTGGACTACTGTATGTTCTTATTGTGACAGAGTATTTTTGTACTTCACTTATGCTGCATGTTTTTGCAGTCATGCATTCTGGACTCTATATCATCTATTGCCGATAGACTCTGTTGTGCATTAAATAGGTAATTTGCATCTCACTGCATTTTTCATTGTTGACAGATCATTCAACCATGTTTAAATATAGACCTCTTAGAGACACTTTTAACCTGTTAGCAATCTTGCTACTTTATATCTGAGTATATATTTACTATGTTGTGAATGTTTGTAGCTCTCATTATATCCTATTTGCATGCAATATCATTTTCCTTAATTGTGACTACGGAATTAAATATGGCTGACTTATTGTCGTTGACATTAATTTATATCATATTTCATTTCTGGCACCTAATAATAAAATGACCTTGCTATTCTGTGGACAACTTATCTGTTTATAGTCCACTTCAGGATTTTGTGTTCACAGATGTGGACTGCAGTCTACTGTAGTCTTGATGTTCTGCTCTGTCCATGAGTCCAGCATTTCCATGTCCCTTCTGGGAATTGTGTAGGGGCCCCTCCTTTTAACACTTTCTCCCCTGGTTTTATTGTTCCATTAATAAAATGTCTTATTTGTTTTGGTATACCCGTGTTCTCCCTTTGGGAATCTTTTTTGTTGTCTTTATATTACACTTATTCATGGAGCACCACTAGTAAGCGTATTTTACGCGTATATCTAGCTTTTGGGTATCATTTATTTAGGTTTGGATGCAGTATATTCTGTGTTATTTAATTATATATATATATATATGAAAACTGACACAGAAAAAAAGAATCCCCTGAAAAGCACTCTAACATACACAAAATGTATCAAAAAAAGTTTATTAATCACATACACATAAATGGTTAAAATAAGGAGCAGTGGTGACCTACAAAGCTGATATTACTGAACCTTAACCTGTTCCTCGGTTTCTGGGAACGCGAGGTTGTTTTTCAGGAGGAGGCCAACCCTGATAATAAGCATATCCTGCTGTGGTTGAGGTTCATAGATGACGTCTTTATTATATGGGATGGGTCACCACTGGCCCTCAAGGCATTCATCATGGGCCTCAACCACAACAGTTTGAACATCAAGCTAACCAGTACAATTGGTCTTGACTCTGTTGACTTTTTAGACGTAAGAATAAACATTGATCTGGATGGCAGCATTAGTACGGATATTCACCGCAAACATACATCAACTAATTCTATTCTACATGCATCCAGTGCCCATCCGGCACATCAAATACATGGTGTACCGGTGGGTGAATTTCTACGTCTTAAGAGGAATTGTTCGACAGAACAAACGTTCAAGGTTAGAGCCAGGGAGATGACCTCGCATTTCCAGGAACGAGGTTACAGTAGAACTACTATTGATAAGGGAAGATCCAAAACTAAGGAAAGATCTCGCACTTCACTCCTGACAGGCACAGTGGTGGATAAACAAATTAAACAAATTAAAACAGAGGATAAGACCATACGCTTCATCGGCACCTATGATCGTAATTGGTGTAAGTATAGAGAAAACATTCAAAAACATTGGCATATCCTCACCACCGATATAGATCTAAAACAAATTTTGGGCGAAAAAGTTAATTTGGTTAGCCGAAGGGCACCAAATTTAGGTGACAGATTGGTCAATAGTCATTATACCCCCGGCAGACCCTCCACCTTTCTTACAAGGGCACACATCAATGGCTTTATGCCATGTCGTTCATGTTCAGCTTGTCATTATATGCAGGCTAGCGTGGACTTTCATGATTCTATGGGAAACACTACATATGAGATTAGGTCTAAACTAAACTGCAAGTCTAAGGCGGTTATTTACTATCTTCAGTGCTCATGTCCAATGATATATATTGGAATGACAACCAGAGAATAAAGATTTCGGGTGTTAGAGCACGTTCGCAACATAAAGAATAGCGATCGTGATTATAATAATGGCCGCAAACTTACTACTGTAGCAAGACACTTCAGACTCAAACATGCTTCTAACATTGACTTGTTAAAAGTCTTTGCAATTGACCAGGTAACCCTGGGGATTAGGGGGGGTGACCTGGAAAGGTTATTGTTACAACGTGAGTGCCGCTGGATCGTCAAGTAAGGGACCCTGCTACCCTTGGGCATGAATGAATATATGGGGTATGCAATGTTCCTTTGACGATCCAGTGGCAGGTTTTTGCGGCTTTTTTGAATTTGTATATTACTACCTTTTATGGTTGCCTTTCTTTCCCTTCTTTTTCTGCCTTATCTATTTATTTATTTATCTACTTGATATATGTAGATAAAATTATATAAATATATATGTATATTTTGACATCTATGTAGTTTATACATTTTGTATATATTCTCTTTGACTTCCCCTTCTCTTATTTTGTGCTCTGTTTTCCTCTGTGTTTCTTTCACATTTTTATAATACAACTTTCATTCTTGTCCCAATTTTTTAATGTGTGTTTATATAAAAAAAATTCATTTTCATTTTACTTTCATTTTAAGTACTGCGTGCTTACTTTTTTCTTTTGGCATTTAGGGAGTTAAGTGCTCTGTTAGCCGATTCCTCCATTGAAGGAGGAGCTATGAGGCCAATCTATCACAGCTACCATTTTCAGTTGCTTTCAGTATACTGATTAATCCACGTCACAGAACATGCAACTACAAATAGATCTATCAACTGTCCATATGTTAAGCCCCCGGACGAAGCAGGTGGCGAAACGTGCGCGTCGGGGCTTGTCTGTCTCATCTAGGATGTGGTGGTGATCTCAGCTGTTTCTCCTCTCCACTGAATATTGCAGTCCGTGCTCCAAGCAACCCAGGGAGCATGTGCAGTGCAGTGGCTGAGACTCACTCTCCCTGAACCTACGAGCAGTTAAGCTGTGGATATCTGCTATCACGCTGCTACTACTCTGCTGGACAATTTTGCTGTTCACTCTGGGCTGGTCTAAGTACTTTTGCTACCTATTTTGGCTTGTTATTTACATCTGCCAATTTTTTGCTCATCTGTGTGTGTCATATCTATAGGCTTGGATCATATCACTAACTTATATAATTAACTCTTTAATTTCCTTGCTTGTTAGTTACACACTAGTTTCATACTAGCATTTCACACAGGGGGCTTCAACTTAGGTAGTATCTGACCGGCCGGTTTGAGTGTTCTGATGTAAGAATTTCTTGCCTCTACACTTTATTAACACACTTTGTCCTTGTTACTGCAGTGTAGCATTTTTCCCCACACCTTAAGGTTCAGTTCATATCAGCTTTGTAGGTCACCACTGCTCCTTATTTTAACCATTTATGTGTATGTGATTAATAAGCTTTCTTTGATACATTTTGTGTATGTTAGAGTGCTATTCAGGGGATTCTTTTTTTCTGTGTCAGTTTTCATATATTTCCCTTCCCCAGCACCGCCAGTAGTGTTTATTATTCACACGTCACCCAACTGGTTTTAGCACACTTCATTTTAGGTCTGTGCAGGTTATTTTTGTGTTTCAATATATATATATATATATATATATATATATATATATATATATGTATGTACACTGGCGACACACTTTATTCGAGCTCGGCTAGTTCCACGAATTCGGGTATACCCGGGTGTATTGAGGTTTGTGACTGTTTTCTGCCCGAGTGCATTGAGTTATTTTCCGGCAGGGATTGAAGCATTTTATTCCCGCTGGCTGCAATACTGCACAGTACATATATATATACTGCATTACAATTCATGAATTTATGCCATCTGGTAGACACGCGAAGCATTGCAGCCTATTAAATCCTAATCATTATCATTTAACAGATCAGCCGCCCATCAGCCAGGCATGAACCCAGGCTGGGAAGGCAAATGCAACGGGGCTTGTCAGAGGTGAGGAGCGGCGCATTCCAGGTATCTGCCAGGTACATACTGGGTATTTGCTCGAATAAAGTGTGTCGGTGCAGTATATGGACCAACATCACTTGTCGTCTCCAGTTGATGCCGCTTTTCACTTTCTCAGGGCTGGAAGCAGCAAGCTGGTTCTTACAGTACATCCGTAGAAGCGGGATCTATCCATTGCAAAAGATAAAGTACCTGAAAGCTCAAAATAATAAGAGTAATTTCAGATAAAGATCAGTGTGTGAGGCTATGCAATTTTTATGAGCTTTTATACACAGTATCACTGACATCATTCGGAGTAGGGTGGGGCCACATTGGAAAGGTGTCAAAAGTAGGCGTATACTTTACCTGTTGATTTACCTGTTAAATACAGCATAACACACATTGAAAATACATTAACTAATGCTTAATTCTTTTTCTAAGTCCACGTCCATGGTGTGTGTGTGTGTGCCATGACTTCACAGAGCTGGTTCATCCTCATTCGGCGAACCGGTCATGTGACCCGGCCGTTGCACGACAGAAACAAATTTATTTGTTTCCTTGCGAATCGCGTGCACTGGTGCTTTTCATCTCATGCACAGTTGCACGTGCGGTTGCTCGAGTGGTCATGCTAACCATGGACATGGCCTAAAGCAGCAATGCCCAAAAAAGTAATTTCCAAGTATTGTAGCATGTCGATAAGACCCATGTACAAGGATGGACACAGAATAATGCACATCTAATGGTGGCTAGCTTAATCGGGCATGCAGGTGACAGAGCACTGTGCTCGGAATCATGCCCATGGGATGACTAAAATTTGAAATGGACCTGCCGGGTCAGAACTGAGTAAGTACTGCACTGTATACATTTATGCTTCTAATTTTCTTCACACAGCAACAAAGTACTGTAATGTATGCCTACAGTATGCACCTGCACTCTTTTTTGAGTTAAAAAAAAAAGGTTTTTAAAAAGCCCATGAATCCTATGATGAACATCTAGTTCTGGCTTGGACATTGCTGTGTTTTGGAAATTTTGTTCAGGAGCTTGACATTTGAACGGATAACAAATTCATAATGTTCAGATTTCAAAACTGGGATCCTGCCATAATATAGATGACATTTTTTTTTTAAAGAGAATTGTGAAAGCATTCTTTAGTTACGGGCAAACCCAACGCAGCTATAAAATTATGAATATGGAAACATCATCATACAGTACAGTATGAATACTATTCAATAGTGTGAATTATATTAGACCTACATTATAGGTAAGATGCTAGGGTCTAATGTTAAAAACATATTTTAAGGATTCAGATCCTTGTGACCTTGGCCTAAGTGTATTAAATCCCACAGCAATATACTATTATGCAATTCCTTCATTCTATACTGTGGAAAATTTGTCATTTTAGTTTTGCATTAATCAAAGTGTAAAAAAAAGGTAATTAATACATAAATAATGGAGAAAACAAAAACTTTGGAGTTGTAACTTTCTTTACAATGAAACTGTGAAGCTTTGTTGCAAGTCCAATAGTCCTTGTTGTAAAATAGTTCAGGAAATTGAATATAATGAATGACAATAAAATTGGAAACTTAGTCAATGTGATTGGCAGAGCTATCATTAAAGATAGATTGCTAATGGCTTTCTAATACAGGTGGAATGTTCTAGTCATACTGAGACAAAGATGTGATTGATAGGAACAATTGCACCTTTCACTGATATTCCTCAGCTTTAAGGGAGAATGGCTGAAAAGCTTTTCTATTCATGTTAGATTTCTTCACTTTTATTCCCTTGTCAATGCTTAATTTTATTACATTATTGTGCGAATATGGTACATATGAACTGTGAATGTCCATTTTTCAACTTCATCACTAGGCATATTTTGTCAAATACAGAATGTCATTGAAATTCTTAATTATTTTTATTGCTTCTACCAAATTAAAAAGACTATATATATATATTTTTTTATATTCACATAGATCAAGGAGCTTTAGGATTAGAGTGCTCCTTAACTGCAAAAGCAAAGCAGTTATATATCACCTCTCATGCCTATGTTCTAAAATTTACGTGGGGATAACGACACAGGAATTTCGTTTACGTGTCCAGGAACACGTTAAAAACATCAAAAACGCTGACAAAGACCATCTTAAAGGAAAAAAACTTACGACAGTGGCCAGAAACTTTAAAACCTTTCATGACTCAGACTTTAGTCTTCTTAAAGCTTTTGCATTTGATCATGTCTCACTGGGGATGCGGGGGGGAGACATGGAGAGACTCCTGTTACAGGGAGAGTGCCGATGGATATTTACGTTGGGCACTCTCCTTCCGCATGGTCGCAATGAATATGCGGGCTATGCGATGTTCCTGTGATTAGGGAGTCTCTGTATGATCTCCCCCTTAGCGCACCAACTTGTGGGATTTACACATTTATTTAATTCCTCTCATATTATTTTTTCACCAAGAACATATTCTTACAATTTATATTATTATAAATACATATATTATAATTCATCTAGTCAGTTATAGTGATACTTTTCACTCCACTTCACACTTAATACATATTTGTTTAATATATACACTTTTTGTATATTTCTGGTTCCATTATGATTATATATTTTAAACTCACCATATATATTAACTTACTTTCATTAATTTTTGTTCATCATTTAGTCATATTATTTACACTTTTTGTATCATTTTTATTTTATTTTCTATATATTTTTCATATGTTTTTATACACATTAATGTGTTGACTTCTGTCTTTTGCACTTAAACTAATTCATTATGTGTTTGTTTTATCAATACATGACTTAATTCATTACTATTTAGAGCCTTATTACTTGTGCTGTTGGACTTTTTGCAAAGTTTAGTGTGATTTTTCTCTTTGTTTACACATGCTAATTGATCTCTCGTCCATCCCTTAACAAACAGAAAGAGGCAACCAATTATAGCCCTCCATGATATGTCAGAGGCACACGCCCATCTACAATCTTGTGTGGGGATTTCTGCTGCTGCTTTGCTGGAAGTCTCGTGAGATTTGGATATAGAAGAATCTTTGCATTTCTGATCGTCAGAATGGCTCACTCGGACCAATCACAGACCTGCTTACATGATTGGAGAGGCATCATCCACCCCTTAACAAACGTGGGTTTGAGTCAACCATCTTGTTTATGGATACATTACTCCATCTTAATGGATCATATTCATCAGCTATGTTTTCCCTCGCTGTTCGCAATATTATTGGTTAACGTGATTTACCAGCGTCCTTTTAAACCCTTAACGGACGTTATTACATCAAGCCGCCAGACGAAGCCAGGGTACAAAATGTACATCGGGGTTGTGTTTGTTTGCACTCCCCTTGGAACCCCCACACTTCAGTGTGAACCCCTGCTGGACACCCCAATCTGCAACCCATACCATTCCAGGATTCCTCCTAAGGAATTTTATTGCTCTGCAAACATATGATCACTTGCAAGTATACTCTGCATTTGCTTTTTGATTGTGGTTTTCAGGCTATGTATTGCCTTGTTGTGGCTGCTTGAGTGGTTAACTGAGTGGTACTGCATTAGGGGTTACATTCTTTGTCTGCAGTTATTTGGTCACAGATTTAGCTACCTTACATAGATCTCCCTACTGACCGGCCGGTCTATACATTGCTTAGCAGGTTAAACATTTGTTTTTCTTGCTCTGCACATCATATATGGTTTATGTGCGTTCCATATACCATATTACATTTTAGTAATCTCATTCTATGTTGAGGTCAGACTTCATACCTTGGGGACTGTTTTATCTTATTTTGTGTAATTCATGTTTCTTTAATAAATCAATTTAATATCACCTTTGCTTGAGTGCTTTTATAGGGACCCTTTTATTTTTATTTGATGTATGTATGTATATATGTATATATATATATATATATATATATATATATATATATATATATATATATATATATATATATATACAACATATGCAACACACTGTACTGTACATTTTATTTTATCACCCAGTGTAATAACATTTGACCTACTGTGTACAGTAGGTCCGAGCTTTTATAGTGCACCACAGGTATATTTGAACCACTGATTCATTTTATAAACATCCATCAAAATATACTCAGCTGAGGACCAAAGCAATATTGAATCAAAACCCATTAGCAATCTTAATTTGATTTAAGTTTTCAGAGTATTGTGTGTATTATAAATCTTGTCATCTGACTATTGCTTATTCACAATATTAGCTTTTTAGGTTTAAACTACAACTATGTTTTAATACTGCTTTTTTATGTACTGTATATATTTTCCATATAGTAAGTAACTCATATATTTAAATAAACAGAAATGTCTATTTTATTAAAAAGAATACTAAATTATGCTATACTGTATCATGCAACAATTAATTAATAGGGTTTACAAAGTTTAAACATCAGTTAAAATGAAAGTGCCTTTGAAAAACATTTTAAAATAAATACAAAATAATAAACTAACTCATATTGTATTAGAATTTGGTGTTATTTAATGTTTAACTTTTTATTTGTCCTGTTTTAAATTACATTTCTCTCTCTCTTAATCAAATTACCATATAATAATTGCACAAATACTGCATCTCTGTCACTAGCATCTCTTAAAATAGCTCAAATACTGTAATTGTTAAATACCAATAATACCCTTTCTTTTGGGGTTAACAAAACAAAACAACCAAAAGGTTCCACTACCATAGCAAACATTGATACAAATACTTAGAGGTTCACCCAGTTCCCCTAATTTTTCGCTTTTTCAACCCCAAATCACTTTTTTGCTCTGTGAAATCTGCAAACTAATTTGATCAATTTTAATCCACGCAGATTAATTAAAAACCGCCATTGGATACAACCGTGGATGGATTTGTAAAATCGAATCTGCTGATTCAGGAATACGTTGGTGGATTCTTAAGAATCAGTCAATGGATTGCAGAATTTGCAGAGTGTGTTGGTATTGAGACGGGGGAGAGAGAGACGAGGGAGAGAGAGAGACGGAGGAGAGAGAGAGATGGGAGAGAGAGAGATGGGAGAGAGATGGGGGAGGGAGAGAGAGATGGGGGGGAGAGAGAGAGAGATGGGGGAGAGAGAGAGAGAGACGGGGGAGAGAGAGAGAGATGTCCGGGGGAGAGAGAGATAGACGGGGGAGCGAGAGATAGATGGGGAGAGAGAGATAGACAGGGGAGAGAGATAGACGGGGGAGAGAAATAGACGGGGGGTGAGAGATAGACGGGGAGAGAGATATGCGGGGGGGAGAGAGAAAGAGAGAGAGAGAGACGGGGAGAAAGAGAGAAACAGGGGGAGAGAAAAAGAGGGAGAGACGAGGGGAAAGAGAGAGAGAGGGACGGGGGGGAGAGAAAGAGAGAGAGAGACGGGGGGAGAGAAAGAGAGAGACAGGGGGAGAAAGAGAGAGACAGGGGGGAAGAGATAGACCAGGAAGGGAGAGAAAGACCAGGGGGGGGGGTGTTAGAGAGACCAGGGGGAACCAGTGCAAATAAGTGCAACCTGCCACCAGTGCAAATACAAATGGACACATGTGTAACCCTTGGACCCCGGGCCAATCGCAGATCAGGCCCCCTACTCTGTACTGGGATCTGGCTACATGACTGTATGTGGTGCATACCTGCTGGCAACAGGAGGGCCTGAGTCTCCCACGATGGTATGGGGGATAACAGGTCAGGAACATATCATGTAAATAAAGAAAACATAAAAACAATAATTGTGCAGTATATTAGTGCAATAAGGGCTAGATGAAAAACTTGGCTCTTTGAGATTTCCTACTTACAACAAAGTAGAAATAATACCGCAGTGATCTGACTCAGTAATAAAGTATGGAGATAGGTTGCTTTTCTCTTGATGTAAAGTGGCCCAGATAGATTCTCTTTCAGAGGGGTTATTTCGGCAGTGTTAATGCTCAAATCCCAATATGATACATGCAATAAAGAGACAAAACAGCCCAATAGTCTATAGTAGGTTGCAAAACAGATAGTTTATCTCATGTAGAGAAATAGGAGATGTACTCACAATAAGTACAAATGGATTGTACATACACTGGCGACACACTTTATTCGAGCTCGGCTAGTCCCACGAATTCGGGTATACCCGGGTGTATTGAGGTTTGTGACTGTTTTCTGCCCGAGTGCATTGGGTTATTTTCCAGGCAGGGATTGAAGCATTTTATTCCCGCTGGCTGCAATACTGCACAGTATATATATATATATACTGCATTACAATTCATGAATTTATGCCATCTGGTAGACACGCGAAGCATTGCAGCCTATTAAATCATAATCATTATCATTTAACAGATCAGCCGCCCGTCAGCCAGGCATGAACCCAGGCTGGGAAGGCAAACGCAACGGGGCTTGTCAGAGGTGAGGAGCGGCGCATTCCAGGTATCTGCCAGGTACATACTGGGTATTTGCTCGAATAAAGTGTGTCGGTGCAGTATAAAGGTTTCTTTCGGCGATAGTGTGCCAAATAGTAATTCACACGCTCCGTCTGTATCTTCAGCCTCGCCGCCGGCGGTGGCGTCTGACGTCACTTCCTGCTCACGGGTGACCGCATCCGGTGGTACTGGATAGCGACGTGTGTATTTGAGACACACACCACTCGGTTAAACACTTTGAATTGAAGCCCAGGCCCATCTGATGTCAGATGGGCCTGGGCTTCAATTCAAAGTGTTTAAATCTGTTTTGCAAACTAGACTATTGGGCTGTTTTGTCTCTTTATTGCATGTATCATATTGGGATTTGAGCATTAACACTGCCGAAATAACCCCTCTGCAAGAGAATCTATCTGGGCCACTTTACATCAAGAGAAAAGCAACCATACTTTCTGACTGAGTCAGATCACTGCGATATTATTTCTACTTTGTTGTAAGTAGGAAATCTCAAAGAGCCAAGTTTCTCATCTAGCCCTTATTGCACTAATATACTGCACAATTATTGTTTTTATGTTTTCTTTATTTACATGATATGTTCCTCATCTGATCGCTCCCTTCCCACCCCAAACCAAGACTGTATCTGTTGGAAATCTTCGCATATTTCCAGGAAAGGTTGAGAAGTATCTTTTCAGGTTACACTTCGTGGTTTATTTTTGTCTAATTTGTTCAATATTTTCTTTATTATCAATACACATGGGAATTGTGGCGCCTATTCAAATCAATTGAATACATGGGGGATAACAGGAACAGGTTTCTGGGGTGGATGCCGTTGTTCTCATTCAGTGGTGCAGCACCTCCAGGAATGTGGGGTGGAATCCTTATAGAGAGTTCCACACAGGGATGAGAGATTCCAGTCTCACACAGGTTGTCTTTCTTTAAAAGCAGCAGCTCTTTATTCACAGCAGCAGCAGTAGCAGCAACAGCAGACAGGTACAGGGTGTCCACTCCACTTTGATCGCTCTCCTCCAGTATGGTCCCTCCCTGCCACCACCCTGGATCAAGGGCACCCAGGGTGGGGCTAACTCTTCCCTCACCCCCTAAGCAGGGTGAGAGGCATTGGTCCACCTCACTAAGTATAATCCTAGCAGCTCTACTCAGAGGCTGTTCCTCTTTCTCCAACTGTAACCTCCAGCTCACTAACTAACACACTTGTCACACTGGACCAGCCAGTAGACACACACTCAACTAACTCTACTAAATAGGAAGTGCACTGCTCTTTATGATATCAGCAGGCACCGCCCCTGTGTCTCTTGCTTTGACACAGGGTCAGGTTACCTACCTCCACCACACAGGGCAGTGCTTGAAGTGGGGGAAACCCATGATAACTCCTGGCAGCCTGCCCTTACCAGGGCTTATACCAGGAGGAGGATAGAACTATAGCCCTATTTCTTACCAGGGCTACACATGTAAACTACACAAGCAGGTAAAATGCACAGGACACAGACACAGACAGGACACACACAGAACGCAGCCCCCCTCACATCTCCCCAAGCCCCCCATCACCTCTAACCCCCCCCCCAAACACCTCACATTGCCACCTCACATATCTTTCCAGCCCCCCCCCCACATCTCACATCTCCCCCCATCTCTCCCAGACACATCTCCCCCAGCCCCCCTCACATCTCCCCCAGCCCCCCTCACATCTCCCCCAGCCCCCACTCACATCTCTCCCAGCTCCGCCTCACATCTCCCCCAGCCCCCCCTCACATCTCTCCCAGTGCCCCCTCACATCTCCCCCAGCCCCCCCTCACATCTCCCCCAGCTCCTCCTCACATCTCCACCAGCCCCCCCTCACATCTCCCCCATCCCCCCTCACATCTCCCCCAGCCTCCCCTCACATCTCCCCCAGCTCCCCCTCACATCTCCACCAGCCCCTCCTCACATCTCGCCCAGCCCCCCCTCACATCTCCCCCAGACCCCCTCACATTTCCCCCTGATCCCCCTCACATCTCTCCCTGACCCCCCTCACATCTCTCCCTGACCCCCTCACTTCTCTCCCTGACCCCACTCACATCTCACAGGGGTGAGTGATAGGGGGGAGGGAGCAGAGAGACCAAGGGGGGGGAGCAGAGAGACCATAGGGAACCACTGCAAATAAGAACAACCTGCAACCAGTGAAAACAGGACACAGGTAGGAGACACACAGCACACAGCACACAGAACACAGACATGAGACACACGGGAAACACAGGCAGGGGACAGCCTCACCTATCTCTGCTGCACACTTTTTCTCTGCTCTTTGGCGCCACCCTCCAGGCTCCTGCCACCTCCTCCTGATTGGCTGCTGATGTGTAATGCAGCCAATCAAGATGGAGCAAGCTGTCCAGCCCCTTAGCAGAAGCCCTGCTCTCTTCCTTCTCACACTGGTTCTGTGAACTGAGGAAAATTTAGGTACAGATTCGCAAGAACCGGTGCGAACCGGCTGAATCCCACTTGTGGGACGGACCAGTTTTGATGCAGCAGCATGGACTTTGAATGGCTTAAAGCAAACAGAAGCCCTCCTGCTTTTCCTTCTAATTGGTAGAAAGTTATTTTAACTTTTGTAACATCTGAATGCATGGTGTTTATTCCTCAATACATTTAATCATCATATAAACTGGATCACACTATGGGAGTACAAGCTTCTTTGGTTTTGGTTTTCCAAGGTATTCATTTGGATTTAGTCTTTGTCCTGTGAAGCTGCATTTTCCTTCACCGATCCTTTTTTAAGTTTTTCCATATACCAGAACCATGGGTTTGTTTAATGTGATTCTTGTTTTTTTATTCTGACTATACTGAGGTCATTTTTGATATTTTTTCCCACTCTTTCACATTGTATTTTATATTCAATGTGTCTAAATACATAGTTACATACTTCAATGTTAGTATTCTCAGGAATAAGGGTCATTCAGTTAAACCCTTTGGCCAAAGCATTATAATCCTGCAGCCACGTCACGGCATGACAGTATGCAGGACCTAACACTACCTGTGAAAACTCTCATTTACAGTACCTTTGCAGTGGAGGGAGAATGGCCTTAATAGACATGTCCTGCACAGGAACATGGAAAAACCTGCTACTTAAAAAGTGGGGTGGGGTGAGCTTAAACCCTGGAAGGAGGGGCCACTAACCTCCAAACAACTGATATCAGTTTGAAAATTTATAAACACATAAGTCTAGCAAGCCTTAACACCAGAACCCACGACATCATATATATTTGTGTCAAAAGGAGTGCTACTGAGTGTGGCCAAATGTATACAGTAAAAGACAGATACCAAATGCTACATCCAATGTGACAAAATACATAGTTACATACCTCAATGTTAGTATTCTAACAGATATGAAAATATTGCCGGTAGAAGAATAGGCCCCATGGAAATGTGAGAAGAAACTTTGCTGCAGTTGCAGATTGAAGCCTGGACCTTCTAAAATTGCATATTCAAATACTTTCAAATAAAACAGATGGGTGAAGTTTGCAATAAGAAGTGATTATTTGATGAGTGGTGCTTGTAAGCTAATAGGGAATTCATTTGTTGTAATATGAAACATTGCATGAAAATTGTGCTAAATATTGAAGGAAGGAATTGTACAATATAAATATACTCAGTTCAGTCAAGAATATGCTTGCTTCAGATAAACCTTTATAAAGAGTAATAGAACACACATGTAAATCTACCTGTGTAACACCCTCCCCCCCGCCCCCCAGGGAGATTCGTATGTTACGGACGTTACATCCCAGGATGTAGGATCCCAGGAAGCTGAGTCTCCGCAGATGTAGTAGGGAGCTTGGGGTGCAGGGGTATTTTCCTCAGGTTGGCGCAGCACCTCCATCCTGCAGGGCTCTGCCAGGGGCAGAGATTCATCCCAACAGGAACTTTCCTTTAGCAGAAGCACTCTGGAGTACCAGCAACAATGCAACTTGTCTTTTATTCTGGGTCTTACAGCACAGATACATTTTTACAGCATACATAGTCCTTCTCCTCATAAGGCATTATGGCCCAGGGGTATCCTTCCCTCTCTCTTACGGAGAAAGGCAGAGCAGCCAGAGTCATTTCTACTCTCTGTACTCAAACACACCTTAACCTCTTAAGGGTAAGGCAGAACAGGACTCACTCAGAACTCTCTTCCTTCAGAGGGGAGTGAATAGGCAGACTGGGGAGGGGGCCCTCACCCTTTTATACCTGGGGAGGGGTTAATCCCTCTCCCCCAATATCTGTGCAGGCCCAGCTGACATCACAAGCCTTGTCAGTCCACCCTCCTTACTTGTGACTTCAACTGCTAGGGTCCTGCACCTGCACTTGGCTACTTAGTGTATCTCTGGTTAGCCATCTCACATACAGTACAGGCCCATGTGCAAAAGACTTAACCCTAGCACTGCTGATGATACTAAAGAGACAGCACCTAGGACAAAGGATTTTTGTAGCCTGGGGCTACATGGCTACACTAAAGCATAAGTAAAAATGTAAATTGTCATATTTGTATTTCACTTAAATATACACCCTTTGGATTACTCAAATCTAATTCTCTAAAATGATTTTCCACATTGATGACTGAAGTTACAGTATACAAAACACAGTTTACTTTCTCCACTTGATTTTATTTTCCTTTGTTCCCCTTTTGTTGCTACCTTCTTAGTAATAACTGATCAATGTCATATGGGATCTTCAGTTGTTTGTACAGCTCTTATTAGGATCCTTATCATATGCAATAACTTGGACTGCTTCCTGCTTATTATTGAATGTTTCATAATATTTCTCTTTGTCCATATCTTGTTAAATAAGACAAACCAATGGATAAACAGGTAGACACATCTGCATTTCTGTACATGAGTACAGCGCATAGTGCATGCATTCCATCAGATTAAGATAGTAAAGGCAAAATCCTTCTGGATCCCTAAAAATGAGCAATAATATTACATAAGAAGGGTTAGTACATTCTTAAATAAAAACAGACAAGTTTTTATTAATAATTATGGAAAATCGGAAAATGTAACTAAGGTTATAGTTTACAGATATGTATCAGAAGGGGACAACATGTTAAGAAACTCAAACAACATTTTCTATCTGTGTCAGTTTGCCACAGTATACTAAGGCTAAGGTCCCGCTGCCTCAGACCACGCGCCCGCACTGCAGACATGCGGCGTGTGGAGAGGCACTTGACCGCAATATGCGGTCTGTAGGGAGCCGGAGCGGGAGAAGGGCGGGAGGGGTGGGGGGCGTGGTAAAACTTTGCCAGGTCTGAGATGAGACCGTGGTGCCGTGGTGCTGTGGTGCCGTCCACCCCCCCACCCCCCCCCACACACAACACATACACATACATACACAAATACATACATATACACACACACTTTTCCTCTGCAGCTCCTTCCCTGCTCCCATCCCAAGCCGCCTCCCTTCGGTAGCTCCTTCCCTCCCCTCCTTGCCTCATTGGCTGACTGCCGCACCACGTGACGCGTCAGAGCTGCAAATCACTAGTAGCTTGCAGCATCGGCTGGCTGACGCATCACAGCACGCAGTCAGCCACTTCGGAAGAGCCAGCGGGGACCTCCAGACTGCAGGAAAGAGGCTGGTGTCCTTCTGCCGCGTGGCCGGGCGCACCGCCGGACGAAGCGGGACAAAAGCCTAAAGGGTTTATTTGTCATTAGCTATGTCATAGTGATGATGATGTACAGTATAGTAGTCATAGTTAAATGTACTTGCACTGATTGAATAATCACTGATAATAATGAGGAAGAGTCTATGGAGGCTACAGCACAAGTTGGTACTAGTCTCCATCAGTGTTCATAGGTATGGGTATTATAATGAACATAAGCATCATAGGCATGTGTGGAAGGGGACTTCAGGCAGAAGACGCATGGACCAATTATTTCATGTACACATTGCAAAGCTTTTGATAGCATTAATATTAACCATCATTCCCATGATAGGGGGGATGGATAAAAATTTGGCCACAATTGTTGCTATGTACATCCTGTTCTTTAGCTTTGTGCAGGGCACTGAGCCCACTGAAAAATGCCCAGAAGGACCTAGTTTTCTACTTCAACTTTTTCCAATCTGCACAAGAAGACTATTGAAACAGTAGATTTATTATTAATGGTTCAGAGAGTAAATGGGTGCACCTGACAACAGACATTTGGACTATTGGGCATTGTCGAGCAGATCACCAGATTACTATACCCATTTGGTGTCATTCCCTTCCTTTTTTCAAAAGAGTGCTGATGGCTATGGTCAAGGGAGTCAGAGGTTGCATTTTCAAAGTCACGGACAATAGCAATCAGCAGTAGCACTTATTATGTCATGGTACTCTATGTGTTATGCAAAATTGTAATAAAAACAAATCCATAAGCATTTGATATTCTTCTTAAATTACAGGTGTTATAATTTTGCCAAGGCATCTATAGGTTTGGCCAGTGGCAGGAGATAATGGGTCCAATTAACAGTAGTGACAGCATTAAATCAAGGCAACATAATTCATGTTTCTTGCTGCTGGTGTGCCCTGCTTGCTGGCTACCATTTTTTTAGGGCAGTGTTGGGAAGTAAAGAAAAGATTATGAGCATTTTAAAATATTGTGCCCACTTTAGCAACTCCTACATGGCTCATAATATCATCTGTCATCTGAAACAGCAAAAGAACTGCCACACCACAGGCTACAAATTAAGGTACAGATGTAGCAGACATTATTACCCAACTAACAGGTGTTACCAATGACAACAACACGTTAAATAACACCTGTGTTATCCTTCACCATTGTTTCTAATAGCACTATAGTTAAATAAGACGTCAGCATTAACCAGAGTAATCTTATAGTGCTATGGGGTGCAATAATGTTTACTACATCTGTACCTACTGGTTGTAACTCAACAATGTGCAGTACATGCTATAGAAACTCCTTATCATTTGGGTTTGAACATCTAATGAGAAATGTATTTTTGGATTATGTGAATTGTAATAATCTTTATTTCTATATTTTATGATAAGACATATCAATTAGCATATGTCATAATGAAATAACAAGACACCAACACGGATGTTCACAAATCGAGAAATATATTCAATCTAAATGACAAATTGTAGTAAAATCACACTCAAATGATCATACATATATGTATACAATGTGTACAGAGTAATATAAATGTAAACAAGCAAAATCAAAAAACAGAATAACGAATAATACCTTACCAAAAAATGATGAAAATATAGCAGGCTGACACCCTACTGAATGGGACTCGATGTTTCGGGCTAAAGATCGCCTTTTATGCATTTATAAATGCATATATGTATGATCATTTGAATACTTTTTTTTACTGTGATCTTACTACAAGCTGTCATTTTGATTGAATATATTTCTCTATTTTGAACATTGTTGTTTGTGTCATTTCTTTAGAACGTATTTACAAATTTTGGGGGGCTATTTATGATGGGAATGAGATACCATCTGAGCAATTTCATATTACATATTAAAGTTATACTCATCGGTTTATTATAATTTTTGTAGTTTCCACACATTGCTGTTGATGTTACAATTATATTTTTAATCTATGCATTTTGTATACATTTTGTTGATTTACATTTGTCTGTTGATATGGGTGGATTGGTTTAATCTTCTGTGTATATAAAGGTGTTAGGTAATAATACCCTTCTGTAGGCTAATAGTTACTATCCTAGATCTCTTATACTGTAATTAAGGGAATCCCTGTTGGACAATACCTTAGTTTATATAAAAACGGTTATAACAAACTAGGGAAATAACTGATTGCTTTATTGAGCCTGGAGTGTGGTTACCCCTTTGGTTGTTACAAAAGGCTAATAAAAGGCCTTTAAATACAAATCGTAAATGAATTCTACTGTATCTTCAAGTCTTAAAAACCCATCTTCATTTTATGGTCTTAATTCCTTTGCCTCTGTTATTACTTTTTGCAGTTCAGATGCAGATGCTATTAGATCTATTCAAAAACATATCTAAAGAGCCTTTTTAGTTATAATAATAACCCTAATAAGAAAAAAATACATATATTTTGGTGTTTTTATAAATGTAGAGGATAGAAATGCAAATGTTGTCATTATATGGGATCTCAAAAACAAAATTGTTCTGCAAATGAAAGAACATTTATTATATTTTATTTTGTACACTGTAATAAACAACTCGTTTTTCTGCCTTTTAACCTGTAAGTGGGGCCTGCAATATGTAAGTGGGGCTTCCAAAATATGGGCAGGACAACTACAGTTTAGCAACCATTAAGGCACTATTTAAAGCAGGATAGCACTACATTAAATATGTAATATTTAATACGAGACAAAATGCTGGTCCATTTAAACAAACTATGGCTCCATGCAAAAAAAATGTTCATGATATTTATCATATTATTTGTGAACATCTAAAGCATTAACAGGTCTTATAATGTCTTGTACATCTGTGGAACACTTAAAGAGAGTATAACAAATAAGACAAACAACACCACCTACTGCAAATGGATAATAACGCCCAATAGGGCTACTATAGATAAGGTGCAGGGAGACAAGGAGTCCCCACAACTCCAAAAGGGTAATATATTCAAAGAAAGGGCAACCCCGTACTCAAAAATACTTAAGTCAGAAATACTTCAAAATAGTATATTTTGGGAATAAAAGTATAGATGGGAATAAAAGTGAAATACTGTGTAATGTAAGCATACAGATAACAGAGCAATCAAACATAGTGTAAACAGGAATGACAAACGAATAGGGAAAAAATAAGAAAAATAAGAAAAAATAACTATTATATTCATAAAAGTGTCAAGGGAGGCAACATTAAAGTTCCAGGGTAATAAACCATTTCTTCCTTTTTTACCCATCTTTATGTGTAATATGTACTGTACTATGTTGAAGTATTTCTGACAAGTAATTTTGAGTGCGGAGTTGCCATTTGTTTCAACTTAAAGAGAGGTGTTATAACATTTGTCTCTTAACACCTCATTCTCTAAACATGTTGTTTCACAACACTGTGTTAAATCGTCAAACTGGATGTCTGTTCTGGGTTTTTCAGCATTTGGCTTTTGGCAGGAAGGGACAAAATGTAATGTGATATGTTTGCTTCACTTTGCAAAAAACCATATTTGGGGATTTTTTTTAAAGAAGAAATTCCCTAGGTAGTTTAAATAAAGAGTGGGATGTTTGGTAATTTCTACAAAAAATATTAATAATTTTCTCATTTTATTTGCTTTTTTAATTTAAATTTAGTTTTTCCCCCCATTTTGCTTTGCTTTGGATTTGTGTTAATATGTAATTAGTTAATTTTTCATTACATGTTTATCTCAGCAAATTAAACTGAGACCTGAGCTAGCATGCATGGTATGCTATTTGATTAGAACAGCTGGCTCCATCATCACAGGTGACAGAACCAAATCTACAGTATATTCTGGGATTGTTGAAATGCTTACATTAATTAACACATTGAGTGCCCCATAATGTAGCTAATACGTCATGAGGTCTGACACTTCAGGGTGTAGTAGCTGTTATGCACTTAACACCATTTGACCTGACAACAAACGGAAGAGACTCATCCTCTTCTGTTCATGTCTTCAGTGACATCGCGATCATGTGATCACTCCCAATGAGCGATCAAATGATCACAATATGCTGGAGGGTTTGTGGCACTCTGCTGCAACTGCCCCATCCAGAATCAGTTAAAAAATATATATTTAAAAGGATTATCCTCTGTTGTCTGTCATCTGTTTTTGAGGAGGAGCCAGAATAAATCGCAAATCATTTAAACATTTTTATATTTATGTAACGGGTATTCCACCCCACCCAATCTCATATATAGTGTGGGTGAGTAGAACATGTAGTGTTACCGGTGTGGTGCGTATACCTGCAGGCTCACAGGAGGTCTGAGCCTGCACTAATGAGAGCCTGGGGTGAATCCTCTGGAACGGATCTTCTTTCAGCGCCTCCACCTATGTAGGATTCTAGGGAAGTGTAGAATGACCCTACATAGGAACCCAATCAGAAACCACACACACAGTGATTATAATAACTAAGGGCTTTACTATGAACATAGAGAATATCATAATCATTTACATAACCTCATAACCTGTGTCCCTCTCACGAGGAGACACTACCCGTGACGTCTCGCAGGACGTTTCCCCAACACTAGGTGATCCCACCCAGTGTCCAGTGAAACCCCCACACCCAATGTCCCGTACTCCTACGGAGATAGTCAATGGGTGACTGCGCAATCACTAAAACCTCTAGGCCTGTTGGTGCACATGTGTTGGTATAATACCTGCCGAGCTCGGTGCTCCCTTGGCCTTGGCAACCAGCCGCACGCGTCCCCGGCAACCCCCGAGCCTGGACCTGACCTCTCTCACCCGCGCGATTGCCTTGCGGGGCCGCCTTGTGACTCGGCGGTACCCGCGATCGCGCACCAGGGGAGGGGGGTGCTGGAATCTCGGGGAGACCTGGCTACACTTACATAGTTAGTTATTAATAAGGTACAACCTCTTACTGACTACTCAGATGGCTGATTAGCTCTTTCGGTGTATGACCCTTGTCAGTCACAATCACAGTGACAAAGGAGTAGAGATCATAATCATTAATCATGAATGCCAGTTGTTTCATTAGTTAAAAATGTAGTTTTGTTAATCTTTTTGTTGGGGCCTAATGACATGGCACAAATACAGCAATGCCACATGTAACATACATGTCAGTCCAGTGCAGGCTCGCCTCATATATGTTTTTGTTTTATCTTTGACACGAGGGTGGGAGGATGGGCCTTTTTTAATGTGAAACTGAAATATAAATGAAAGAGTAATGAGAATGAGAAATTAATAATGTATTTATTTATAAAAATATTTTACCAGGAAGTAATACATTTAGAGTTACCTCTCATTTTCAAGTATATCCTGGGTACAGTTAGGATAACAATGCATGTTACATTAAATAAACAGCGGTATACAATACATTTAAAGACATTTTATGAACAGTTACAGATAATATATGTGTTATAGGCATATATAACTGTTACAGACCAGATAAAAATCCAAGCTTGGTTTAGGTCTGGAAAGAACTTGGATCAGTGGGGGCATTGAGAGTCTCATGTAGATGTTCCATTTGTTAGTTGCACGGTAAGAGAAGGAGGAGTGGCCAGATTCTTTGTTGAACCTTCGGACCGCGAACAGTCTTTTGGAGTCAGATCTCAGGTGATAAGAGCTGTGTGTAGTAAAAACTCAGATTTAAGTACCTGTCCAAAGTCCGAGAAGCTAGGACTGTGTGCATATAAGATTGGTCATCCGTATACATGTGCATTGAAGCTCCCTTTTAAGCTGTAGGTAGATCATTAATGAAGACTGAAAAGAGTAAAGACTAAGTGCCACAGAACAGAGCCTTGTGAGACACCGCTGTTGACATCCAAGGGATTGGGCTTAGAGCCCGAGATAGACACATGTAAGGATCTATCTGATGGGTAGGAGTGAAACCAGTTTAAAAGCGTGTTGCACTGGAGCTTGTTTACCAAGATAATATGATCAAAAGTATCAAAAGCCTTTGCAAAATCTAGCAACATTGCACCAGTAAGTTGTCCCAGTTGCATTTCACACTGGATCTCATTGCAAACATTTAGGAGGGTAGTTACCATGGAGTGTTTTGGCCAAAAAACATATCTGAGTTGGCAAAATAAATTTGTCTTGGTATAGTAATCGCTTAATTGGGAGTGGCATATTTTTTCATGACTTTGGATAGTATTGGGAGAAGAGAGATTGGCCTGTAGGTGAGACACTGTTTTTTCCCCCACTTTTGAAGATAGGGACAACTCTGGCAATTTTGCAGGTCTTTTGGATATAGCCTCTAGACAAAATAGAGTTGATTAGGGAACCAAGCGGTATGGTAATGTCTGGGGCACCGAGTTGTAGGAACTTTGATTCCAGTAGATCAGGCCCACATTGGCTGCTTAGTCTTAATTTGAGGAGTGCTTGTGTAATCCTCTTCAGATACTGGGACAAATTGAAAATTGTGAGCACTGTAGGGAGAGGGTGGGGCTATAGGGGTTCTCCCAGATTGAGATTCATGTTAGGAGTTTGGCTTGCTCTTTAATAATAATGAAGTAGCACACCACACACATTATTATTTGATTGTGTTCGCTATGTAAGTGGGAGTTGTCAGAGTAGTATCGTCATTTTTTTATATTAGAGGGTTATTGATGGCTTGAATATATTGTTGATGACCTTCCAAAAATGTGTTGGATTTGATATATTTTGGTGGATTGCCAGAGTAAAATTGGGCTTTTTTTTAAATATTGTTTGCCTTGTACTGTACATGTATTGCACAGGCATCTGTAGTTATTAAGATCCTTGTTAGTGCCAGTTACTTTGCATCTTTTCCACATGGCATCCCCAAAATGACAAAGCACTATAAGGTTGCTTTGAAGCCATAGAATGTTGGCCACCCCCATACTCTTATTCTGTGTAGCGGAGAATGGGTGTCACAGAGTTTTATGAACTCTGTTTGGAAATAATCAAGAGCAGGATCAGGTACCAAGGGTAGGTGGTAAAATAAGATAGAAACTCTTGTGGGTTAAAGTTTCTAAATGTTTTAGTGAGTAGAATTTTAGGGCTTGATTTGTGTGGTCTGTATTTCCTTACACAGTACACTATTGTATGGTCACTTAAAATTTCAGGTAGGAAACCAAATGATTGTCGTCTATTTTGACTAGAGGATAAAATACAGTCTTGGAAGAAATGTTTGTGAGATTTTAGGTTTGTCCGTGTGGGCTGTGAAATGAGTTGGGTTAGGTTTAGTGACTAAAGTTGTGTCTGGATTTTGTTGTTTTTCGGGTCAAGCATTTTTAGGATGAAATCCCCAAGAATTAAAAGCTCACTCTTCCCATTCAGAGACAAAATTGAGCCAATAAACTGAGTGATATCAGTCAGGGAATGTAGTGGGGCTACAGGGGGGAGATAGATGCCAGCAATGAGAATTGGCTTAGAGAAGGGGATGCACATTTTGCCAACTAGGATTTCAAAAGTGGGTGGCTTGAGGGTAATTTAAGAGTGCAAATTGTAAGGAGCCTTCAATATAAAATAATACCCCTCCTCCTCTCTGTGACCTATCTTTCCGAGAAATGTAGAATCCCTGAATGGTGATAGTTGCATCAAGGGTTTTAGGAGTTAGTCGTGTTTTGGTGAGAATGATGGCTTTGGATTTATGCAAAAGGCATCATGCCTTTAGTTCATCCAGTTTGGACAGCAGGCTACGGATATTTATATGGGCAACAGATAGCCATTTTTGACATTTGAAAGGGGTGTTCAAAGAGGAATGGGACAGAGTTGAAAGGGGAGGGCCTGGGTTCAGTTCAAAATCACCTGCTAAAGAGAGTAACAGTATAAATAAAAATGTGAGTTTTTATTTACAGGTTGTTAGGTTCTGATTTTTATATTAAAATGAGTGGTGGTTGTTGTACTGTTTTTCAGAGTTCTCCACCAACATTCAGTAGATAATGCAATACTTTTGAGTAGTAGGGTGTACAGAAGCAGTGGCCGTAATCCGACAATTTCTCGGGTTAAAACATGCACTATAGTGCGTGGTGGTCCATGATGGTGCGCTGAAGACTAAATAGCCTATCGCATTAACACAGCAGGGTTACCTGCTGTGTTAATCCTACCGGGGTGTACCTTTCTGTAAGAGACATGCAGTAGGAGATAGACTGAATCAGTCACCCTACCTGCGCACCTCTAACAGGCGTTTGCAGGGGTTTTACTTAATTTTAATACTACAGTATTGTAGCAGAGGGTCTCCGGAGCTGAACCGCATTGATTTCAGATGAATGAAAGGCTGCCAGGATGATGGACGTGTTTGTGACAACTCGCCCGCAATACACCATGCGTGTGCTCACCTCTTCTGGGGTCGCCCCGACCTGGACGCCGAAGATAGCGGAGGCTGTCGCTGCCACCGTGGCCTTGAGAATGAAGTCTTCAGCCGGGTGAAGTTCAGCTAAGCCTGCAGAATTTGTTCATCAGACCCGGTGCTATCAGTACCCCTGGACCGGGCATAAGAAGCCGGATTGCCCCAAATTCCATCGGACCACCAACCCCAATCCGGGACAATACACTCCAGTGGTGAGACCAGTCGCCTACATGGGATTGGCACCGACTGAGGAGCAGCAAGCAGCCGTCCACCAGGTACAGTTGAGGGCCCAAGCGGCAGTCCCTATACCATCTCAAGTCAGCAAAGAGGAGGCCACCAGGCATCCAGTTGCGGCCGTCAGGCTGCAGGTGAATGATGTCCAGAGGAAGCATTTGCGTCCAGTGACCATCGGAGATCGCCAAACATCTGGCCTGATCGACTCTGCTGCTACAATTACTCTGTGCGACCTGATATGTTCAGCCCAGAGGACCTGCTCCCGGGAACAGTGATGCTGGTCATCATGCCAGATGGGGACTTAGGCAATCCAGGTCATCTGGATGTTTCTCGACTTGGGTGCCGGTCGAGGAGTGAGGGATGTGGGTATACTCCCAGGGTTGGACACTGAGGTGATAGACCGTAACGACATGGGAAACCTTGTCTGCTCTTTTGCAGAGGAAGATGCTCTATGGTTGCGGTTATGAGGAGCCAAAGTCGGGTACTTGCCCAGGCAGGGGAGCCTTTTGTACCCTTGCCAACTGAGGAGTTCACCGTTTCCCTGCATTTGGAACCAACGAATCCTGATCAAACAAACACAAACGTTCCAGCACTCACTGTCTCTAAAAGAAATAATGATAATCAACTACGGAATAAAGTCCAAATAAGAAATAAATTGAATGTACACAAAAGGAAACAATGGCTTGAAGTGATGTTCCACAATGGAAATAATGCCTCTGGGGTGTAAAATATGGGGAAAGAACACAGGAAAAGGGAGTGAAAAAATAAGACAGAGTGAGGGAGGAGAACACAATATGGGGAGGAGAGTATGGTAGGGGGGTAACGTTCCGAGGTGAGAACCTCTTCTCAGGCCCGTTCCCTCTGGTCCAACGGGACCAAGAGGTACTTCACTTGTCCCTCTTTCCCCAACACAACGTCCAGAATTTTCCCACAAATCAAAGCACAATGTCTAACAGTAGACTATAGCAACAGTTCAGAGATACAAAAGTACCAAGAGTTCAAAATTTAGAGAGCAGTGTAAAGCAAAAGCTGTTCCTTCTGTTCCATCTGTTCCTTGTCAGCAACGTGTATCCTCTGCACTCCTGCTGTGTGGGATGCTGGTGAGAGTGAACTGTGTGTGCTCGGTGAAAAAGGCTGCACACTGATTACTTCCGCAATGAGAACAGCTGTGCCGATGACGTCATGACCAATCCGAGCTTCCCTCTCCATCGTGTAAGAATTTGGTGTTGGTCTGCCTCTGTGGCACTAATTCAAACCGGCTTTGCAGTGATTCATATTGCGCCTGCGCCCTGATGTGCACAGCTTCCTTCACCAGTTGATCGCATAGATAGTCATGCGCATGCGCACGCAATGTCCTGGTACAGTAGCGTTCACCGTTATCATGGTGACTCCCTCCGGCGGTGAAGTGCTAACAGTTTAGGAGGATATCCCCCAGTCAGTGTTTCCACAAGGGATATATAGAGAACATATTGGATGAGAGGAGAGACAATAGGATTGGTAAAAATAAAATAAATGAGCCAGACCACATTAAAAATCGAACAAACACAATAGGCCAGACTATTAGAGACTTACCCAGAGTGTAGTCATGGGACAGAGGTGAGTGAGAATGACCATGTTGGAAGGACGGATCACTGACACAAAGCCACTACTTCTGCCCCCAGTGTTGGCCAGCCACATAGTTCAAGGACACAGAGCAACCCACTCCACTGTGGTGCCAGTGTATCAGGTCTAGTGAGGAGGCACCTGGCAGCGAGGCGAACGATATGAGGAGCAACACCTGTGAGAGTCTGCAATTACGTATTTGTGAAAGTTATATTTAAAAAATAACAACTGAGGTTCAGTGCCTTGTTTATGCATCTCTGGCTTACCGTATCAAGCCATCTGATCTACTGTGTCTCTTTTTTTAGTAGTGCCCTCTGTAGATCTCCCCCACGTCATTTCCTCCCCACACCGTCGATGACCTGGTATCTCAACTTGCTGGCGTTATGCCCAGCTTGTGTGAAATGATGGGCAACAGGTGCATCTGGATCACACCTCCTGATGGCAGCCTTGTGTTGTCTGATCCAATCATTCACTAGCTGTGTCATCTCACCCACATAACCCATACCACATGGGCATTTAATCAGATAGATTATGTTCTTAGATAAGCATGTGTAGAAGTTTTTAATGTGGTATTGCTGACCAGTGTGGGGATGGTGGAATGTAGATCCTTCTTGTACACCACCGCATTGTCTGCAACCGTAGCATCTGAAACAGCCCATTCTAGGAGTACCCAGAAAAGTCTGTCTCACTTCTGACCCTCCAAAGTCTGCCTTTACTAGCCTATCCCGTAAATTTGTACCTCTTTTATAGGAAAAGAGTGGTTTCAGTGAGAGGACAGGGGCCAGAAGGGGATCGCTTTGAAGTAATGGCCAGTGGCGTAATATAATGTTCTTAATCCTACCACTCTGGGTGTTATAAGTGGATATGAAGGGAATGGAAAATTGTTTAGTCTGATGACCCTCTTGAGGTATACCCTGAAGGAGGTTTTCTCTAAGGGGTACCTCTGCCTTCGTCCGTTGTGCAATTAATAGTTCATTGGGGTAACCTCTGTTCCTACATTTAGCATGCATATAATCTAGACTATCCTTTACAGTATCGGGAGTGCTAATAATCTTCCTTGTTCTGAGGAATTTTCTGTACAGCAAGCCTATAACCATGCCTGGTGGATGGAAACTGGTAAAGTGTAGAAGGTAATTTTTATCTGTTGTTTTGTGAATAAGTGTGATTCTAGTCTACGGTTAATCAGCGTAATAGTTGTGTCAAGAAAATTAACGTACTTATGCAGCTACTAGTATTAGAACACTTACCTGAGAAATTCCTGGGAGATTCTGGGGCAGTCTCACAGTAAATGCCTCAACATTGCCTCAACATTTCTGTAAAATACTTAATGGCCCATCGGATTGACACAGTAGGGGGTCCCTGCAGTCCCATTCAGTTTGCCGGGACTCCCTGCTGTTTTAATCCTACACTGGCGACACACTTTATTCGAGCTCGGCTAGTCCCACGAATTCGGGTATACCCGGGTGTATTGAGGTTTGTGACTGTTTTCTGCCCGAGTGCATTGAGGTATTTTCCAGGCAGGGATTGAAGCATTTTATTCCCGCTGGCTGCAATACTGCACAGTATATATATATATATATATACTGCATTACAATTCATGAATTTATGCCATCTGGTAGACACGCGAAGCATTGCAGCCTATTAAATCCTAATCATTATCATTTAACAGATCAGCCGCCCGTCAGCCAGGCATGAACCCAGGCTGGGAAGGCAAACGCAACGGGGCTTGTCAGAGGTGAGGAGCGGCGCATTCCAGGTATCTGCCAGGTACATACTGGGTATTTGCTCGAATAAAGTGTGTCGGTGCAGTATGGGCCATTAAGAATCTCACAGAAATGTTGAGGCAATGTTGCAGCAACTTGAGGCATTTACTATGAGACTACCCAAGAATCTACCCAGGCACAGTTCTAATACTCGTTACTGCATCTGTAAGTACTGTTGTATAGGCATGTAAACCCAATGGTGTTCCATGCCCCATTGATGTCAGATATAGAGTCAACTAATGTCATCTCTTTTCCCTGCCACACCATGAAAACATTGTCAATGTAGCGCACCCACATACACCCACATACGCCCATGGCTGATGAATCCAGGATGGGGATAGCTGTGTTCATCCTCAAACCTGTCAATGTAAATATTTGCGTATGTTGGTTCGACATTGGATCCCATGGCTGTCCTCTGTACTGGAATATAAAAAGTATCTTCAAAAAGAAAATTATTTTCATGAAGAATATTATGAAGAAGGTCTAGGATAAGCATCCTCTCTCGTGTTTAAAGGCCTCCTGTGTCCAGTCTCCTTAATTGCTCCAATCCCTTCTGTGTGAGGAATGGAGGTGTATAGACTGTTGATGTCTAGTGTGACAATTAATATATTATCTGTTAGTGGTGGGACTGCAGCTATTTTGTTCAAGAAATGGGACGTGTCTCCTATGAAGGAATTGGAACTGTCAACAAATGGTCTCAAATGGTCTCAGTAACTTGTCCAGAAAACAGACTCTGTACCAGCCACCATGGGTCTCCCTGGTGGTGATATGAGATTTTTGTGTACTTTGGGTAACATGTAGAAAACTGGTATTATCGGGTCCTTTTTAATTAAATGTCATTTTGTTTTTTTAGTTATCACGCTACTCTCGTGCCATATTTACAATATACAGGCATATCCCGCATTAACGTATGCAATGGGACCGGAGCATGTATGTAAATCGAAAATTTACTTAAAGTGAAGCACTACCTTTTTAACACTTGTTGATGTATGAACTGTACTGCAGTCGTCATATATGTGCATAACTGATGTAAATAAGGCATTTGTAACAGGCTCTATAGTCTCCCCACTTGCGCACAGCTTCGGTACAGGTAGGGAGCCGGTATTGCTGTTCAGGATGTGCTGACAAGCGCATGCGTGAGCTGACGTTTGCCTATTGAGCGATATGTACTTACTCGCGAGTGTACTTAAAGTGAGTGTCCTTATACCGGCGTATGCCTGTATAATCTTTTTGGGTATATCAAAAATGGGATTATGCTCCGTTTTTCTGTAGTTGGTAGTGTCTTCTAATTGTCTCAAAATCTCCATCCTGTAATCAGATCGGTTCATTATAACTATTGCGCCACCTTTTCCCACACAATCACAGTCAGTAGCTTATGCGGTAGAAGTAGACTCACCATTTCACCTTCTTACAGAAGAGTGCAAAAATAAGAGCAAGTTTAACCCTCCACCTGCAGCTGCGCCAGCCTTTATTCTAAAGCCTTGCACGCTGTACAGCTCTGAATACCGGATCCTGACGCGCTATGTTTTCCAACCGTATAGCAATTGACTCAGGTTTCTATCGGTTTTCTATCGGGCGCAGAATCCATATATCGGGTACAGAAAATTGCATTTTAGCGTTGTCTGCAATACCTTCTAGAAACTCAAGTGGGCGATCGTGAGCTGTTGTCTTAAAAGTCTAATAGCAATTCAACAGCCGATTGAAACATTGTTGAAATGCATACTGTATGCATGTCATCACATTTCTATATGAATTATTTATTAATAAATACTTTTGCTAGGCTTGCTCTTCTTTTCCTACTGTTTTTTTATGCGCATGCGTGTATGTCTCATTGGAACCTTGTTGAAACGCATATGCGTTTTATCACATTTATGCGCATGCGTGTATGACTTCTCATTCAATTTAAATTTCAGTCTGAAAAAAAAACTTTTTTTCCGTTTCTCGAAATGGGCTTTCATAACAATGTTGGCTATTCTGAGATTAAATCACTACTGTAGCTTTTTAATTCTACACTAGTCATGTACGTACTGTATGAGGTGGGTGGCATACTGTGACTCATAAAAAAAACCCAAAATAAAAAGTTATATTTTATTCTACGTATAGAGTATGTATTTATTCTACAGTATATGTACAGTATTACATATGTATTGTTTTAATACTGTTTTGATTTAATGCGCATGCGTGTATGACTTCTCATTCAATTAGAAGTTCAAGTCTGAAAAAAAAATCCCTTTTTTAATTTCTCGACATGGGCTTGCATAACAATTTTTGATACAGTACAGTACATACTTTATGAGGTGGGTGTCGATATCCCTGCCAACTCTATGGTGCAAAAGATTGACCTTCTTTTGGAGACGTGGATAGGATGTGGATAGGCGTTTGGAGAAGATGGAGAAGAAAATGGAGTCTTGGTAGTAAGACGGGTGGGGATGGGGAACTGCTACTGTGGAAGTGTGTGCAGGATTATTTAGAAAAAAAAATTAATGAATGTGTTTGGGGGAGGATTCGTTCCACAGTAAGTGCTTATCAGCCTACAAGAATTGTAATGAATGGCTCGGAGGGGGATGTGTAGTGTCTCTTGTTCACATAAACGCATGCGCATAAATGTGATGCCATGCATATGCGTTTCAACAAGGTTCCAATGAGAACTACACGCATGCACATAAATGTGATAAAATGCTTAGGAAGATTAAACTATTAAACTTAGCCACAAAGACATCCATTACAAATGAATGGTTTGGGGGAGGTGTCGATAAGAAGTAGAAATAGTTTAGCCTTGTGTGTGGGGAATGGGGGAGGGGGAGAGCACTGTATGCTGGATTATTAGTTCAAAGAAATATTTTCAACAGGTCATCATAATGTTTTGAGTCACACATCCCCAAATAAAAATAACAGTATGCCACCCACCTCATAAAGTATATACTATACATGACTAGTGTAGAATTAAAAAGCTACAGTAGAGATTGAATCTCAGAATATCAAAATTCTCAGAATTATTATGCAAGCCCATGTCGAGAAACATAAAAAGGGATTTTTTTTTCAGACTTGAACTTCTAATGAGAAGTTATACACGCATGCGCATTAAATCAAAACAATATTAAAACAATACATATATAATACTGTGCATATACTGTAGAATAAATACATACTGTATAGAACAAAATATTATAACGTTTTATTTTGCCCCTAACGAGACACTCTTCCGTGTGGCCAGGTTCAGTAAAGGAAAACAACATTTTTATATTGTATCCTTTCCCCTACCTCAGGAGGCACTATTGCAGTGATTTTCTCTATTATCAGACTTCACTTTCAGAGTTTGCAGCTCTCACAAGCGTCTCTGTAAACTTTCTTATTCTTATTCTTTACTTTTGTAGTTTCTGATACATCAGCACTACTGGGCACACATTCTTTCTGTCAGTGACACTGGATGTGCTCTTGCTAAAAAAAAACTTCTGCATTTTCCTTGTGACCACAGCGCATAGCTTGCTAGTGCAGAGCCAACTGCAAAGTCTGCGTACGCACCTCCAGAATGCCGAAAAGAAGCAGCGATCTCTGCAGGAAGAAAATCCGCAGACTGTTAATAAAGTTCAAGTACTGGAGGAACGTCAGAGTATCCAGTGTAACTTTGCATAGCAGCATGAGGAAATGAAGACTACCCTGAGCATCACCAGAGAATCGCTGGAGGCCACGCTTAGAGGCCAGGTGACTCAGTATGAGAGATAGCACGGGTAGGTCCAGAAACTGAAGCAAGTGCTAAACTTGTTTAAAAAGGAGAAAAGCAGTAGAGTAATTCAGAAATACTACTGTACAAATCTCTAGTCCAATAAGGTTGGATAGAGAAATATATCTGCGCAAATGCTCTGTAGCGCTCACTACACAGGCTGCTAAATCACCAGAATAAAGCAGCCTGCCATCTATAATCAATATGGAGAATGCGATGACAAAGATAGAACTATGAACATTTGAAGCAATGTATCATTTTACTCCAGTGAAATGTTAGGAAGTTTATTAGTACAAGGAACACCCGCACAGCTGAGTAATGAAACCAATGTGAGGTGCTTACTAGGTAGGGACAAGATAGTATCACAGAGAAAAGGAAACCTAGTGTGCAAGCACTCAATCACAGCTGAATGTATAGTGAAAGTGTTAAAATACGTTATTTATACCAATAAATAAAAAAAGGGGGGTTAAAATAAAACGTATGTCAAACAGTACGTGACTGTCATTGGTAACTTAACTCAGGTGAGTTAAGTTGATGAATCGTATGGAGATCCCTAATAGATGTTCGGGATCTATTGCTATGGATATAGCTACTGCACCGACACACTTTATTCGAGCAAATACCCAGTATGTACCTGGCAGATACCTGGAATGCGCCGCTCCTCACCTCTGACAAGCCCCGTTGTGTTTGCCTTCCCAGCCTGGGTTCATGCCTGGCTGACGGGCGGCTGATCTGTAAAATGATAATGATTAGGATTTAATAGGCTGCAATGCTTCGCGTGTCTACCAGATGGCATAAATTCATGAATTGTAGTGCAGTATATATATATATATACTGTGCAGTATTGCAGCCAGCGGGAATAAAATGCTTCAATCCCTGCCTGGAAAATACCTCAATGCGCTCGGGCAGAAAACAGTCACAAACCTCAATACACCCGGGTATACCCGAATTCGTGGGACTAGCCGAGCTCGAATAAAGTGTGTCGCCAGTGTACCTATAAATATAGGAATGGGGTCGTCAAGGGGCCACTGTTTAGATACCGTCCGGTCCCCTTAGGGACTGGGTCAGAACATATGTATGTAGCTTGCCATTATGCGTTAGTGATCTGTGGCAAAAATGCGGTGGTAGTGACAATCGCTGTGACCACCCAGTGTTAGTACATAGTCAGTAAATACCCATACTCCTTGGTAGTTGATAGGTATATACTGATAGCACTGTGGGCAGACCCGTGTAAGGGTTAATCCCACATCCCCCTCTTAGCCTGTATGGTATTATAATGTGTGCTTAGAGATAAATATGTCTCCCTCTCACAGTATTCCGTAGTATGGCCAGATAGTTTTTATCCTGTATTCAGGTTAAGGCTCAGATGGTGGATAAAACTGTGAAGACATATATCTCCTAAATGCTAGATGCTGCTATAGGGTTAACCTTCAGTAACACTTGCTCAAGGAGGGTAACTGACTATGGATAACTTGTACTGCTGTTATCATGAATGCTAAGTGAACCTGAGTGAGGCACTCAATGATACCCTTTGGGAGAGGGTAATAGTGCATCATATGCAGAGCACATAAGGTATGGTGGTGTACATACAGTAGATGGTGTGCTAAGTAGCTCTGGTGCTCCCCAATTAAGATGCGCTCCTGTCCTGGAGCCTCACAAAAAAATAGCTAAAACCGAGCCAGTGATGGCCATGGGTAGGTAGGTATAATGTATAGCAGTACATGCGAACCCGCCACGCATATACTCCCCCCAAATAAAGAGAAATAAACCCCTGATTGAAGCCAAGCATAAGCGCAGTGACTGATAGAATACAGTCACTGCAAGACCTCACAGGCTGATGCACACGATCCTGTTAGGAGCGCGAAGAGGTCTGAGCAGGGAATTTTTCAAATGCCAGTGTCAAACAGCTGATTGAGCTGGCCCCTCACTTCCACAGTATGCTGTGCGGCAGGCAAACCGGCACCAGGGAGGTACCGAGAAGACACTCAATCAGGGAAGGAGGGGAGGGAGGTGGGGGTAGTGGGGGGGGGGGTTGTGGGGGGGGTTCTAAGTCTAGATGGGTCACATGTGAGACCACAATGCGAAGTCCCCTATATCAGCGCTGATCATTGATATATCAGCGCTGATATGCTCGAGGGTATGCCTAACTAAACAGTGGGCTAGAGATACAGCCCCATAAGAGGATCCTGCGGTAGGAAAATATACCCCGCAGGGTCACCATATATAAATACACGGAGGAAGCTGCGTGGGAGGCAACAGCAGGCTTGTCGGCAAAATACTGTCTTTCAGATGAAAGAGCTTCCCGCGTGTGCATGTGTGTGTAGCCAACGCGCGCGTTTCACGTATGAACGCTTCTTCAGGTTTACAATGACAGTCACGTACTGTTAGACATACGTTTTATTTTAACCCCCCTTTTTTTATTTATTGGTATAAATAAAGTATTTTAACACATTCACTATACATTCAAATGTTAGGAAGTGTCTGCAGCAAAGATGCTACAAAAAAATGAAGGAAGCTGTTGGTGTGATTTAATCCAGAAATAGGTGCTATATCACAACCACACAAGCTGTGCGTTGCTATAAGCGCACCTGCAATGCCATCTCAGTACTACAATTGGCTTTCCACACAATTCAGGAAAGAAGAACCGAATAACGACTGAGGAGCGCAATACAGACATACTACCGTGCCTCCATGGCTCAAGACCGATTCCTCACATTGAAAATAACCGCTAGAAAATGACAGAACTTTTTCAGTTACCACACCGCTACAGGTACAACACTAGTTGACTACAAAAAACAGATGCCACAGGGCTCAATCAAATTGAATAAAAACACTGCCCAGCTTGAACCATCCGTGATTATGGATACAGAACCCGATGCAGTTGATCACTCTAAACTCAGGGAAGAAAAGATTGCTCAACGCATGGGAAAACTGCAGAAAAAGAAAGACTGTGATTGGGAAAAATCCTCCTCGGGCGACTGAAAATTGCTGATTTCAAGCAGCCTCTTGAGGAGATATTGTTAATCTGCAGAAAGAGCTCCAATCACAGCGCTATTGAGGGTTCTCCTCCTCCATCCATTCTCATTCGAGCCACAGGCATATCTCGAGTCAGAGTGGAAGGCTGGTCTTTAGTCGTGGTTAGCCTGAACTTCCCACAAACAGGGGGTATATATAGGGACTTATCACTGTATGAATAAATCTGCCTCTAGAGCTCTGAAAATCCATCAGATATCTGGTTAATTGCAGCTAGTCAATTGACCAGCACAACCTGGGTAATCATAGGAGCGTTAAAACCCCAGGTTGGGACAAACCAAGAGACTCCTTAGCACAAACACACCAGGTCTAAAAATTTGGTAAATACAACCTCAGATGAACAACAACACATGACATATGACACTATGTCATGATTTATTTAACATAAAACAAAGCCAAAATGGAGAAGCTACAGTGGCGGCTGCCTTTAGTCTCCTGCGGCCGCCACCACAGGATTTTTAAAAACGCGGGCAGAAGCGGCGTTTTTTTCTCTGGTTCCTGTGCTGCGGGCACTTTCAATGTTAAGCGCCATTAGCGCTGAACGGGAAGTGCGGCTGCCGCGTGGCCAAGTTTGTTAGAAACGGAAAACATCCCAGAATTTTTATGGGGATGTTGGAGGTTTAAGGGGGCCGTGACAGTACTGCTGCGGCAGCTTTTATTCTAACAAGTCACCGGTTTTTCCCTGTCTTTTTCCTGGAATGCGACGCTCTTCACCTGGCGCATGCCGCATTCATTTTGCGTTCCCAGCCACGGGTCATGCGCGGTTGATGCGCGGTTGATGCGTTTATTGAGAATGGTTCAGATTTAATAGGTTGCAATTCTTCGCGTGTCCGCCAGATGGCAGATATTCATGAATTGTAATGCGCATGCGCTTCAGTAATGTGTCGACTTGCAGGTGTTTCGTTTAAAAAAGATACCACAGTGTGCTATTGTAACTTGGCCTTGGACAGAAGGAAGAGGTTGCAAAAATGTATCAATTTAGACTTTTCATATTAAAGAAAGACAAAGACCAGTTTCGGTTACAGTATTCTCCAGAGACCCGCCATGAGTGTTCAAGTGCAGCCCACTTTCCAAAAACCCGACAGAAGTTATGCGTATTTGATATGGGCCGCGATTAATGCAACAGAGGATAAGATGGCAACAGTTGTTCAAATTTATCAGTATTTTATCGAAAACTATGACTGTTACAAATTTTCGCCAACTCCTCATACGTGGAAGCGTACAATAAGGAAAAGGTTATGTAGCGATCCCTGTTTTTATCGTATTGAGCCACAATTTTTGGAGGGTATTGGTGTGTATCACCGGCTTTTTCCTGTATTTATGATCATGATGATTGCAAAAGGCGAAGGGTCGTGTTAAAACCAACTAAGAAACGACAGTCGCTGCCAAGCAATGCACCAGCACCGGCTTCCAAAGACGGTCCCGCCGTCAGTGACAACTCTGAGCCTGAGCCAGATTTCGCGTGCAGTTTCGATCAAGCTTGTATGTACCTAAGCAATTTCCAGCCTCATCAGCTGACTACAGGTGGACTAGTCCCGCCGCAAACTATCTACGTGGATGATCAAGAACGCTGGACTGGCAGTGGACCGGAGCCGGCGCCAGCTGAATGGGAAATACTATGGTGAGTATTGTTGCCGTATTATTTTCTGTGTTTTTTTTATTTTGGCAATACAGTATCAATATCGGTGCGATTCAAAAGTCAAGCGATTCTCCTGTAAGCAATATCATTGGCTGAGCGGCTTCTACAGTACTGCAGATACTGAACAATTGGTGTAAAGCTAGGCGCATGCGCATTGGAGCCTTCGTGAAACGCATATGCGTGTCATCGCATCGACGGTAGGCGCATGTGAACAGGAGACGCCCCCCCGAGAAAATTTTTGGTGGGACTGGCTGGGTACTTCTTTAGGGGGCTGACCATTACAGTAAAACTTTTCTTTTTGTTTTCCTCAGAAAAGAAAACGGCTAATGGAGGGATTTTGATGGATAATATCGCTTTGTGTAACAATGCCTGCACATTGCTGAATCGGATTTAAACCCACGTACCGGAGTCTACAGTTTAGTTGCCGTTGTTATTGATTAGGATAGAATACTGTACCTTAAACAGTATGCTGATATTTTCCGGCCGAACAGTATACTGTACAATACTTTTTTATATACAGTACAGTATACTGTGTAATAAACCCGAAAAAATTAAAACTATGCATTTATTCTACATGTATCACATACATTATGTGTCTTCTACAGTATATAGTGCCAGTACATACAGTACAGTACAGTTTGTGTTTTCTATTTTTTTTTTAATACTCTTATACTGAGCATGCCTACAGTATACAGTGCAGTATGCCTCGACATTCTAGAAACACTGTATTTTGTTACAGTAGCAAAGGAGCAAATGGAAACAATGTAAGACAAATCAACATGTTCTTTTATTGGTGGAGTTAGTACAAAAACATTTATTTACAAATACTGTACAATGTAGAAACATTTTAAGTGCACAGCAATTCAAAACATCAACAGGTGTATGGTTTACTGCTACATTTGTGAAAACATTTATGTCAGTCAGTATGGTTTACAGTCACATGTTTTAAAAACAAATTCTTTATTCATAAAATAAGCAAAACGCAACATCTCCTTTATTAAAGAACAACAAGTCAAAACATATACTGTACAGTGGGATGGTGTGCAAAACAGTCTGCACCAGTACAGTCCTTGAGGGCAGCAAACAGGGTGGGTTTTCAGGGTAACCGTGCCTGTTTGCGGCCCCCAGGGACTGGAATTGTGGATGTCCTGTGTGTGTGGACAGCAAGTTAAAACATTTCTGTATAAATACAAGTAAAAAAAACACACAACAACATCTCCTTTATTTAAGTACATCAGGTCAAATCATGTACAGTACAATACAGTTCTGCACAACAATATGGTCTTACCTGTGATTACAAAAAAAATTATTATTTAAAATGCAGTATACAAAGGAAACATCTCCTTTATTAAAGAAACATATACATTACAGTGGGATGGTGCGCAAAACTGTCATTCAGACCTGCACCACTACAGTCCTTGAGGGCAGCAAACAGGGCGGGTTTTCAGGGTAACCTTTGAAAAACGTGCCTGTTTGGGGCCCCCTGGGACTGGAATTGGCATGTCCTGTGTGTGTGTGGACAGCAAGTTAAAAAAATTCTGTATAAATACAAGTAAAAAAACCACACAACAACATCTCCTTTTTTAAGTACAGCAGGTCAAATCATGTACAGTACAATACAGTTCAGCACAACAGTATGGTCTTACAGAAAGTCCTCCGCATTGTCCGTCCATGGCCGATTCCTTGCATGGCGCAAAACGCCATTAATGCAGTCTCGAATGCCTTTCATTAAAGGATCTGTAATTGGATAAAAGCGCTGCATTTCATCCCGAATATTCCGTCTTAAATTGGCAGGAAGCGTCTTTTTAACGTGATTTCCGTCATAGTTCACTTTGAAGGACCAGTCCCAGTACAACGAGTAGGGAACATGGTGCTTAAAAAGTAACAAGGCATACTTGTGGGGTGCACCAGCACTCTTCACCCTATACTTCTCCCTGAGCGCCGGTGGCAGATCTCACAGGGTGATGTCGGGCACCGTATCGATGCGAGCGACTGTAGGTCTTTTGGGAGCGGGTGTGCTTGAGGCGACTTGTGATGGTAGGTTGTCTGGGAGGAAGCTTTCCTCTGGTCTTGGTCGCCGTGTTGTCTCCTGGCATGGTCTTGACGATGTTGTCATGTCCTCCTCAACGGCATACATGTACACTGCATCTTCTGGTGGAGGGGGTGCGCTTGGTGATAGAAGGGGGTCGAAGGTCCCATTCATCACATCCATGTCACCCCCCTGCTCCAGCGACGGGGAAACAGGGGCATTAACACCGAGCAAATAATGCATGCCCGCTATGTCAGCCTCTATCTTCTCCATCCGTCGATCCATCCGTTGATCCATATGTATTATCCTTGATCCATTTGTAGCATCCGTTGCTCCACATTTAGCATTGTCTCCAGAAGCAGATCTATCTTTGCTAGCACAATAGAATTCCCGGGGAGATCCACAGTTATCCCATTCAGCATCCGGTCTAACAAGCTGCTTCTTGTGCATGGCGTGTGAACATCTGGGGGGATGGGTGCAACGGAGGATGAGATGGGGGTTCCATGGAGAGAAGCGGCAGCTACATCGAAGAAGAGTGGAGGAGGTGACCTGTGGATATCCGGGAGAGGAGAAGTGGCAGCGTCGTCGAAGAGGGATGGAGAAAGTGACCTTTGGATTTCCGGGCGAGAAGCAGAGTCATCTAAGAGTAAAGGAGAAAGTGACTCGTGGACTTCAGAGGCAGCGTTGTCGGATAGAACTGGAGAAGATGGCCTGTGGGTTTCTGCGAGGGCGGTGGCAGCGTCAAGGATGAGGGGTGGAGAAGACGGGCTGAAGATTTCAGGGACAGCGGCGGCAGAGTCGTCAAAGCGTATTGGAGGAAGTGGTCTGCGGGTTCGATGGGTTGGCTGCCAATCGTTTTGCGTCGAGAGTACATCACAGTATATCTTCTTGACATAATAAGGCTGACGTCTATGAAAACCCTTAGATTTGGGGTCAGCAGAAAGTTTTCTTTATTGGCCTTAGCCTGTCGCTTTTGCCTTGGCGTGGAAACGGCAACCGCCTTTAGCTTTTCTGCTTGACAGGCCCGGCAGAGGCGAGTGGGTTCCTGCGTCCGTAGAATCGGGGTTGCTCCGTGGAAGCAGGTGGCACAATGCAGTATCTGGACAAGGGCAAGTTCAGATACAGATAATCGAGTGGTGGGCTATGCAAAGTGTGTAACTTTTTATGCATGGCGACCAGGTACAGGTGTTAAAGTGGGCGTACTCTAATGTGAGTCATTACCGTATAAATACACCATCTATTTTGTGGATTCACTGCACATTGAATACACATCGACTAAACATCGAATATACATTCTTGTGTTTGTATTTATTTCTACTCGCAGCAATGCCTGTTAAGAAGATTTCAAAGGATCTCAGCATGCGAATTAAGGAGATGTACACGAGCGGACAATGAATTGCAGATTTCCAACGCTGGTTAGCTACTTCTGGCCTCGTTGTGCCAGCAACCACCGTGAGCTATCATGCACAGGGAAAAAACAGGGACCGCAAAAGGGCACCAAGGGTAACTAACGCGTAAGTGTACAGTATTTACACAACTTAAAACATTTTTTTATATAAAAAAAATGTGCTGTAGATCTACAGTACTGTATCTCATATCTTTGTTATTTCTCTATATGTACAGTATATTACAACAGTATATTTTTTTATATTTATCATTATATTACAACAGTATATATATATTTATATTTATATTACAACAGTATATATATTTTGTATATTTATATTACAACATTATATATTTTTTGTATATTTATATTTATATCAGTACAGTATATATTTTGTATATTTTTATTTATATTACAACAGTATATATATTTTGTATATTTATATTTATATTACAACAGTATATATATTTTGTATATTTATATTACAACAGTATATATATTTTGTATATTTATATGTATATATAAATTTTATATTGCTGCATATTAATAAAACAATATATATTCTTTACATTGTAGGGAGACAACTCTTCTGGTGGACAAAATAAGTGAGGAGAATGATGAGAAGAGTGCATTAAGGGTCAAAAACACTCTGCAGAAAAAGCACAATCTGACTGTATCCGAGAGCAGCATAAAGAAGATGAGACGCAGCATTGAATGGAAATATGGACGTGTGAGGTTAGTTCTGGCCAGTACAGGAGGTAAAAGTGTTGTTTAGGAAACAGTGCTGTACCGCTAAAATTATTTATTCCTTGTCATTACAAAGCGTACCCCATGATACGGGACGCAAACAAAATCAAAAGAGTGGTCCTGGCCCAGGCATGGATCGACAGTGGGGAGACTTTCCAGGATTGTATCTTCACTGATGAGTCTACTGTGTTGCTGGAGAGATTTGCAAGCTTCGCATTCCACAAAAAAGGCCGCTTATCTTTGAAGTCGCAGCCAAAACACCCCGTGAAGCTGCATGGATGGGGTGCCATCTCTAGGTGTGGACCAGATGCATTGTCATCTTTGAAGGTAAAATATATCAAATATAATGTAGCCTTATGCACTGTACTTTACTAGTGTAACCTTACTGTATGCACTGTACTGTACTATTGTGCAGTTTTTTGAGCACTTTTCTTTTCTTGCTATAGGAATAATGAATAAAGCTTTCTTCCAAGACAACATTGTCCCTGAGATAATGCAATATATCACACGCAAGTTCCCCAATGGTCACCGCTTCTACCAGGACAACGATCCGAAGCACTCCGTGTCAACAGCGCATATCCTTGAGCGCGGTATCAACTGGGTGAAGACGCCAGCGGTGTAATTGCAGTAGACCTTGTCTCATTTTTTCCCCCACTGTTTTTACTGTGTACTGTATCTCTTAAACTAATTGTCCTTTTTTTCCAATGACAGATCGCCTGACTTCAATCCAATCGAAATGGTCTGGCATCAGCTGAAGGACCATATCCAGAAAGTGGCGAAACCGTCCAAAAAGGACGAGTTGTTGAAAGGCATAATGAGTTTTTGGAACGATGTACTCACTGTGGAACGATGTACTCACTGTGGAGCGCTGCAATAAATATATAGACCATATTGCCACTGTGTTGCCCATTGTCATCGCCTGTAATGGGCAAGCATCAGGAAAGTAGTACTGTGCTGTAGTATTGTAAGTACAGTATGATACAGGTAAGTATGGCACATATTTTTTCTTTCCCAATAGTCAAAGTATACAGTAGTTACAGTTTTTTCTTTACAAAGAGAGCAGCACCAGCCATAAGGTTACAGTACACAGTATTTAACAGTAGTCAGAGTATACAGTAGTTCCAGTATAGACTAGTTTGACAGTACTACAGTAACTGCCTACTAACTGCTCAATTTTTATCTTACACATCACACAATGCCATAATACAGTACGCACATACTGTAACTGCACTCATTTTTAGTTTTCTTGTTGTTTCAGGAAAAAAGGGTGGCCTGGGGGGAGGTGGGGTTTTGTGTCCAGTCTAATCGGTTTTGTACAGTAAAATGTACAGTATATAAACAGCAGTATTGATGTACACAAAACCTCTCCTCTCTCAATGAACTACTGTACTGTACACGGAATGAGGAACAAGATAAAGGCGGAAAAAATAATATTACTATGTACAGTGGCGACCAACTTTATTCGAAGTTGGCTAGTTCCGCGAATTTCAGAATATCCCGGTGATGTGCGGTATGTAACGTTTTCTCCCGGAGTGTATTGCGTTATTTCGCACCCATGATTTAAGCATTTTATTCCCGCTGGCTGCAATAATGCAATTCCGTGTAAAAACACATGGGGGCGTTTGCGAGCTTTTGTCTCTGAAGTCTAATACCTTCGCGGTTCAACCTACAGTACACAGTCTGTGCATGAGCACGCAGTAATAGTAAAATTGCATATTTAATTTTATTTTAAAGTACAGTACTGTACTGTACATGCTCGGACCCTGTTGGGGTGAAGTGAGGGGGTTCCTAACATCTGGGGGAAAATGAATTTTAATTCTATGGTGAGTACTGTCTTGTTGCCGTATTATTTTGGTGAGGCTGGCTGGGTACTTCTTTAGGGGGCTGACCATTACTGTACATTAAAACTTTTCTTTTTGTTTTTTCTCAGTATACTGTGTAATAAACCCGAATAAATAAAACTATGCATTTATTCTACATGTTCAGTATCGTGTCATTATTTGTCTTCCACAGTATACTGTACAGTGGTATACAGTGCCTAACATCTAAGGGCAAAAAGAATTTTATTCCTAGGTGCCCTAGAACAGAAGTTCCCACGCCAATTGCCCGTGAACTTGACCGCGGCCCTAAGTAGTTCCCACGCCAATTGCGCGAATAAAATGTAAAATAACCCGTTCTGTGGGTCTGAGCGGGTTGAAATTTACCTGGTCCTCATGCGGGGGGACCCTTGCCATAGTGGCAAAATATCAGCCTTGCACGACCCCCGGAACCGGAGGTACAAAAAGACAGTTTAAAAGCACATTACCAAAGTGGCTTTTTTTCTGCCATGCAAGTCAATGGCAGAAACCTGAAATTTAACATCACCCTGACTCCGTTCTGTTGCCACGAGAGGGTTGCAATTTGCCATGCAATCCTGCCGCAACTAGGACTACATGGTGACCGAATCTGAGCCCTCTAGGTCGAAGAGAACCGAAGGTTTCTGCTCATTCTGACTTAGCCGGTTCAAAGCTTTCTCCGCCATTGCGCTCAATGGTAGGACCCTCCTCACCGGCGTGACCCTTTCTCGCCGCCATTACTGCTCGGACCCTGTTGGGGTCAAGTGAGGGGGTTCCTAACAACTAGGGGCCAAATAAATTTTATTTCTAGGTGCCCTAAAACAGAAGTTCCCACGCCAATTGACCTAGTTCCCACGCCAATTGCCGTAGTTCCTATGCCAATTGCGCGATCAGCCAGTTAAAAAACAGTGCAGCAAGCCTCTACAGTACATTTGTTACACTGGCAAAGGAGCAAATGGAAACAATTTGAGGCAATTGAACTTATTCTTTTATTGGTGGAGTCAGTACAAAAACATTTATTTACACATACAGTACAGTACTTTTCAATGTTGAAACATTTAAAGTGCACAGCAATTCAAAACATCAACACACAATAATACATTCTACGGCCTTTATTAAATTCTTCTGCCACAAAACATTTTTGGTGCATGGGGCAAAGGGAGTTAAAGTGACTTGCTTTTTATGTGCTGTATTTGGGGGTTGTCTTTGGGGGTTTATTATTCCAATTATTATGATGAACTGCCTTTTGAAATTACACTGCTGTTAACTTTTTCAGCCACACACCTCCAGAGATTTTAATCCCTCCCTAGCCAAGCATATTGCCATTGTGTTCTTAATCCGCCCATAGCCGAGCTACAAACACAGTACGCCTGCGTCTAATCACACCATCCCCCTCCCCCAACCCTTAGAGGCCTGTTGTTTGAAATGTAAATCTGATGTGCACAGCACTGTGAGAATTGAGAGTACACTGAGACAGTATTTCATCAGGGTGTGAAAATATTTGTCAGTCACTATGGTTTACAGTCACATGTTTTTAATACAATGCAGTACGTTCTTTAATATCTTTAAAATAAAAATATATAAATCCTGGTAAAATATTTTATAAATAAAATAATTAATTGGTGCACTGTAGGGGTGGCTGTCAATGATTATGATTCGCAGGAAAGTGAATAAATATTTATTTTATTTTATCAGGAACCAAAAAATACAAATATAAAAATAATCAGGAATAATAGATACAGTAATGCAGTCTTTATTAAGTTATTTTGGCAGCTTGAAATTTGATAACCATTTGGAAAACCTTTGTAAAACATGGGGAAACATGAGTAATGCACATTTATAAGAATATTATTTAATACTACAGTATATACAGTACAGTACTATAATGTACTGTATAATATACTGTACTGTATATACTGTATAGTAAAATTAATTTTTCTTTAGTCTTTATCTTTTCCTCATTCTGTCTGCAGTACAGTAGTTCATTGAGAGAGGAGAGGTTTTGTGTACATCATTGCTGCTGTTTATATACTGTACATTTGACTGTACAAGCAGATTTGACTGGACAAAACGCCCCCATCCCCCTAGTCCACCGTTTTTCCTGGAACGACAAGAAAACAAAAAATTTGTGCAATTACTGTACTGTATTATGGCTGAACTACTGTAGGTGGCTGGTGCAGCTTTGTCTGGAAAGAAAAAAAATGGGGCAGTTACTGTAGTACTGTCAAACTAGTGTACTGTATACTGTACTGGAACTACTGTATACTCTGACTACTGTTAAATTCTATTTACTGTAACCTGATGGCTGGTGCTGCTCTCTCTGTAAAGAAAAAACTAACTACTGTATACAGTACTAGTACTCTTACTATCTGGAAAGAAAAAATCTTTGCCATACTTACCTGTATCATACTGTACTTACAATACTACAGCACAGTACTACTTTCCTGATGCTTGCCATTACGCGCGATGGGCAACACAGTGGCAATATGGTCTATATATTTATTGCAGCGTTCCACGGTGAGTACATCATTCCAAAAACTTGTATTGATGTATTGCACTATCTCGGGCACAATGTTGTCTTGGAAGAAAGCTTTATTCATGATTCCTATAGCAAGAAAAGAAAAGTGCTCAAAAAACTGCACAATAGTACAGTACAGTGCATACGGTAAGGCAACACTAGTCAAGTACAGTGCATTAGGCGACATTATATTTGATAAATTTTACCTTCAAAGATGACAATGCATCCCGGTCCACGCCTAGAAATAGCACCCCACACAAGCAGCTTCACAGGGTGTTTTGGCCGCGGCTTCAAAGATAAGCGGCCTTTTTTGTGGAACGCAAATCGTTCAAATCTCTCCAGCGACAAAGTAGACTCATCAGTGAAGATGCAATCCTGGAAAGTCTGCCCACTGTCGATCCATGCCTGGGCCTGGAGCACTCTTTTGATTTTGTTTGCGTCCCGTATCATGGGGTACACTCTGTAATGACAAGGAATAAAAAAATTTTTTAGCGGCACAGTGCAGTACAGTTTGCTAAACAACACTTTTACCTCCTGTACTGTCCAGTACTAACCTCACACGTCCATATTTCCATCCAATGCTGCGTCTCATCTTCTTTATGCTGGTCTCGGATACAGTCAGATTGTGCTTTTCCTGCAGAGTGTTTCTAACCCTTAATGCACTCCTCTCATCATTCTCCTCACTTATTTTGTCCACCAGAAGAGTTGTCTCCCTACAATGTAAGAAAATATATTGTTTTATTAATATGCAGCAATATAAAATGTATATACTGTAAATATAATGTTGTAATATTAAATAAATTGAAATATACAAAAAATATAGACTGCTGTACTATAAATATAAATATACACAATAAATATACTGTTGTAATATAAATATACATCCTACTGGTGTATATACCGTTGTAAGATTAATTGAAATATACAAAAAGAATATACTGCTGTACTATAAATATAAAACAATAAAATATATATACTGTTGTACTATAAATATTAATATACAAAATAAATATGCTGTTGTAATATAAATATAAATATACAGTACATCCTATACAGTATATACCGTTGTAAGATTAATTGAAATATACAAAAAATGTATACTGCTGTACTATAAATATAAATAGACAAAATATATATACTGTTGTACTATAAATATTAATATACAAAATAAATATACTGTTGTAATATAAATATAAATATACAGTACATCCTATACAGTATATACCGTTGTAAGATTAATTGAAATATACAAAAAATATATACTGCTGTACAATAAATATAAATAGACAAACTACTGTATGTTGTAATATAAATCAACAGAAATAACAACAGTATTACAGTAGATACAGAACTGTACTGTAGATGTACAGTACAGTTTTCTATATTTATTTTTTGTTAAGTTTTATAAATATACTTACGCGTTTGTTACCCTTGGTGCCTTTTTCCGGTCTCTGTTTTGTCCGTGTGCATGATAGCTCAAGGTGTTTAATGGCACAACGAGGCCAGAAGTAGCTAACCAGCATTGGATAGCAGCAATTCGGTGTCCGCTCCTGTACATCTCCTTAATTCACATGCTGAGATCCTTAGAATTTTTTTTAACAGGCATTGCTGCGAGTAGAAAGAAATACAAACACAAGAATGTATATTCGATGTTTAGTCGATGTGTATTTTATGTGCAGTGAATCCACAAAATGGATGGTGTATTTATACAGTAATGACTCACACGCCCACTTTCAACACCTGTACCTGGCCGCCATGCATAAAAGGTCACACACTTTGCATAGGCCACCACTCCATGATCTTTATCTGAACTTGCCCTTTTCCAGATACTGTACTGCATTGTGCCACCTGCTTCCACGGAGCATCCCCGGTTCTATGGACGCAAGAACCCACTCACCTCTGCCGTGCCTTTCATGCTGAAAAAGCGAAAGGCAGGAGCCGTTTCCACCCCAAGGGCAAAGCGACAGGCTAAGGCCAATAAAGAAAACCTTCTGCTGACCCCAAAGGTTAAGGGTTTTCTTAGACGTAAGCCTCATTATGTGAAGAAGATATACGGTGATGTACTCTCGACACAAAACGAATGGCAGCCAACCCATCGGACCCGCAGACCACTTCCTCCCATATGCTTCGACGACTCTGCTGTAGCTGTCCCGGAAATCTTCATCCCGTCTTCTCCACCCCCATCTTCTCCAGTTCCATCTGACGGCGGGTCACTGTCTCCTTTGCGCTTAGACGACTCTGCTTCTCGCCCGGAAATCCAAAGGTCACCTTCTCCATCCCTCTTCGACGACGCTGCCGCTTCTCCTCTACCGGGTATCCACAGGTCACCTCCTCCACTCTCCATCGATGCCGCTTCTCTCCATGGAACCCCCATCTCATCCTCCATTGCACCCATCCCCCCAGATGTCCAGACGCCATGCACAAGAAGCAGCTCATTGGACCGGATGCTGAATGGGATAAGTGTGGATCTCCCCGGGAATTCTATTGTGCTGGCAAAGATAGATCTGCTTCTGGAGACCATGTTAAATGTAGAGCAACGGATGCAACAAATGGAGCAACGGATGGATCAACGGATGGAGAAGATAGAGGCTGACATTTGCGGACATACATTATTTGCTCGGTGCTAATGCCCCTGTTTCCCCGACGCCGGAGCAGGAGGGTGACATGGATGTGATGAATGGGACCTTCGACCCCCTTCCTTCACCAAGTGCACCCCCTCCACCAGAAGATGTAGTGTACATGTATGCCGTTGAGGAGGACATGAAAACCCCGTCAAGACCACGCCAGGAGACAACACGGCGACCACGACAGGAGGAAAGCTTCCTCCCAGACATCCTACCATCGCCCGTCGCCTCAAGCACACCCATTCCCAAAAGACCTACACCGGCTCGCATCGAAACAGTGCCCGACATCACCCTGTGCGATCTGCCACCGGGGCTCATGGAGAAGTATAGGGTGATGAGTGCTGGTGTACCCCACAAGTATGCCTTGATAATTTTTAAGCACCATGTTCCCTACACGTTGTACTGCGAGTGGGTGTTCAAAGTGAACTATGAAGGAAATCACGTTAAAAAGGCCCTTCCTGCCAATTTAAGGAAAAACATTGTGGAAGAAATGCGGCGCTTTTATACAGTTACAGATCCTGTAATGAAAGTCGTTAGAGACTGCATTAATGGCGTTTTGCGCCATGCAAGGAATCGGCCATGGATGGACAATGTGGAGGACTGTCAGTGAGACCATACTGTTGTGCTGAACTGTATTGTACTGTACATGTTTTGCCCTACAGTACTTGGTGTACTTAAACAAAGGAGATGTTGATGTGTGTTTTTTTCACAGGACATGCACAACTCCAGTCCCTGAGGGCCGCAAACAGGCACGGTTTTCAACGTTGCCCTGAAAACCTGCCCTGTTTGCTGCCCTCTAGGACTGAACTGGTGCAGGTGTGACTGACAGTATTGCGCACCATCCCACTGTACTGTACTGTTTACAGTACTGGGTTTCTATAATAAAGGAGATGTTACTTAAAATGTCACTTTAACTCCCTTTGCCCCATGCACCAAAAATGTTTTGTTTTGTTGATGTTTTGAATTGCTGTGCACTTTAAATGTTTCAACATTTGTAATTAAATGTTTTTGTACTGACTCCACCAATAAAAGAATAAGTTGAATTGCCTCAAATTGTTTCCATTTGCTCCTTTGCCAGTGTAACAAATGTACTGTAGAGACTTGCTGCACTGTTTTTTAACTGGCTGGTCGCGCAATTGGCGTATGAACTACGGCAATTGGCGTGGGAACTAGGTCAATTGGCGTGGGAACTTCTGTTTTAGGGCACCTAGAAATAAAATTTATTTGCCCCCTAGATGTTAGGAACCCCCTCACTTGACCCCAAAAGGGGCCGAGCAGTAATGGCAGCGAGAAAGGGTCACGCCGGCGAGGAGGGTCCTACCATTGAGTGCAATGGCGGAGAAAGCTTTGAACCGGCTAAGTCAGAATGAGCAGAAACCTGGAACCCACACCTTCGGTTCTGTTCAACCTAGAGGGCTCAGATTCGGTCACCATGTAGTCCTAGTTGCGGCAGGATTGCATGGCAAATTGCAACCCTCTCGTGGCAACAGAACGGAGTCAGGGTGATGTTAAATTTCAGGTTTCTGCCATTGACTTGCATGGCAGAAAAAAAGCCACTTTGGTAATGTGCTTTTAAACTGTCTTTTTGTACCTCCGGTTTCGGGGGTCTTGGAAGGCTGATATTTTGCCACTATGGACTTACAGTATATACAGGATTTATATATTTTTAATTTAAAGATATTAAAGAATGTACTGTATTGTATTAAAAACATGTGACTGTAAACCATAGTGACTGACAAATATTTTCACACCCTGATGAAATACTGTCTTAGTGTACTCTCAATTCTCACAGTGCTGTGCACATCAGATTTACATTTCAAACAACAGGCCTCTAAGGGTTGGGGGAGGGGGATGGTGTGATTAGACGCAGGCGTACTGTGTTTGTAGCTCGGGTATGGGCGGATTAAGAACACAATGGCAATATGCTTGGCTAGGGAGGGATTAAAAACTCTGGAGGTGTGTGGCTGAAATAGTTAACAGCAGTGTAATTTCAAAAGGCAGTTCATCATTATAATTGGAATAATAAACCCCCAAAGACAACCCCCAAATACAGCACATAAAAAGCAAGTCACTTTAACTCCCTTTGCCCCATGCACCAAAAATGTTTTGTGGCAGAAGAATTTAATAAAGGCTGTAGAATATATTATTGTGTGTTGATTGTTTTGAATTGCTGTGCACTTTAAATGTTTCAACATTGTACAGTACTTTACTGTATGTGTAAATAAATGTTTTGTACTGACTCCACCAATAAAGAATAAGTTGAATTGCCTCAAATTGTTTCCATTTGCTCCTTTGCCAGTGTAACAAATGTACTGTAGAGGCTTGCTGCACTGTTTTTTAACTGGCTGGTCACACAATTGCCGTGGGAACTAGGTCAATTGGCGTGGGAACTTCTGTTTTAGGGCACCTAGAAATAAAATTTATTTGGCCCCTAGATGTTAGGAACCCCCTCACTTGACCCCAACAGGGTCCGAGCAGTAATGGCGGCGAGAAAGGGTCATGCCGGCAAGGAGGGTCCTACCATTGAGCGCAATGGCGGAGAAAGCTTTGAACCGGCTAAGTCAGAATGAGCAGAAACCTGGAACCCACAACTTCGGTTCTGTTCGACCTAGAGGGCTCAGATTCGGTCACTATGTAGTCCTAGTTGCGGCAGGATTGCATGGCAAATTGCAACCCTCTCGTGGCAACAGAACGGAGTCAGGGTGATGTTAAATTTCAGGTTTCTGCTATTGACTTGCATGGCAGAAAAAAAGCCACTTTGGTAATGTGCTTTTAAACTGTCTTTTTGTACCTCCGGTTTCAGGGTTCTTGCAAGGCTGATATTTTGCCACTATGGCAAGGGTCCCCCCGCATGAGGACCAGGTAAATTTCAACCCGCTCAGACCCACAGAACGGGTTATTTTACATTTTATTCGTGCAATTGGCGTGGGAACTACTTAGGGCCGCGGTCAAGTTCACGGGCAACTGGCGTGGGAACTTCTGTTCTAGGGCACCTACTGTAGGAACAAAATTCTTTTTGCCCATAGATGTTAGGCACTGTATACCACTGTACAGTATACTGTGGAAGACAAATAATGACACGATACTGAACATTTAGAATAAATGCATAGTTTTATTTATTCGGGTTTATTACACAGTATACTGTACGGCCGGAAAACATCAGCATACAGTACAATATTACCCATCGAAATCCCCCCATTAGCCGTTTTCTTTTCTGAGAAAAAACAAAAAGAAAAGTTTTAATGTACAGTACAGTACAGTAATGGTCAGCCCCCTAAAGAAGTACCCAGCCAGCCCCACCAAAATAATACGGCAACAAGACAGTACTCACCATTGAATTTCCCATTCAGCTTGCGCCGGCGCCGGTCCACTGCCGGTCCAGCTTTCTTCATCATCCACGTCGATAGTTGGCAGCGGGACTAGTCCACCTGTAGTCAGAAGGTGAGGCTGGAAATCGCTTAGGTACATGCAAGCTTCATCAAAACTGCACGCCAAATCCAGCTCAGCCTCAGGCTCAGGGTTGTCACTGACAGTGGGACCGTGATTGGAAGCCGGTGCTGGTGCTGGTGCATTGCTTGGCAGCGACTGTCACTTCTTAGTTGGTTTTAACACAACCCTTTGCCTTTTGCCGCCTCCATGATCATAGATACGGGAATAATCCGGTGACACACACCAATACCCTCCAACGAATTGGGGCTCAATACGGTGAAAACAGGGGTCACTACATAACCTTTTCCTTATTGCAAGCTTCCACGTATGAGGAGTTGGCGAAAATTTGTAAAAGTCATAGTTTTCGATAAAATACTGATACATTTGAGCAACTGTTGCCATCTTATCATTTTTTGCATTAATCCCGGCCCATATCAAATACGCGTAACTTCTGTCAGGTTTTTGGAAAGCAGGCTGCACTTGAACACTCATGGCGGGTGGGTCTCTGGAGAATAGTGTAAGACAAACTGAAACTGGTCTTTGTCTTTCTTTAATATAAAAAGCCTAAATTGATACATTTTTGCAACCTCTTCCTTCAGTCTCAAGGCCAAGGCCAAGTTACAATAGCACACTGTGGTATGGTATCTTTTTTAAACGAAACACCTGCAAGCTGACACATTACTGATTCGGCGCATTACAAGTCATGAATTTATGCCATCTGGCGGACACGCGAAGCATTGCAGCCTATAAAATTCCGATCCATTATCAATAAACACATCAACCGCGCGTCAGCCGGGCATGACCCTGGCTGGGAGCCCGGCATGCTCCGGATGAACAGCGTGGCATTCCAGGAACATGCCAGATACAAGCCGGTAATTACTTCGAATAAAAGCTGCCGGAGCAGTATACTGTATATATATATACAGTATATATATATATATATATATATATTATTCATTACAGTATATATATTATTAAATAATATTCTTATAAATGTGCATAATTCATGTTTCTCCATGTTTTACAAATGTTTTGTAAATGTTTATCCAATTTCAATCTGCCAGAAGACCTTAATAAAGACTGCATTATGTATTATTCATGATTATTTTTATATTTGTATTTTTTTGTTCCTGATGAAATAAAATAAATATTTATTCACATTCCTGGTAATCATAATCATTGACAACAACCACACCCCCTCCCCCCCACCCCTACAGTATAAGAATGAATGACAGAACAACATGAATCAGTTTATGTTTTTTTTTACTCTCAATTCTCACAATGCTGTGCACATCAGATTTACATTTCAAATTTGATAAGGGATTTTCCAAAGCGTTACCATAAACAAAGCCTCAAAGGGTTTGGGGGGTTGGGTGAGTCATGTGCAGTAATCAGCTATCTCCCATCTCAAAGAGGCTTAGAGTACACGCAGGCGCAGATAGGCGATTGACGCTTGACTATGTACGCATTAAAAACACAATGACTAACTTCAGAAAATGAATGACTCTGTGGAGGTGTCTGTCGAAAATAGTTTGTGTGTGCGTGGGGGAGGGATGAAGGATTAGTTGTGCTGCAGTTCAAAGAAAATACATACTGTAGAGTACAGTAATTTCAAAAGACAGTAAATCATAATAATTTGATCAATAAACCCCCAAATACAACCCCCAAATACAGTACATAAAAAGCAAGTCACTTTAACTCCATGTGCCTCAGGCACCAAAAACAAACAGTAGATTGTGAGCTCCACCGGACAGGGCTGGACCAGTGCCTGCAAAATGTCTCTGCAAAGCACTACGTATACTGTAACTAACAGCGCTATACAAAAACATGCTATTAATATTATTATAATATCAAGGTGATGCTCTGTGCAAATCAAATTCGAGAAGGGATTTTCCAAAACGTTGCCGTAAACAAAGCCTCAAAGCTCCCGTCTCAAAGAGAATTATACGCAGGCGCAGTGAGGCTTTGTACTGTAACTCGGCTATGGACGGATTAAGAACACAATGGCAAGAATTAGAAAATTAACGACTCTGTGGAGAGGGGGGGGGTTGGTGACTCATGCGCAGTAAGCAGCTAGCTTCCATCTCGAACAGGCTTAGGGTACACACAGGCGCAGTGAGGCGATTGATGCTCGACTAGGGACGGATAAAAAACACAATGACTAACTTCAGAAAATGAATGACTGTGGAGGTGTCTGTCGAATGACTTTGTGGAGAGGGGGGGGGTGGGATGGGTGACTCATGCACAGTAAGCAGCTAGCTCCCATCTCAAAGAGGCTTAGAGTACACGCAGGCGCATTGAGGCTTTCATGGACGGATTCAAAACACAATGGCAAGATTCCAAAAATTAAAGACAGGTGCATGAAGTTCAAAGCTAAAGACATAATTTAATTTCAATAGGCAGTTCATCATAATAATACACCCCCAAATACAGTACATAAAAAGCACACAACAACCATGTGCAGTCAAACGCACAGGGTCGCAGTCAAAAGCTACTGTACAGCACAGATTGAATATCGTAATACTGTAAGATGGTTTTTGCAGGCTTGTGGAGAAAATAAAAATAAAAAAATTACAATAATTTTTTTTTTTTAATTTTTTTTTTTTTTTTGGTCACTCACTAAGGCAAGCAAGCAGTGGTGGGCGAAGTTACAGGCGCATGCGCAGTAAATTCCTGTGTCAAGCAGGAATGTGATTCAAACCAGTCACACGTTCAAAGGAATAGTGTGGGAGAGATGTACTGCATTGCACAGAAGATAAGTTGAAATACCCTGCAGTGCAGTTAATTATCCCGAGCGAGGGGAGAGCGCTGTATATGCCGAAATGTGACACAGTTACAGTACAGTACAAGCCTATGCGTTTCAACAATTTTCAAATTAGACATACTGTACTGTACTGCAGAACAGCACTACAAATGCATGTATACTTTAAATATGCAAATTTACAATTACTGCGCGTGCGCACACAGACTGTGCACTGACGTAGGTTGAACCGCGAAGGTATTAGACTTCCAAGACAACAGCTCGCAAATGCCCCCCTGAGTTTTTACACGGCATTGCAGTATTGCAGACAGTGAGAATAAAACACTAATATCACGAGCGCGAAAATAACGCAGTTCATTCCGGGCGAAAACAACACAAAACCGCACATAACCGGGATGATCTGAAATTCGTGGATCTAGCCGATTTAGACTAAAGGCGGTCGCCACTGTATGTGTGAAAAACTAAGAACACCCTTAATGCTTCCATAGGAATTAAGATGATAAGTAGCAGACATGTGCTGCTAATCAAATGCCCTTGATTAATTGATCATCAACAAGTGTGACTACCTCTATAAAAGCCAAAGTTTTAGCAGTTTGCTGGTCTGGAGCATTCAGGTGTGTGTTAACACAATGCCAAGGAGGAAAGACATTAGCAATGACCTTAGAGAAGCAATTGTTGCTGCTCATCAATCTGGGAAGAGTTATAAGGCCATTTTATAACAATTTAAAGTCCATCATTCTACAGTGAGAAAGATTATTCAAAAGTGGAAAACATTCAAGATAGTTGCCAATCTTCCCAGGTGTTGACGTCCCAGCAAATTCACCCCATGGTCAGACTGTGCAATACTCAGAGAAATTGCAAAAAAAACAAGAGTTACATGTCAGACTCTACAGGCTTCAGTTAGCATGTTAAATGTTAAAGTTCATGAACGTACAATTAGAAAAAGACTGAACAAGTATGGTTTGTTTGGAAGGTTTGCCAAGAGAAAGCCTCTTCTCTCTAAAAAGAACATGGCAGCACAGCTTAGGTTTGCAAAGTTACATCTGAACAAACCACAAGATGTCTGGAACAATGTTCTTTGGACAGACGATACCAAAGTGGAGATGTTTGGCCATATGCACAGCGCCATGTTTGGCGAAAACCAAACACTGGATATCAGTACAAACACCGCATATCAACTGTCAAGCACGGCGGTGGAGGGGTGATGATTTGGGCTTGTTTTTGCAGCCACAGGACCTGGGAACCTTGCAGTCATTGAGTCGACCATGAACTCCTCTGTATACCAAAGTATTCTAGAGTCAAATGTGAGGCATCTGTCCGACAGTTAAAGCTATGCCCGAAATTGGGTCATGCAACAGGACAATTATCCCAAGAACACCAGCAAATCTACAACAGAATAGCTGAAAAAGAAATGAATCAAAGTGTTGCAATGGCCCAGTCAAAGTCCAGACCTCAACCCAATTGAAATGCTGTGGCTGGACCTTGAGAGATCTGTGCATAAACAAATGCCCACAAACCTCAATGAACGGAAGCAACGTTGTAAAGAAGAGTGGGACAAAATTCCTCCACAACGATGTGCGAGACTGATAAAGTCATACAGAAAACGATTACTTCAAGTTATTGCTGCTAAAGGTAGTTATACAAGCTATTGAATCATGAGGTATTCATAGTTTTTCACACATGGCTTCTCCATTTTAGCTTTATTTTTGTGAAATAAATCATGACACAGTGTAATATGTCATGTGTTGTTTTTCATCTGAGGTTGTATTTATCTAATTTTAAGACCTGCTAAGGAACAGATGATTGTTATTATGTCCTGATATGTAAACCCGTAGAATTCAAAGAGGGTGTACTTTCTTTTTCACACAACTGTACACTGGTTACTGCTTCTTTGTGGTGCTGAAGCCTGTATGGAAAATAGCTGAAGCGCTCAAATGCAGGTATATCTCAAAATGATAACAAGCCAGACCACTGTACCAGGGTACTAACAATTGATATAGTACCTATTGTGTCATATAATGGGTACTATCCTCCTGAAGACAGGTGGTGTGTGGTGCAACCCACTCACCATCAGTCTCATTGGCAGGTTCCCCTGTAAAATATACAAGTACTCACATCCTGGTAGGGCAGGCAGGCAGGCTGTGCAGCTACTCAATGCAATAAAGGGGAAAGGGAGACCAAAAAGCGCACCAGCACAAACGGAGCAGGAAGAATCCAGGACAAAAAAATGATTAAAAGGGCACTTTAATGTGGCAAAAGACCCATCCAATGCATTTCGAACGTCGCAGCGTTCTTTTTCAAGGAAAATTTTTGCCACATTAAAGTGCCCTTTTAATCATTTTTTTGTCCTGGATTCTTCCTGCTCCGTTTGTGCTGGTGCGCTTTTTGGTCTCCCTTTTCCCTGTGGTGCTGAAGCCTACCTGTGGTGTCAGGAAAAGCTGAGCTGCGCGATGTATGGGCAATGGACAGACTTTAGAGACATATTTCTTACTCACTCATGGTACAGCGCCTCCAGCCGTGACAGGATCCCAAGATATGAGATATCAGTTCCCATCACTGCAGATGTCTCCCTCTTGCCCAGTAACTGACAACTAGGCAGAGGTCTGGGTGAACAAGCAGCTTTATTCAGGGCATCACACACCATCTTCAGTAGCATAATCTTCTGCATACGTCCCAGGACTTCTGGATGGTGCTTTGTCTCTCCACTGTGGTCTTAGGCTAGCCAGAACAAGTGAACAAGCTTACACTGCCATGGGGAAGACTCACAGCTCCCACCCTCACATCACCCTCCTTACTCCAGGAGGAGCAGGAGGCAAGCACACATCCTCTTACTCCAAGTTGGATAGGAAGACTCCTCTGCTTCCTTCTCTCAAGATTGTCAGAGAAAGACTCCTCTAACTTTAGCCTACTCCACTTAGAAACTTCTCGAAGGGGCGGGCTCATGGACTGTACCTACCTTCCTTCACTTTCTGGGGAAGCAAGAAGGGGGGTCAAAGGCCCACAGATTAACCTGCTAATGACTGGATCTTAACAGGACTTACATAGCAGATACACTACGTGGGGAGAAACAGGTACAGCTGGACATACCCTGTTACATACAGTACAGACGTAGCCAATGTTATAACAACACTGCAGTGGGACATAACCATAAGTAAAACTGCTGTTATTTTATATGGTATTGTGTCTAATTTAATGCTAAAGAAAGATCGAGAAGTCATTAAAAAAACTGATAACACTACCCACATTTCAAAAATGGCCCAAAAAGAACTTGTTATTTCTGTTCTGCTGCTCTTTTTAAAGAAGCTTAACATTTTAGATTGTAATCTAGTAGTTGATTATCCTGCTCTCCTGTGTTATTGATCATATCTTGCAGTCAATATATATATTACATTTTGTGAAGGAGGAAGTCAGTTTATAAAGAAACAACTATCTGTGTTCTATTTACAAAAGGTGAAGCATATAGTTGATTATAACCTGAAACTATAGTTATCTTAAGAATACTCTACTATAATCATTCTTTCACTTCAATTTGTGATATATAATATATTATATATATATATATATATATATATATATATATATATATATAAAGAGAGAGAGAGAGAGAGAGAGAGAGAGAGATACACACAGTGTAAAAAATCTCAAACACAAACAGTACTGTATGTTGTCATGGCTACTGCTATCACTAAAAAGGTCTATTAGGGAGATTAGAAAAATCATTGTTGCAATATATCTGTAGAATGGAATGGACAATCCCTCCGTGATTATTTTCCAGGGGAATCATTGATTTTCCTTCATAACATGAACTCTGGTAATCTGTATTGATGGAGTTATGTAGTGCATGAAGATTTGATTTTGTTATGATTAATACACAAATGAACAGCATGAATCTTCCTAAATCTCTATCTTAATGCTACTGTTTTGACTTAAATTACTATCACAAAATATATATTTATGATTTGACGGACACACCACTGGAGACTATTGTTGCAAATGTAGATCAGTACACTGGATAGACTGCAAGACATTGATGAGAGAATTAACTTTCTTTTTATTATAACACTTAAACGGATCTTAATTAAGGCAGAACAATGCTTGCATCCTAAGTATTTCTAGTTGCTGGCAGGGAGACTGCTACAACTTCACTTCCCAGAGCATGACCCCTGTCATTGCTCAATTTTTACATTTACAGTACTGTATGATAAACAGTTAGATCCGGAAATAATTGGACACTGACACAATTTTCATAATTTTGGCTCTGTACGCCACAATAATGTATTTGAAATGAAACAACCGAGATGCAATAGAAGTGCAGACTTTCAGCTTTAATTCAAGGGGTTGAAATAAGATATCGTATGAAACGTTTAGGAATTGCAACCATTTTCATACAGAGTCCCCTTATTTCAGGGGCTCAAATGTAATTGAACAAATTAACACAATCATAAATAATATTTAATTTTTAATACTTTGTCAAGAATCCTTTGCAGGCAATGACTGCTTGAAGTCTGGAACGCATGGACATCACCAAACGCTGGGTTTCCTCCTTTGTGATGCTTTGCCAGGCCTTTACTGCAGCTGTCTTCAGTTGATGTTTGTTTGTGGGTCTTTCTTCCTTAAGTTTTTTCTTCAGCAAGTGAAATGCATGCTTGATCGGGTTGAGATCAGGTGATTTACTCGGCCATTGCAGAATATTCCACTTCTTTGCCCTGAGTTGCTGTTACCTTGGGTTGCTTTTGCAGTATGTTTTGGGTCATTGTCCATCTGTAAAGTGAAGCGCCGTCCAATCAACTTCGCTGAATTTGGCTGAATCTGAGCAGACAATATATCCCTATACACTTCAGAATTCATCCGGCTGCATCTGTCTTCTGTCACATCATCAATAAACATTAGTGACCTATTGTAAGTGCCATTGTAAGCCATGCATGCCCATGCCATCACACTGCCTCCACCGTGTTTTGCAGATGATGTGGTATTCTTCGGATCATGAGCCGTTCCAAGCCTTCTCCATACTTTTTTCTTCCCATCATAATGGTACAGGTTGAACTTAGTTTCATCTGTCCAAAGAATGCTGTTCCAGAACTGGGCTGGCTTTTTTTATATATTCTTTGGCAAAGTCTAATCTGGCATTTCTATTCTTGAGGCTTAAGAATGGTTTGAACCTTGTTGTGAACCCTCTGTATTTGCTCTCGTGAAGTCTTCTCCTTATGGTAGACTTGGATAATGATATGCCTACCTCCTGGAGAGTGTTCTTCACTTGGCTGGATATTGTGAAGGGGTTTTTCTTTACCATGGAAAGGATCCTACGATTATCCACCACTGTTGTCTTCCGTGGATGTCCAGGCCTTTTTGTGTTGCAGAGCTCACCAGTGCGTTCTTTTTTTCTCAGAATGTACCAAACTGTTGATTTGGCCACTCCTAATGTTCCTGCTATTTCTCTGATGGATTTTCTTTTTTTTTTGCAGCCTAAGGATGCCCTGTTTCACTTGCATTGAGAGCTCCTTTGACCACATTTTGTGGGTTCACAGCAACAGCTTCCAAATGTGAATGCCATACCTGGAATCAACTCCAGACCTTTTACTTGCTTAATTGATGATGAAATAACGAAGGAATAGTCCACACCTGTCCATGAAACAGCTTTTGAGTCAATTGTCCAATTACTTTTGGTCACCTGAAAAATAGGGGGCTATATATTAAAGAGATGTAATTCCTAAACGCTTCCTCCAATGTGGATGTGAATACCCTCAAATTTAGATGATAGACTGCACTTTAAGCCCATATTCATTATTTAACTGTAACTTGAATTTATTTTGGTACACAGCCGAAATAACAAATCTTGTATCAGTGTCCAATTACTTCCGGACCTAACTTTATTTCATTCCCTCCCTTTGAAAACATAATTATAGTTGTAGCCAGGTCCCCTCTGGTTCCCTGTTCTTCCGGTGTCCCTCCCCTTACTTTCACGGTTGCGGGGGAGTTCCATGTGCGAGTGCCTTGCCAGAGGCTCCGGCGGCCCTATCTGCTGGGCGCCGCCATCTTTCTCAAGGCTCGCACATGCGCAGAAGCGTTAGCGGCCGCCATTACCCGGTTTGCTCATGCGCAAAGGGTATCGCGGCAGCCATTACAGAGTCACACATGCGCAACACGCTAGGCGCACGCGGCCGCAGATAGGGATTGGTTTCCTGGGAACTACAAGCCCCAGGATGCATAGGGGCATGCCCCACCTGATGCCAGGGAGCCAATGGGACAGTCAGATTCCCCTGCAGCTAGAAAGATACATTTCGCGCGCTGAGCTCAGGAAGTCAGTAGGAGCTGGGACACAGACAGTGGAGAGTGTAGGTGCAGGGAGGCAAGTAGCTCCTGCACTAGGCCAGAATACCCCATAGGCCCCAGCTAGGCTCATACTCATATCAGATTGTGGCTTCTCTAGGGAAGGCCCCTGCAGTTAGGGACTTTGCCCTTTAAGTAGTTAGTTAAGTCAGGGTCACAGCTGCAATGCTGCGTGGCTCTGACAAGTGTGACCAGTGTGACAAGTGTGGTCTGGGGCCATACCTACATCACTACAGATAAGAGACTGTCTGTATGGTGATATCATTCAGAGGGAGACATCCTATCAGGAGGAGGATACCATCGCTAAGGCTTCGGCACTGGACGCAGGTGGATCCTCTTCCTGTGGTTCTGCTGTACCTGGGTGAAGGAGCCCGGGTAGGTATCATTCACCAAGTGCACCAACTATACTCCTCATCTAGTATGGCGCTGATCACGCGTAAGGGGTGGGGTGTGGGACTCTTGGGACTTGTGGGACACCTTGGTATAAGGTATGGGTTTATGGCCCTAGGAGGTCAGTGTCATAGAGGGACACCACTGCAATGTGTTGATGTATGTTGTTATGTTCTTATCTGCACAGATAGTAAACTGTTATACTTATACTTCGGTGTAAGTGGTTACTGTAGGTGGGTCCTGTGTCAGGGGTTATTCTATACCCTAGGATCCTGCACAGGTGGAGGTGATGCAAAAGATTCATAAGTGTGTCATCCCAGGCTCTCCATGACAGAGGCTTAGACTCCTGTGAGCCAACAGGTGGAAGGGCAGCACAGTAAGTTTCTGTGTTCAGGGGAAAACAGGCGCTGCTTAGATTCAGACCTAGGGTGCCCTATTTTTCACTCAAATTGTTCAACTTAATTCCATATCAGAAATATGTTACTACCCACAAGCCAAGCGGTCCATGCCCAGGCTATCAGGGTCGGGAGTGGCCTAATCACGTGGTGGCTGTGGGGAACATTCCCGCTCACGAGGAGGGGAGTGCACTCCTGGAGTCCCTAAAGGAACTCCTGGGCATAGACAAAGTATGGGCGATAGGAGAAGAGTATGATTCCACTGTTTACTGGACCATCATTCTACTGACGGTGGGTCAGGAAATATGCCGGGAATATGCCCCTCGGACTTTACAGGCCCCAGAGGCCCCACGAGACGGCTACCCCCTTATATATGCAGAGATACATAGTGTATTTAATGGGACTGTGATCAAAATGGAGACTCCCTCATCTGGGAATGCTAACTGTGAGTCACACGTAAGATGGCATCTCCCGCCAAGTCTGGCGAGCACCAGGACTGTACAAGAAATTATTGCAGAATTCTGTCTGGGTCTAGCGCGAAAACCAGAGCTCCACCTACACGATGTGAGTGGCTCAGCGCAGAGCGAGAATCACTCCTTGTTAATGTGTGCCCCTACTCTGGAGTCCATCAGGGGGAAGGGACATAGTGAGTCTCAATCATTAACTTCTATCTCCACTAAGGAAAGTACAGGATGCAGCGAACCGCACCCTCAGTTGTATGGAGCCTGGTGAGCGAAAGGAGTGTGCTACCCATTGCTTTTGTGCCTGTGTTTACAGAAAAGTATGTCTGTAGATATGGACTTTACCAATTATGGACTATCAAGAGGACTCCTGGTGGTAAGGGTGGAAGGGAAGAGGTACCTCAGATGTTCCTGTCCCAAGTGTGATTTTCCAGGTGGTGAATTGAGCTGGGGAGACAAATGTGCCTGCAGCGGAGCACAGTTCCTGAACCCCACAAAGTTGTGGCCAACGGAATTCCCAAAAGAAGATGCGACTGACCCCTCTACCAGGGCGGTTGATGATGCTGTTCAATCTACCTCAACTATGGAGGCTTCGAAGGGCCCGTGCGCCCTAAGCACAGTTCCCAATCCAGTTCTAGACTCGATCCAGACTCAGTTCCAGATCCGGTTCCAGACTCAGTTTCAGAGATGGTTCCCAAGCTGGAACGACAGATGCCAGTGCCACAGATGTGGGAGCCACAGATGCCAGAACCACAGGGTAAGGTGACTGCCCAGGAAAAGCTGGGAGTGCTTCCACTAGTGGTGCAGGAGCAGGGCAGCTCACTGCCGATTAGCACCTGTGAATGCGAGGTGCCCTGACGCTATTCCCCTGTGGAGTTTTCCCTACCCCCTTCTAATGATGACAGCAGTCAACCATCCATGGTGATGCGTCAGCCGGTGGACCACCCAAGTGAAGCTGAGGACAAAGAGCTGATTGCCTCATCTACTGCGAACCCTGCTGTGGGCCCGTGGGCCCTACCACGGCCGGTCCAGCCTACAATGATGGCACCATCAGTCCCAGGCCTTGGACCAGTACCTTACGATGACAAAAGGGGTGGGTTGACTGCCCCCGGGGTGTCGGGTGTGAGTCCCCAGGTGATCACGGAGCACAGTAGCTCCTTAAGCATGGTTGTCCGGGCGATTGACTCGCCTCGGTATCGCGTCCTGATGGAGGTGTCCCCCCTAGAAGATTGCTGCCAAGTGTTATGTGTGGATCAGTGTCCACAGCCTACCTGCCAAGAGGAGAGAAAAATCAACCCCATCGCGGTGACCAGTGCAGCGGATGTGGTACCCAATAGTGTTCTGGATGACCTGACAACCGTCAGCAACCAGCGGAGTGGTGAGGCACAAAACCGTTACTCCCGGCAGATGGCAATGGAGGTATCCAGTAAGAAAGACCCCCGAGCACTTCCGTCTCAAGATTTTGATCTGCTCCAGGACTGTGCTGTGACTGCTCTGGTAATCGTGGCCTCCTCCAGGTGCAAAATGGAGCGTTCTATTCACAATGTGGTGGACCGAGGAAAAGGTCAGGGCCTCCCTGTCTCACGCATATGCGATGCGGATGGCCGGGTAAAGGTCTGGCTCAGAGACTCCTTGCTATTCCTTCCACCAGGGGGAGGAAGTGGCTTGGAACTAGAGACTGTAGCACCCGATCATGATTTCCAAGAGGCTACCAAAGCAGAGATTCACAGGAGTAAAAGCGAGGAGCCCTCACTCGAGCATTTAGGGGCACCCAACTATGAGTCTCAGCTGGTCTTGGTTATCAAGTCAAGTAACATTGATAAAGTGAATGTGATAAGTTGTACATAGTATGCCCTGCATTTTTATTGTATAAACTTATGCTATGTGACGCTGTCCTCCAAGTGGGGTCATTGGTATCTTCACCAGGGGGAGAATATAGCCAGGTCCCCTCTCGCTCCCCGTTCTTCCGGTGTCCCTCCCCTTACCTTCATGGTTGCGGGGGAGTTGCAGGGGTGAGCGCCTTGCCGGAGGCTCCACGTGGCCCTCTATGCAGGGCGCCGCCACCTTGGTCGAGACTCGCACATGCGCAGAAGCGTTGGCAGTGGCCATTACCCGTTTCGTGCATGCGCAAAGGGTATTGCGGTGGCCATTACAGAGTTGTGCATGCGCAAAGGGTATTGCGGCAGCCATTGCAGAGTTGCGCATGCGCAACACACTAGGTGCACGCGGCCAAATATAGGGATAGGTTTCCTGGGGACTACAAGCCACAGGATGCATAGGGGCATGCACCACCTGGCGCCAGGGAGCCAAAAGGACAGTCAGATTCCCCTGCAACTAGAATGTTACATTTTGCGCGCTGAGCTCAGGAAGTCAGTAGGAGCTTGGACACAGACAGGGGAGGGTGTAGGTGCAGGGAGGCAAGTAGCTCCTGCACTAGGCCAGGTTACCCCTTAGGCCCCAGCTAGGCCCCTACTCATATCAGATTGTGGCTGCTCTAGGGAAGGCCCCTGCAGTTAGGGACTTTTCCCTTTAAGTAGTTAGTTAAGTCAGGGACACAGCTGCAGTGCTGCGCGGCTCTGACCAATGTGAGCAGTGTGACAAGTGTGGTCTGGGACAATACCTACTTCACTACAGATAAGAGACTGTCTGTATGGTGATATCATTCAGAGGGAGACATCCTATCAGGAGGAGGATACCATCGCTAAGGCTTTGGCGCTGGACACAGGTGGATCCTCTTCCTGTGGTTCTGCTGTACCTGGATGCAGGAGCCAAGGGCAGGTATCATACTGTACACCAAGTGCACCAACTACACTCCTCATCTAGTACAGCGCTGATCACGCCTAAGTGGTGGGGTGTGGGACTCTTGGGACTAGTGGGGCACCTGGGTAAAGGGTGTGGGTTTATGGCCATATGAGGTCAGTGTCATAGAGGGACACCACTGCGATGTGTTGATGTATGTTGTTATGTTCTTATCTGCACATATAGTAAACTGTTATACTTATACTTCGGTGTATGTAGTTTCTGTATATGGGTCCTGTGTCAGGGGTTATTCTATACTCTAGGATCCTGCACAGGTGAGGTGCTGCACCAGATTCATATGTGTATCACCCCAGGCTCTCTGTGGCAGAGGCTTAGGCTCCTGTGAGCCAACAGGTAGAAGGGCAGCACAAGTCGCTTTCTGTGTTCAGGGGGAAACAGGGCTACATAGTAAACAGTTAAAATATTGTAAAATGTCTACTTTATGAACTTTTTGACAAAAGAATACTTCACCTCATGCTATGCCCTCAGAAGAACGGTTAATCCAAAATGTTCTATTGTTTTTTTTGTAGGCATCTTCACTATACTTTCCCTTTTAGTCCATCTTCAATGTAAGTATCTGTAGGTCTGTGGTGCAAAATTGGTTCTATGGTTTGGTTTGCTTTGGTTCGGCCACAAATGTTTTCTGGACTTTCTTTTTTTTTAAATCAATCTTTTTTTATTGGCAACAATCACATACAGACATACATATAGTAATGTCATGGGCACATGACATCTTATCAAAGTACGGCGACGTGTTGACCAATACATTTTCCGTTTTCCGTAAAGAGAAAGAAGAGAGAAGGGGGAGGGAGGGAAGGGGGTGACGAACAGGTGGGGAGGGATACGGGGGGGACCGGTGGGGAGGCGGAAAGGAAACCGGGAAGCCTCCGATTCCTATCCCCGTTGATCTCAACACACTCAAGGTCTGAGAAAGTTCGGAATCTGCGGCCCTAGCCAAGGGTCCTAGGTGTTCCAGAACTGCGGCATTTTTTTGTGAATCATGTCTGTGAACTTCTCCATAGACATTACCTCGTCTATCCTTCTGATTACCGTGCTTCTCGCCGAGGCGTTGACCTGTTTCCAGGCAGCCACGACCAAACATCTGGCTGTTGTCAGCATGGTGGAAATCAGCCTGGATAGTGGCGGGTTTCAGGCCATCAATAGGTTTGCTCAGCACAAGGGTCAAGGGATCCAGGGGGAGTAGGAGCCCAGAGGAAAAACGGATAAGTGTCTGGATCATGGTCCAGTACCTCTGAATCTCTGGACAAGACCACCAAATATGGTCCATGTCCCCCTTTTGACCACATCCCCTCCAGTACACATCAGGCGTGCCGGGGTAGATCTGGCTCAGCCTAGCCGGGGTCAGGTACCACTGCAATAGAATTTTGTAGATGTTCTCTTTTGTTATTGTACAAATTGATGTTTTAGCGGCCAGCTCCCAGACATCCTCCCAGTCTTCCAATTCTATTGGAAGGCCAAGGTCCTCAGACAATTTTTGCAAATAACGGTGGGCCGGAGGGTCGGGGCTCGACTCCATCCCCCTGTATATCAGAAATTAGACGCCTTCGATAGGTGCCTTTAATACTTAGAGACTCAAACCTAGTTAGTGTGGGAAATTTGGAATTTTGGGAAAGCGATAGGAGGAAGTGTCTGATTTGTAGGAACTTAAACAGGTGTAGATCTTGGTCCTGATATTTGTCCTTGAGTTCCTGAAAGGACAGGATCTCTCCCTTCTGCAGCAGATCAGCAACCATCCTAATACTGAGACCCTGGAACTGGTCGAATAGTCTTTGAGAACACCCAGGTGGAAAGTTTGGGTTCCCAAAAATAGGGGTGAGTTGGGAGGGGGAAGCTAGCAGACCATACTTACATTTGCACTTAAGCCAGGCGTCCCATGTGCATCTCATTGCCCCGAGGTCAAACCTCTGAGGTCCTCCATCCATTCCTCCCGAGGACCATAATGACACATGAAGAGGGAAGGGGGATGCGTAGTGCGACTCTATTGCGAGCCAACAGGCAGAGGTCGTAATTCCAAACTACAGCCTGCTTCAGTTGCGCCACAAGGTAGTATCTGACATATCGGGGACCCCCAATCCCCCCCCCCTTGCTCTTGGGGAGAGCATCACTGATCTTGGGACCCTAGGTCTCCTATCGTTCCAGATAAATTGGAACAGAAGGGACTGGATATTCTTCAGGTCTGCCAGTGGAACCGCTATGGGAAGGGTTTGGAAATTATACAATAAACTTGGGAGGACATTCATTTTTACAGAGACTATTCTTCCAAACCAGGAAATTTGGTGCTTTTTCCAAGCTTCCAAGTGTTTTTTGATCTTATCAAATAGCGGGGGTAGTTATACTGGTAGAGGGATCTGTAGGAGTTTGAGATTTTTACCCCAAGGTATTTGATATAGGTGGAACTCCACATATTTATATTTAGATTGTATGAGTTTCCATGTTGGGTCTGGGAGAGATATGTTTAGGGCTTCTGACTTATCCATGTTAACTTTATAGTCAGAGATTAATCCAAATTGGTTCAGTAACCTTTGCAGGTTAGGGAGGGAGACATGGGGGTCAATGAGGGACAGAATCACATCGTCGGCGAACAGAGAAATGCTGTATTCTTTTTCAGCAATTTGGATCCCCTTTTGATACTTTTTTCTTCTCTAATTTTGGCCGCCAGAGGTTCGATTGTTAGAGCGAATAGCAGCGGGGAGAGCAGGCATCCCTGTCTAGTCCCATTCCTAATAATTATTGGATCTGAGAAACCACGCGAGAGATTAACATACGCTGTTGGGTTTTGGTAGAGGGCCCTAACCCCCTCTAGGAAAGGACCACAGAAGCCAAACTTCAGCATTGTTTGGTCTAGAAAGGATCACTTGATTCTGTCGAACGCTTTTTCTGCGTCGAGGCTCAAAATCATTGCTTTGGTTCCAGTGAGATGCACGTGGTCAATTATATCCACAATTTTGCGGGTGTTGTCCGAGGCCTGTCTTCCGGACACAAAACCTACTTGATCTACATGGATGAGTCGGGGGAGAATTGGGTTGAGCCTGTTTGGCAGAATCTTACTGTAGATTTTGATATCGGTGTTTAGTAGGGAGTTTGGCATATAATTACCACACAGGAGCGCGTCTCTTCCCTCCTTGTGGATTATAGCTAGATTTGCCGCGGTAATTGTGGAAGGGATCGGCTCTCCTTGCAGAAAGGAGTTGTACATATCTAGCAGGTAGGGGGAGAAGGTCGGCATGAACATCTTATAGTAGGTGTTCGAAAAAACGTCCGGGCCAGGTGTTTTGAATAATTTGAGGCTACCAACGGCTCTGGATAATTCTTCCTGGAAAAAAAGTTTGTTTACATTTTCTACCTCCTCCGGTGAGAGAGAGGGAAGGTTACACTGCGCCAGGTATTGCGTTATTATTTCGAGACTAACCGGGTCTCGGTCTGGGTGATGTAGGTTATACAATTCAGAGAAAAAATATGCAAATTCCCGAGCTATCTCTTTCTCTATACAGTGGCGGCCGCCTTTAACCTAAATCGGCTTTATCTGCGGCTCTTTGAAAATCTCGGTCAGATGCGTTTTTTTTTTTTTTGGTCCAGAGTGAATTGCGTTATTTTAGCGCTCGTGATATTAGCATTTTATTCTCGCTGTCTGCAATACTGCAATGCCGTGTAAAAACTCAGGGGGGCATTTGCGAGCTGTTGTCTTGTAAGTCTAATAACACAAAAAACACAGCGCACAACGCTCATAGTGCATTAAAAATTATATTGACATAAACAATAAATAAGGTGAGTATCGTGCGTACATCAAGATAGTTTTAAACAAGCATTTTCGGGATATTGTTACCCAAACACCACGTGGAAGCCGGATCAGATGTCCTCGCATGTGTGTGGAAGCTGGTTCCTTGGACACCGGTTCCTGTTCAGGTAAGTATGGAGTCTCTGATAGTTCTTGCTCCCATAAACGTATCAACACGTTTGCAGCTCTACCATAGATTGCTGCTTCAAGTGGAGCTCCACGCCAGCTGAGATCCTCTCTCTCCCCTCCGTTTAGACACTTCCGGATTGGTGACGTCACCGTGGGGTTCTCGACGATATTGGCGCCGATTTCACTGGGTCAGCTCGCCGTACTGGGACAGTACAGTTGAAGGCAATACTGCTAGTAACTTTTCCAACGCGTTCCGAAACCCGTGGGTTTCTTCATCAGGGATATACACAAGTGGAATTTAGTGGGTTTTAAATACCCCACGCCAGTGCCTCATTGGTCTAGCTGACTAACTTCTCCACCAATGAGAGAATGGCAGGGAGGAGTCAAAAGACCCGGACTGCACGCATTACTAGTTGTCATTGACAACATAACAAAAACAAAATGAACTGTATTAGCAAGCAAAAATTTAAACAAAATAACATAATACAAACGCGATAGGTGATTCTAAAACAAAGAGAGGAATATTAGTACATAGACAAAATTAACAACATATTCAAAAGTGCATCAAGTAATGACACACTTAATCACCCTCAAATCTAATCAGATCACATGATTCTAAAGAAGAAGCACGAAAGTAGAGCATATTTCTCGTATAGAAAAAAGTACAATATATATAATTCCAAAATGCATTCTATAATATATACTGATTACATTAAAAGGACATGGAGACAAAAGTTAAAATTCGTGAGTATTAAATAATATCTTAAAACTAGTTAAAAGATTAATATATCAGGCATAGACCACAAATTACATGAGGATGAATCAATAGAGAGACCAAATATCTATATCCTCATTTAAACCCCCTGGATACAAAGTGTTTAGTTTATGTATCCAGAAGGTTTCCTGCCTAGATAGTTCTTTGACTCTATCTCCCCCTCTTCTATTCCTTGGTATATATTTAATACCTTTGAATAATAGAGAGGAGGGATCACTATTGTGGCATTGTGCATAATGTTTTGACAGGCTATGTTTCATATACTCTATTCTAATGTTGCGCAGGTGTTCCTGAATGCGCACTTTTAGTAGACGTTTAGTACGTCCCACGTACAATAGACCGCTGGGACACTCTATTACATAGACTACATGATCTGTATTACAATAAATAAAATCTTTTATGTCGTGGATTTCTCCAGTTTTTGTACACATAAATGTTTTCTTATCAGGGTGCAAATGCTTGCATACTGAGCACTTACCACATTTGAAATTCCCAATGGGTTTATTATTTAACCATTTTTTATCCCCCACTATGATGTTCTTTTAGTTTTATATCACTTGGGGATAATGTGTTTTTTAAGTTTTTTGCTTTTCTATATATAAATTTTGGGAATTTCGAAATGTGAGCACCCAGCAGCGAGTCATTTGAGAGAATTGACCAGTGTTTTTTTATTATTTTCTCAATTTGCCCCGTCATTGAATTAAAATTTGTGATAAAAGACACATTACATTTTCCCTCATTCTCTTGTAGGCTCTTTCTTTTTTTGCTCTTTGGTAATAACATTGTTTTTCTTTTTATTTTCCTCACTTTTTCCAGGTCATTATTAAGTTTTTCGAGACGATAACCCCTCTCTAAGAATCTCAAAGTTAATTTTTTGGCCTGTTCTTCAAAATCTATATCTGTGCTGCAGTTTTTTCTCAGTCTATAGTATTGGCCACTGGGTATATTTTTTATCAACGTTTTTTTGGGATTACTTGTGGCTAAGAGGAGATTATTTGAATCAACCTCTTGGAAGTGTGTTTTTGTCACCAACTTCCCCTCATCTGACACCACAAAGCTAAGGTCTAAAAAGTGTATTTCTTTCTTGTGATCTATATGTGTAAAAGTTAGATTCCTATCATTGTTATTTATATATTGTATAAAATGGCCAACTGAACACTGGTTGCCGTCCCATATGCACAGAATATCGTCTATGAAACGACGCCATAAAATAATATTTGCTTTAAAGGGGTTATTATTGTGTATATAATCATTTTCCCATCCTCCCATGTACAGGTTTGCGAAACTGGGGGCAAACCTAGTACCCATCGCAGTTCCGCAAACCTGTAGAAAAAATTCATCCAGGAACATAAAATAATTATGTTTTAAAATGTAATTTATTGAATCCAAAACAAATTTTCTATTGAGAGGATGAAAGTCTACATCATCCAGTAGAAAGGAATAAACGGCTGTGAGGCCTTCCACATGTGGGATGTTTGTATATAGGGCCTGCACATGACATGTGAGCCACCTATATGAGTCCTTCCACTCAAAACCTTCCAACAAATTCAACACTGATGTTGAGTCTCTCAAATATGAAGGAAGTTTTGCCACATAGGGTTGGAGGAAATAGTCCACATATTGGGACAGATTAGCAGTTAGACTCTGAATTCCCGATATGATCGGTCTACCGGGCGGATTCGTTAGACTTTTATGTGTTTTTGGGAGGTGGTAAAAAATAGCAATTCTTGGACAGCTGGAATACAAGAAATCATATTCACTTTTTTCTATGACATTGGTAGTGAGGGCTCCATCTAGAAGGCCTTTCAGTAGAATTAAAAATTCCCCTGTGGGATCTTTTTTCAATCTTTATAGGAGGAGGTGTCGTTTAGGAGTCTGAGGGCCTCCCCCTCATAATCCTTCCTATTTTGTAACACGACACCTCCCCCCTTATCAGCTTGCCTGATAATCAGATCCTTGTTTTGTTGTAAGAGTTTTAGAGCTAGAGTTTCATTTTTGTTTAAATTATGTCTAATGTCACCATTCCGAACATTATTTGTTAAAAAGTTAAAATCTTTGTTGACCATATTAAAAAATGTCTCTGGATAATTCTTCCTGGAAAAAAAGTTTGTTTACATTTTCTACCTCCTCCGGTGGGAGAGAGGGAAGGTTACACTGCGCCAGGTATTGCGTTATTATTTCGAGACTAACCGGGTCTTGGTCTGGGGGATGTAGGTTATACAACTCAGAGAAAAAATCTGCAAATTCCCGAGCTATCTCTTTCTCTATACAGTGGCGGCCGCCTTTAACCTAAATCGGCTTTATCTGCGGCTCTCTGATAATCTCGGTCAGATGCGTTTTTTTTTTTGGTCCGGAGTGAATTGCGTTATTTTAGCGCTCGTGATATTAGCATTTTATTCTCGCTGTCTGCAATACTGCAATGCCGTGTAAAAACTCAGGGGGGCATTTGCGAGCTGTTGTCTTGTAAGTCTAATACCTTCGCGGTTATACCTACGTAAGTACACAGTCTGTGTGTGCGCGCAAGCAGTAATTGTAAATTTGCATATTTACATTATACTGTACATGCATTTGCAGTGCTGTACTGTACAGTATGTCTCATTTGAAAATTGTTGAAATGCATAGGCGTGTACAGTACTGTAACAGTGTCACATTTCGGCATATACAGCGCTCTCCCATCGCTCAGGATAATTAACTGCACTGCAGGGTATTTCAACTTCTTATCTTCTCTACAATGCAGTACATCTCTCCCACACTATTCCTTTGAACGTGTGTCTTTCTGGTTTCAATCACATTCCTGCTTGACAGCAGGTGATTACTGCGCATGCGCCTGTAACTTCGCCCACCACTGCTTGCTTGAGTGAGTGACCAAAAAAAAAAATTCTAATTTTTTTATTTTTATTTTCTCCACAAGCCTGCAAAAACCATCTTGATATTACGATATTCAATCTGTGCTGTAGCTTTTGACTGCGACCCTGTGCATTTGACTGCACATGGTTGATTTGTGTGCTTTTTACGTTCTGTATTTGGGGGTGCAGGGATCAAATTATTATGATGAACTTTGAAATTACTGTATGTCATTTCTTTGAACTGCTGCACAGCTAACCCTTCATGCAGCCCCCTCCCCCACGCACACACACAAGGCTCGCTCAAGGTTTTGAAACTCTTATCAACAGACACCTCCACGGAGTCATTAATTTTCTGAAGCTTGTCATTGTGTTTTTAATCCGTCTCTAGCCGAGCGTCAGTCACCTCACTGTGCCTGCGTGTAATCCTCTTTGAGATGGGAGCTAGCTGATTACTGCGCATGACTCACCCAACCCCTCCCCTCCAACCCTTTGAGGCTTTGTTTGCAGTAACGCTTTGGAAAAATCCCTTCTCGAATTTGATATGTAAATCTAATTTGCACAGGATTGTGAGAATTGAGAGTTTAAAAAAAACATTAACTGATTCATGTTGTTTTGTCATTCATTCTTTTTCTTTGGTGTACTGTAGGTGTGGGGGGGGGTTGTTGTCAATGATTATGATTAGCAGGAATGTAAATAAATATTTATTTTATTTTATTAGGAACCAAAAAAATACAAATATAAAAATAATCATGAATAATACATAACGCAGTCTTTATTAAGTTCTTCTGGCAGATTGAAATTGAGGGCCGGTGGATAAACATGAATAATGCACATTGATAATAATATCATTTAATAATATATAATTTATAATATATATAGAAATATAATTTCTTCCATCTTTATCTTCTTCCTCATTCTGTGTACAGTACAGTAGTTCATTGAGAGAGGAGAGGTTTTGAACATCATTACTGATGTTTATAAACTGTACACTTGACTGTACAAATAGTTCAGACTGTACACATCATCCCCCCTCTCCCCCAGTCCATCCCTTTTTCCTGAAAAGACAAGAAAATAAAAAATTAGTGCAGTTATGTGCGTACTGTATTGTGGCATTGTGTGATGTGTAGTACTGTTAAAGTTGTCTCTACTGGAACTACTGTATGCTGTGACTACTGTTAAATACTTTGCAACCAGATGGCTGGTGCTGCTTTCTATGGAAAGAAAAATATTGAGCATTTAGGTGCATACTGTATTATGGCATTGTGTATAGCTGTATAGCACTGTATAGCTACTCCACATTGGACTACAGTAGGCAGTTAGTACTGTCAAACTATTCTATACTGGAACTACTGTATACTCCGACTACTGTTAAATACTATGTAACCAGATGGCTGGTGCTGCTCTCTCTGGAAAGAAAAAAATTGAGCAGTTACTGTACTGTAGGTGCATACTGTATTATGGCATTATGGCATTGTGTATGCAGTTAGTACTGTCAAACTAGTCTATACTGGAACTACTGTATACTCTGACTTCTAGGAAAGAAAAAATCTGTGCCATACTAACCTGTATCATACTGTACTTACAATACTACAGTACAGTACTATACCATACTACCTTCCTGATGCTTGCCCATTACGCGCAATCACAATGGGCAACACAGTCGCAATATGGTCAATATATTTATTGCATCGTTCCACGGTGAGTACATAGTTCCAAAAACTCATTATGCCTTGCGCCAACTCATCCTTTTTTGATGGTTTCACCACTTTCCGGATATGGTCCTTCAGCTGATGCCAGACCATTTCGATCAGATTGAAGTCTGGCGATCTGTCATTGGAAAAAAAGGACAATTAGTTTAAGAGATACAGTACACAGTAAAAACAGTGGGAAAAAAATGAGACACGGTTACAACACTTACTCCGCTGGCGTCTTCACCCAGTTGATACCGCGCTCAAGGATATGCGCTGTTGACGCGGTGTGCTTCGGATCGTTGTCCTGGTAGAAACGGTGACCATCATGGAACTCGCGCGTGATGTATTCCACAATCTCAGGCACAATTTTTTCTTGGAAGAAAGCTTTATTCATGATTCCTATAACAAGAAAAAAAAGTGCTCAAAAAACTGCACACTAGTGCAGTACAGTGCATAAGGCTACATTATATTTTATATATTTTACCTTCAAAGATGACAATGCATCCTGGTCCACGCCTAGAGATCGCACCCCACACATGCATCTTCACTGGGTGTTTTGGCCGCGGTTTCATACATATGCGACCTTTTTTCTGGACTGCAAAGGTGGCAAATCGCTCCAGCGATACAGTAGACTCGTCAGTGAAGATGCAATCCTGGAAAGTTTCTCCACTGTCGATCCATGCCTGGGCCTGGACCACTCTCTTTATTTTGTTAACGTCCCTTATCATGGGGTACGCTCTGTAATGACAAGGAATAAATAATTTTAGCGGTACAGTACAGTTTCTTAAACAACACTTTTACCTCATGTACTGTCCAGTACTAACCTCACACGTCAATATTTCCATCCAATTCTGCGTCTCATCTTCTTTATACTGGTCTCGGAAACAGTCAGATTGTGATTTTCCTGCAGAGTGTATGTGACCCTTAATGCACTCTACTCATCATTCTCCTCACTTATTTTGTCGACCAGAAGAGTTGTCTCTCTTCAATGTACAGAAAAACAAACCGGTAAGTTACAGTGCCGTAGGCCACAAGCACAGCACATCATTTGGTGTACAAATACAGTAGTATACAATGAGATACTGTTCTATAAATATGCAGCAATATAAAAAATATATATACTGTTGTAATATAAAAATACCGAATTAACTAAAATATTAGATACAGTAGATCTACAGTACACAATATACAGTATTGTTCTATTAATATGCAGCAATATAAAAAATATATATATACTGTTGCTATACTGTACAAATATACCAAACTAACTATAAAATTAGATACAGTAGATCTACAGTACATTATTACAGTACACTAGTAGATCTACAGTACAGTACAATATTTTATAAAAAAATAAATACATTTATTTATATAAATATACTTACGTGTTAGTTACCGTTGCTGTCCTTTTGCGTTCTCTGCTTTTTCCGTGTGCATGATAGCTCACGGTGGTTGCTGGCACAATGATGCCAGAAGTAGCTAACCAGCGTTGGATAGCAGCAATTCGGTGTCCGCTCGTGTACATCTCCTTAATTCGCATGCTGAGCACCTTGGAAATCTTTTTAACAAGCATTGCTGCGAGTAGAAAGAAATACAAACACAAGAATGTATATTCGATGTTTAGTCGATGTGTATTCAATGTGCAGTAAATCCACAAAATGGATGGTGTATTTATACGGTAATGACTCACATTAGAGTACGCCCACTTTCAACACCTGTACCTCGTCGCCATGTATAAAAGGTTACACACTTTGCATAGCCCACCACTCGATGATCTTTATCTGAACTTGCCCTTGTCCAGATACTGCATTGTGCCATCTGCTTCCATGGATCAACCCCGAGTCTATGGATGCAGAATTTTTTAAAACCAGAGACAGAACATAAAACACAGACAAAGCTCAGTTTTTAGCACATCCAGTGAGACTCATACACGGTACAGTGCCTAAATATATATGTATAAATATCTAATAAGTAAAATGGTCTTTTAGTTTGACATTTTTGGCCAAAATTGTTGTAAGCCCCTGAGCCAACGCCAAGGCAGACCACATATCAGGGGTCCTAACGCTAATATAAATTCTTAATAACCTGTGTAATAACAGGAAGAATGATTTATAGTAAATCTGTCAATATTAGTTGCAAAGTTCTGAGTCTGACTGAAGCTTTTATTAACCTGTACATTACCAGGAAAAGCACTCTGTATTAGAGATGTCACAGCCAAACTGCAAGCAGGCAAGTTCCCCTGAGTGGAAGATGCTATGGAGTGAGCCCATAACCATTTAAATGTGGGAGGGGGTGAGCTTAAATTAGGAAGGAGGTTGCCACCCTCCAATCAGCCATGACTAGCTGGACAAGAATTGTAAAACATACTGGACACCTAACAAGCTCCTATTGAACCCCCAAAATGACCACAACATATATATAAGCATATGAGTGTCACCCCCTCCCACATTTAAATGGTTATGGGCTCACTCCATAGCATCTTCCACTCAGGGGAACTTGCCTGCTTGCAGTTTGGCTGTGACATCTCTAATACAGAGTGCTTTTCCTGGTAATGTACAGGTTAATAAAAGCTTCAGTCAGACTCAGAACTTTGCAACTAATATTGACAGATTTACTATAAATCATTCTTCCTGTTATTACACAGGTTATTAAGAATTTATATTAGCGTTAGGACCCCTGATATGTGGTCTGCCTTGGCGTTGGCTCAGGGGCTTACAACAATTTTGGCCAAAAATGTCAAACTAAAAGACCATTTTACTTATTAGATATTTATACATATATATTTAGGCACTGTACCGTGTATGAGTCTCACTGGATGTGCTAAAAACTGAGCTTTGTCTGTGTTTTATGTTCTGTCTCTGGTTTTAAAATATATATTGCCTTGCTCAGTAGCACTCCTCTGTGACACTCATATGCTTATATATATGTTGTGGTCATTTTGGGGGTTCAATAGGAGCTTGTTAGGTGTCCAGTATGTTTTACAATTCTTGTCCAGCTAGTCATGGCTGATTGGAGGGTGGCAACCTCCTTCCTAATTTAAGCTCACCCCCTCCCACATTTAAATGGTTATGGGCTCACTCCATAGCATCTTCCACTCAGGGGAACTTGCCTGCTTGCAGTTTGGCTGTGACATCTCTAATACAGAGTGCTTTTCCTGGTAATGTACAGGTTAATAAAAGCTTCAGTCAGACTCAGAACTTTGCAACTAATATTGACAGATTTACTATAAATCATTCTTCCTGTTATTACACAGGTTATTAAGAATTTATATTAGCGTTAGGACCCCTGATATGTGGTCTGCCTTGGCGTTGGCTCAGGGGCTTACAACAATTTTGGCCAAAAATGTCAAACTAAAAGACCATTTTACTTATTAGATATTTATACATATATATTTAGGCACTGTACCGTGTATGAGTCTCACTGGATGTGCTAAAAACTGAGCTTTGTCTGTGTTTTATGTTCTGTCTCTGGTTTTAAAATATATATTGCCTTGCTCAGTAGCACTCCTCTGTGACACTCATATGCTTATATATATATGTTGTGGTCATTTTGGGGGTTCAATAGGAGCTTGTTAGGTGTCCAGTATGTTTTACAATTCTTGTCCAGCTAGTCATGGCTGATTGGAGGGTGGCAACCTCCTTCCTAATTTAAGCTCACCCCCTCCCACATTTAAATGGTTATGGGCTCACTCCATAGCATCTTCCACTCAGGGGAACTTGCCTGCTTGCAGTTTGGCTGTGACATCTCTAATACAGAGTGCTTTTCCTGGTAATGTACAGGTTAATAAAAGCTTCAGTCAGACTCAGAACTTTGCAACTAATATTGACAGATTTACTATAAATCATTCTTCCTGTTATTACACAGGTTATTAAGAATTTATATTAGCGTTAGGACCCCTGATATGTGGTCTGCCTTGGCGTTGGCTCAGGGGCTTACAACAATTTTGGCCAAAAATGTCAAACTAAAAGACCATTTTACTTATTAGATATTTATACATATATATTTAGGCACTGTACCGTGTATGAGTCTCACTGGATGTGCTAAAAACTGAGCTTTGTCTGTGTTTTATGTTCTGTCTCTGGTTTTAAAATATATATTGCCTTGCTCAGTAGCACTCCTCTGTGACACTCATATGCTTATATATATGTTGTGGTCATTTTGGGGGTTCAATAGGAGCTTGTTAGGTGTCCAGTATGTTTTACAATTCTTGTCCAGCTAGTCATGGCTGATTGGAGGGTGGCAACCTCCTTCCTAATTTAAGCTCACCCCCTCCCACATTTAAATGGTTATGGGCTCACTCCATAGCATCTTCCACTCAGGGGAACTTGCCTGCTTGCAGTTTGGCTGTGACATCTCTAATACAGAGTGCTTTTCCTGGTTAATTACCTGGGTTAATTTACCTGGGTACAGGTTAATAAAAGCTTCAGTCAGACTCAGAACTTTGCAACTAATATTGACAGATTTACTATAAATCATTCTTCCTGTTATTACACAGGTTATTAAGAATTTATATTAGCGTTAGGACCCCTGATATGTGGTCTGCCTTGGCGTTGGCTCAGGGGTTTACAACAATTTTGGCCAAAAATGTCAAACTAAAAGACCATTTTACTTATTAGATATTTATACATATATATTTAGGCACTGTACCGTGTATGAGTCTCACTGGATGTGCTAAAAACTGAGCTTTGTCTGTGTTTTATGTTCTGTCTCTGGTTTTAAAATATATATTGCCTTGCTCAGTAGCACTCCTCTGTGACACTCATATGCTTATATATATGTTGTGGTCATTTTGGGGGTTCAATAGGAGCTTGTTAGGTGTCCAGTATGTTTTACAATTCTTGTCCAGCTAGTCATGGCTGATTGGAGGGTGGCAACCTCCTTCCTAATTTAAGCTCACCCCCTCCCACATTTAAATGGTTATGGGCTCACTCCATAGCATCTTCCACTCAGGGGAACTTGCCTGCTTGCAGTTTGGCTGTGACATCTCTAATACAGAGTGCTTTTCCTGGTAATGTACAGGTTAATAAAAGCTTCAGTCAGACTCAGAACTTTGCAACTAATATTGACAGATTTACTATAAATCATTCTTCCTGTTATTACACAGGTTATTAAGAATTTATATTAGCGTTAGGACCCCTGATATGTGGTCTGCCTTGGCGTTGGCTCAGGGGCTTACAACAATTTTGGCCAAAAATGTCAAACTAAAAGACCATTTTACTTATTAGATATTTATACATATATATTTAGGCACTGTACCGTGTATGAGTCTCACTGGATGTGCTAAAAACTGAGCTTTGTCTGTGTTTTATGTTCTGTCTCTGGTTTTAAAATATATATTGCCTTGCTCAGTAGCACTCCTCTGTGACACTCATATGCTTATATATATGTTGTGGTCATTTTGGGGGTTCAATAGGAGCTTGTTAGGTGTCCAGTATGTTTTATGGATGCAGAAACCCACTCTCTTCTGCCGTGCCTGTCATGCAGAAAAAGCAAAAGGCGGCAGCCGTTTCCACGCCAAGGCCAAAGCGACAGGCTAAGGCCAATAAAGAAAACCGTCTGCTGACTCCAAAGGCTAATGGTTTTAATAGACGTCAGCCTTATTATGTCAAGAAGAAATACGGTGATGTACACTCAACGCAAAACAAATGGCAGCCAACCCATCGAACCCACAGACCACTTCCTCCAATACGCTTCGACGACTCTGCCGCCGCTCTCCCTGAAATCTTCAGCCCGTCTTCTCCACTACTCGTCCTTGACGCTGCCACCGCCCTCCCGGAAACCCACAGGCCATCTTCGCCAGTGCTCTTTGACGACGCTGACGCTGGTGCCTCTGAAATCCACGGGTCACATTCTCCTTTGCGCTTAGACGACTCTACTGCTTCTCGCCCGGAAATCCAGGAGTCACTTTCTCCATCCCTCTTCGACGACGCTGCCGCTTCTCCTCTACCGGATATCCACAGGTCACCTCCTCCACCTTTCTTCGATGACGCTGCCGCTTCTCTCCATGGAACCCCCATCTCATCTTCCGTAGCAACCATCTACCCAGATGTCCACAGAACGCCATGCACAAAAAGCAGCTCGTTAGACCGGATGCTGAATGGGATAAGTGTGGATATCCCCGGGAACTCTATTGTGCTGGCAAAGATAGATCTGCTTCTGGAGACCATGCTAAATATGGAACAACGGATGATAAATATGGATCAACGGATGGATCGACGGATGGAGAAGATAGAGGCTGACATAGCGGGGATACATAATTTTCTCTGTGTTCATGCCCCTGTATCCCCAACGCCGGAGCAGGAGGGTGGCATGGATGTGATGGATGGGAGCATCGACCACCTTCCATCACCAAGCGCACCCCCTCCACCAGAAGATTTTGTGTACATGTATGCCGTTGAGGAGGAGGATAACATGACAACCCCATCAAGACCACACCAGGAGACAACACGGCGACCAAGACAGGAGGAAAGCTCCCTCCCAGACAACCTACCCTCGCCCGCTGCCACAAGAACACCCACTTCCAGAACCCAACCTACATTCGCTTGCATCGATATGGTGCCCGACATCATCCTGCGCGATCTGCCATCGGCACTCAGGGAGAAGTATAGGGTGATGAGTGCTGGTGTACCCCACAAGTATGCCTTGTTAATTTTTAAGCTCCACGTATCCTACTCGAGGTACTGTGAGTGGGCCTATAAAGTGAAATACGAAGGAAATCGCGAAAAAAAGGCGCTTCCTGACAATTTAAGAAAGACCATTCTTGATGAATTGCGGCGTTATTTTGCAATTACAGATCCTGTAATGAAAGGCGTTCGAGACTGCATCAATGGCATTTTGCACCATGCAAGGCATCGGCCATGGAAGGACAATCTGGTGGGGTACGCATTTGCGTGAGTGTTCAACTGTTGTAAATGTTTGGTTAATGTTTTTTTCCTGTCCCCGAGGGCCGCAAACAGGCCCGGTTTTAAAGGTTGTCCTGAAAACCGGGCCTGCTTGCGGCCCTCGAGGACTGAAGTGGTGCAGGCCTGACTGACTGTTCTGCAGACCATCCCACTGTAAATGTGTTGACCTGCTGTACTTAAATAAAGGAGATGTTTTGTTTTGTATATTTTATGAATAAAGATTTTTTTTTACTAACAGGTAAGACCATACTGTTGTGCTGTACTGTACATGTTTTGACCTGCTGTACTTAAATAAAGAAGATGTTGTGTGTTTTTACTTGTATTAATAAATAAATGTTTTTATACACTGTACACAAGACCTGCACAATTCCAGTCCCTGAGGGCAACAAACAGGCCCGGGTTTCAAAGGTTGTCCTGAAAACCGGGCCTGTTTGCGGCCCTCGAGGACTGTAGTGGTGCAGGCCTGACTGACTGCTGTAAATGTTTTACCTGTTGTACTTAAATAAAGGAGATGTTGCGTTTTGTATATTTTATGAATAAAGAGATTTTTTTAATAACAGGTGCTGTAAATGTTTTTACTTTCTATACATAAATGTTTTCACTAGCAGTAAACCATACACCTGTTGATGTTTTGAATTGCTGTGCACTTAAAATGTTTTTACATTGTACAGTATTTGTAAATAATTGTTTTTGTACTTACTCCACCAATAAAAGAACATGTTGATTTGTTTTAAATTGTTCCATTGGCTCCTTTGATACTCTAACAAAATACAGTGTTTCTAGAATGTACACTACTGTCCAGGCATACTGAACTGTATACTGTAGGCATGCTCAGTATTGCACATCACAAGAGTATTAAAAAAAATAGAAGACACATACTATACTGTACAGTATGTACTGGTACTGTATAGAAGACACATACTGTATGTATTGTAATACATGTAGAATAAATGCATACTTTTTATTTTTTCGGGTTTATTACACAGTATATATAAAAAAGTACTGTATTGTATACTGTACGGTCGGAAAACATCAGCATACTGTTTCAGGTATTCTATCCTAATCAATAACAACGGCCACTAAACTCTAGACTTCGGTTCGTGGTTTTTAAAATCCGATTCAGCAATGTGCAAGCATTGTTACACAAAGGGATATCCATCGAAATCCCTCCATTTGCCATTCGTTTTCTTTTCTGAGGAAAAACAAAAAGAAAAGTTTTACTGTAATGGTCAGTCCCCTAAAGAAGTTCCCAGTCAGTCCCACCACTAATTTTCTCGGGGGGCGTCACCTGTTCACATGCGCATGCGCCTACCGTCGATGTGATGACACGAATATGCATTTCAAGAAGGTTCAAATGCGTATGCGCCTAGCTTTTCACCAATTGTGCAGTATACTGTACTGTACCGTAGAAGCCGCTCAGCCAATGATATTGCTTACAGGAGAATCGCTTGACTTTTGAATCGCACCGATATTGATATTTTCAAAATAAAAAAAAACGGCAACATTACTCACCATAGAATTTCCCAATCAGCTGGTGCCGTCGCCGGGCCACTGCCAGTCCTGTATTCTTGATCATACACGTTGACAGTTGGCAGCGGGACTACTACACCTGTAGTCAGCTGATGAGGCTGGAAATTGCTTAGGTACATGCAAGCTTGCTCCAAACTGCACGCAAAATCTGGCTCAGGCTGCAGGTAACCGTGCGTGGACAGACAGCAAGGGTTGTCACTGACGGTGGGACTGTTATTGGATGCCGGTGCTGGTGCTGGCGCATTGCTTGACAGCGACTGTCGTTTCTTAGTTGGTTTTAACACAACCTTTCGCCTTTTGGCGTCTGCATGATCATAGTTACAAGAAAAAGCCGGTGATACACACCAATACCCTCCAATAAATTCGGGATCAATACGATAAAAACAGGGATCGCTACATAACCTTTTCCTTATTGCATGCTTCCACACATGAGGAGCTGGCGAAAATTTGTAAAAGTCATAGTTTTCGATAAAATACTGATACATTTGAACAACTTTTGCCATCTTATCATCTGTTGCATTTATCGCGGCCCATATTAAATATGCATACGTACTGTCGGGTTTTTGAAAAACGGGCTGCACTTGAACACTCATGGTGGCGGGTCTCTGGAGAATAACAGAAACTGGTCTTTGTCTTTCTTTAATATGAAAAGCCTAAATTGATACATTATTGTAACCTCTTCCTTCAGTCCCAAAGCCAATTTACAATAGCACACTGTGGTATCTTTTTTAAACGAAACACCTGCAAGTCGACACATTACTGAAGCGCATGCGCATTACAATTCATGAATATCTGCCATCTGGCGGACACGCGAAGAATTTCAACCTATTAAATCCGAACCATTCTCAATAAATGCATGAACCGCGCATCAACCGCTCATGACCCGCGGCTGAGAACGCAACATGAATGCGGCATGCACCCGGTGAAGTGCATCGCATTTGGAAAAAAATCCAGGAAAAATGCAGTGATGTTTTAGAATAAACGGGGCCGCATCAGTTTATCCGAGACCTGCCCATTTTTAGAACGTATTCGGGAGATCTGGGATTTAACTCGTATGCCTCTGAATTTTGCGGCCAGGAGCCTGTCCGCCTTGTTGCCCCTGTCATAGTACTTTTGTTTGGACCACCTCACTGCTCTCTCCACCTCCTCGAGCTGCGTTTGTTTAAGGGCTGATCTGGCTTGGGTTAGTTGTTTTAGCGTTTTTTTGGACGCCATAATTTTGTGCTGATGTTCAAGCTGAGAAAGCTTGTCTGTGAGATCTTTTTGGAGCTTGAGTTTCAATTTTTTCTTATAAGAGGCAATTGAAATCAGATCACATGTGATGGAGGCCTTGTGGATCTCCCACAGCATAGCTGGAGCTGAGACGGAACCCGTGTTAATTTGAAAAAAAGTTGATAGTTTTTGCCGGATTGCAATCTCTGTTTCGGGGCAGTTAAGCAGGGAATCGTTCAGCTTCCATTTGTACAGGTTGTTCTTAACAAAGGGTAGAGAGAGAGTGAGTTTGACAGGTGCTTGGTCAGACTAGGTGATAGGACCTATATTTGACTGGGAGGCTGCCTGGAGGACATTTCTGGTACCGAGAAAATAGTTGATCCTCGAGTAGGACTGATGAGGAGTAGAGAAGAAGGTATAGTCCTTTTGACCCTGGTGCTGAGCCCTCCATATATCCACAAGAGAGAACTCCTCCATGATATCCCTAAATTTTTTGGCCTTCTTTTGGGATTGAGTGGCATAGGGAGTAAGCGGGGTTGGCGGGAGAGTGGTGACAGGGGACGCAGACTTGTCTTGCACGTGTGAGGAAACCATATTGAAGTGCCCACCAATGATCAGAGAGGAGAGGGATTGCTGCTCTAGGGACTCAAGAAGTTTTCTTTGAAATGGGATTTGGTTTTCGTTGGGGGCATAGACATTAACAAGTGTGACAGGTGTTCCCGAGAGGGTACCCTGGATCACCAGAAACCGTCCATCTGGGTCGGAGTGTGACTTTGCAAGGGCAAAGGGGACGTTATTCCTGATTAGAATGGCTACTCCTCTATTTTTGCTTCGGGAGGATGCGTAAGATGCTTGAGGGAATAAGCTTTTGAATGTATTGGGCGGCGTGGGGGAGTTAAAGTGGGTTTCTTGAATGAATATAATGTCTCCCTTTGATTTTTTTTATTCGTTTTCTGGACTTTCTTAATTAGAATACAGTAGTTTTTACTATCACTTGTTATTTGCCTTCTTCATCTGTAGTGATAGTTTTACCACATGTTAAGTGATATCAATTCCTCCTGGAATCTGTGTAGCTGGGACAAACAAGAGTGAATGACCTTGGTTAAGGTGTGGTTGTCTCAACTGTGGCTGGTAGCCATACTTAAGACTTTATGGTGATTATTCAGGTAGCTTTGATGTTATCACATCAACATCCAATGTATTTGCATGTTTGTACCGAAAGGTATGACATTTGGGGAAAAAATTAGTAAGCTATGTCGCTCATTAAATACCATGTGGTACAAAAAGAGAGAAACTGCATCTCCCTTTATAGCTCTAACAGACAACTGTGCTGTTTTTATTTTAATTTTAATAACGTAGTATTGAAGCAGGGAGTCTACAGAGCTTAACTGCATTAATTTCAGGTCTGGGGACCCCCTTCTTACTGAGGTACAGATGCAACAACGAGTATCCGAACACTTGCCTTTGAAAATCTGGGGCAATCTCCCAGTAATGCTGCAACATTTCTGTGACATTTCTGCAAACAGACTAATGGCCCATCGGATTAACACAGAGGGGGTCACTAGCAGTCTCAATCAGTTTTAATGGTCCTGCCACAGACCCCCGCTGTGTTGATCCGATGGGCCATTAGTCTCTCTGCAGAAATGTCAAAGAAATGTTGGAGCATTACCGGGGTATTGCCCCAGATTTTCCCAGGCAAGTGTTCAGATATTCGTGGCTGCATCAGTACATGCCTCTGTATCAGTTGACAGTATCTCCTTCAAGTTTAAATGTCCCGCATCACAGTACACGTGATAGTTTTTGGGCTAGTAGTGCTTTTGCCTATTTGTTTAGCAAAAAATTCAAATTACGCTGTTAAAATAATACACTTTGCTATAAGATAAAAATAAACACTGGCAAAAAGATCCATTAATTGTCACTATGGTTACCTATGCCCTCATAGGGGGCATAGAAAGTCACTTTGGCTGTCAATGGGCAGCCTAAAATAAAACACATTTAAATAAAATACACAGTTTAATATGATTAAAATAAACAGTAGCCAACAAATGCACAGACTGGTTTACCCTCATTGGCTCAAACGCTTTCATGACGTGGCTGTGACACGGCCTTCGCACGAAAAATAAAAAACATTTTGTCTCCTCCAAATCCTGCCGTGCCGTTATGCTGCCACGCATCGCTTAGCACGCTGCATGGCCGGACTGGAGCACTTACATGAATTTGTTCGTGACGGGCACGTAGTTGCACGCACAGTTGCACGCGCCGTCGCCTGCAATATGTCCGCAGCCTTAGGTATCACTACTCTGAATCCTGACATGAGCAGTATATTAACTATTGCAAGTGACTGGTGAATTTGCCAAAAATATTGTAAATTACTGGACATTTCTTTCCTTTTACTTGACTAGTCCCTCTTATGCATACCCATTACTGCTCTGTTTCATCCTTTTGAGTTTTCTCCTTTTAAACTGTTCAGCCCTTCAGAGTTCAAAGTGTCTTCTGTCTTAATTGCATATGTATAAAATCTTTTACTCAATCATTTCTTCTTACAGTACTTGTCAGTAGGGATGGGCAAATTTTTCACACACACTAACAAATTTGGCAAATGTCACCCTTTGTTGTTTAGTGAACAAAAATAAGCTTTAAACCAGAAATTCACATCAAATGAGCTTAACGCTTAGAAGTAATGGGCATGTATATTCGATTACTTTCATGTTTAAAATGAAATAAAACGTAATTTATTTTTTTCAAACGTAGCATGGTTGCTACTGTATTTTACTATTTTATAAATAAAAAAAAGCACTTTTTTAACCATTAGTTTTGTTTTGTTAGAACTTGTGGCAGCAAAAGTATGATATAAACTTTCACTGGTTTTTCAAACTTTTTAGAAATTTTGATTGAAACAGCAGGGGAGTGAATCTGGACAGGTTCGCACATCTCTACTGATCAAGCAACAATTAACCACTTCTCTAGAAAGTGTGTCTATAATTCTTCAATGTTTTCCTGGAGTATATACTTTAATCATAGCTGGTCCAAAGGTCTAGAAAAAATGGCATGTAGGGGCTTGTGATCAACTGTACTTTTACAGATAAAGTACTTAATAGATACTGGTATTTTTTTTGTTGCAAACACTTTAGTTAACATGTTATACTCATTATTTGTGTATAGGGTTATGTATGTGTATATAATAATGCACTGGACGAATATGCAAGCAGCCTTCATTCTTGCATTAATCATGCACACAGTTCACTTTTTTTTATATAACTTGATTTTTATTGGTTTTTAGAGCAATACAGAGAAGAGCATACAATCATTGGGGGCGTATCACTAAGCAGTGAGCTTTTGCGCCCAATTGGGAAATTTGAAAAAATGAAACCAGACGCGGAATTCACTAAGACGTGAAGCGCATTTCAGTAGGTGTGGGAAAAAACATGCCCGATCGCGCAAGCTGTATTTTACCCCCCTGCTATCATGCTTAAAAATCTAAAGCATGATAGCTGATTGGGGAAAAAAAGCAGCCTGTAAGAGCTTCATAGAGATGCTGAGTCTCTATGCATGGCTCTTACAGGCGAGATCGTACAGTATAAATATACATTTTAATACTAGTGTACATATACAGGTGGACTCCTGAGCTGAATCGCATTGGTTTCAGTTTCTGGGACCCCCTAATTCATTAAATCCAGGCCCCGTTATGAGGTGCAAGTATCCCCAGTGCTTTTCAATGTCCCGCGTTACGTGACCTGGGGATTTAAATCATGCAGGGGGATACCGGCATCCCATAATGAGGGTCTGTATCTCGTGAAGTAGGGGGTCCCTGAAGCGCAAAACAATGCGGTTCAGCTCAGGAGACCCCTGCTCATGTACACTATATTCAAACTCACAATAACAATAAAAATAATTATTTATGAACTGTAGTGGATATCTGATAAGATAATTAAGTACCTTTCATTTAAATTTTTCGAAAAATTTAAATGAAAGGTACTTAATTATCGTATCAGATACAGGGGGTAATCTGAGGTGAACCGCTTTTATTTCAGCCTCGGGGCCCCCCTGCTTTAAGAAGTACAAGCCCCATTGTGGGGTGCCGGTATCCCACAAAATAATTAGATTACCCCGGTCAAGTGACGCAGACGTTTTTACATCACAGGGAATACCGGCACCCCATAACAGGGCCTGTATCACTGGAAGTAGGGGGTCCCTGAGGCTGAAACCAATACGGTTAAGCTCCGGAACACCCTTGCTCCCGCACACTTTTATTAAAAACTATATCAAAAATAGGTCATCATTTTGGCACATACACGCTAAGGCAACTAAGGTCTTAAAATAGTGTTCCATGAGATTCATGTATGTTCCCTTACTTTCCTGGGGGATCTGTGTGAGAGTCCATGGAATGAGTTAACCCTTTCACTCTAATATCGTTGTTAAGTTAGTATTTGTAAGTTTTTTTTTAAGATCATACCTATGGTACCGTAGGGGTTAAGTGCTGCTGCTACCAACAGGGGAGATCAAAATATCTACCTTTAAGCAAACCCACCCCCAACCTTGGTACACATTCATTGTTACTGTGGTTACAAATACCCACAATATGTGCATTGATTTTCACAATCATCATGACTGGTCAACTTCCTCATGACGTTGCATAAAAAATCGCAAACTTTACAATTTAGAAATACTAGATTAAAAGAGCCAAGCACGTGGCAAAAATTAGAATCACACGTTCTCGCAAGATTTTTCCTTCTATAGGAGGCCCCAGGTATACGGCGGGTTCCGTTCCAGAGGCCCGCCGTATTGTGAAAATCGCTGGAAAGCAGATCCGGCGATATTCAGTTCTGCGCACGCGCAAACCGGCATTTCGCCGTTCTGCGCTTGTGCGACCTATGCTCTGCGCACGCAAACTGCGGTATGCGCGTGCAAACGGCGGTCGGCACATGCGCGCCGGGCGCACCCGCCCGTTCTACACATGCGCGACTTCGGATTAAACATGGCGGCCCCCTTCTCGGTGCCGCCGTATCAGCGGATCGCCAAAAAGCAGAGCGCCGAGAAGCGGGGCCCTGCTGTACACCCTATATAAAGCGACCATTTTCTTCAGCGTGTGTTGGTGCTGTTGGGAGTGAGGGAGAGATAGACTGGACTTGGTGGTATAGAAAACAGGGATAATACACTGCTTAGTAGGTAAAGTAGCTTACACAACAGCTAAACTACTCAGATCAATCACACAGTAATAGTAGAGTGGTATAGGGATGCGAAGGGGTTAATGCAACTCATACATCACAAATCACAACATGCCCCATTGTACCGTTTCACCAATTCTCCAATATCAGAAAATCTATGGAAACCAGGCAAATGCCAGAAATAAGGACTCACACGGCCATGTGTGAGTCTGTTCCCCAAAAAAGTATTTTGTACTGTGTCTGATAGTCCCGTCCTTCAGAATGGGTGGACCCTCGTGGTGAAACCCCGATAGTATAGTTAAAACAAAGCAATTTATTACATAAAAAATGAGTGCTACAGAGAACTCACATATAAAGAATATAGTTGGTTCTCCTGTCTGCTCCGGGCTGCGTCTCGCTGAGGCACCTGCTTTCACTGACCACTTATGTGTGTCCCAAAACTAAATTTTTCACTGGCAAATAACATACATGAGCGTGTGTAAGCATACTATTATGAAACTTGTTATCATGAATGTTGTCTAAATTATTTGAGGGGTACCCAAATTTTTAACCAACTGACCCTGGCATTCTAAGAACTGTAGATCTGTGTCCAATATAATGTCGTCTCAATATGCCAGTTGATGTTCTACTCTTGTGTTTTCAAGAAATTGGATACCACCACAACTTTATATGTTAGCTTCATGTGTGAATTTCAAGTGTATTTTTATAACTATTGAAATATCCTTGATTTCTACACAAATATATTAGTTATGAATTAGGTGATGTTAATGGCATAAGCACATAAAAAACATGGATGTTAAATCATATGTATTTATTGATAAGCAGATAATATAATGCATAACAATCTAAATGTACACGGAAAATCATAACAGTAGCACATAATTACTTTGTCATTATGTTCATAACAAATTATAATATTTAATTATATAGTTATGGTTGAGGAAACCGAGTCAGATTTGTCTACCACCCCCAATCTGGAAGCTTTAGCAAGTGAGGCCAAGGGGATAATACATATGCAGCTGCATTGTCTTCATTAAAAACAGAAAAGGAAATGTTTTTCAAGCATCAACAGGCTGCGGCAGCCAATCAGCAGCTAACCAATCACCATTTGTCAAAAACTGAAGAACATGTGAGTCCTTTTCCAAGGAAAACTGGAGACTCTAAAGGCTATTTGTAATAGTTTAACTATTATTGCACAAAATATGTCACAGACACAGGCCCAGCCAATGGTACAAGCACTGGCACAGGCCCAGCCAATGGTACAAGCACTGGCACAGGCCAAGCCAATGGCATAGACCCAGCCAATAGTATAAGCACTGGCACAGGCACAGGCAATGGCACAGGCCCAGCCAATGGTACAAGCACTGGAAAAGGCCCAGCCAATGGCACAGGCCCAGTAACTGACACAAGCACTGACACTGGCATAGGCCCAGCAAATGGCACAGGCCCAGCCACTGGCACAAGCACTGGCACTGGCACTGAGAAGTAGAAGCCAAACTTACAGTCCTGTTTTGGCCCAGAATATGTGCCACTTATTTGTGCACCACATACTGTAGCACTTCAATAACAATATCTTCGACACCTACCAGTCAAACAGAGACAAGCTCAAGACCTACCACCCGGTCATCAAAGAAAAGCTTAAATAAAAAAAACATTAGGGCATCACATAACATCTTTAAAAAGTGAAACTAACTATTTATTTGGACCATAGTATATACATCTCCATGTTGGGCCCTTAAAATATACACTAAGTGTATACAAAATAAATCTGCTTACCTGGGTTTATAGTTAGTTCACAGTAGTCAAAAATGAGGGATAAGGGAGTGCATGTTCTGATAAGTATCAGCAATTCATCTTTTATGATTTGAACATACATACAAAAACAAAGTATTAGCCAAGCACAAGTCTGAGAAGCGTATTAAGGTGACTCCAAGTGATTCAATACACCCAATATTTACCAACTGATTACATATACTTTTAGATATATTTTCATGAGTTATAAGGTGAGACTGGGTAAACACATGGTAATAGATGTATCACCCTTTATGTCCCATGTCCCCGACCTTACTACATAGTAACGGACAGATTGCCTGTCAGTTACAATTATACAGGTTATCTACACTCCTGCACAAATTCCCTGTTTCTTTTATACAAGACATGTTTGTCTTTCTTTGTATATATGTTAAATAAAGTATTTTTAATTATATTTAGTGAGTGGCTATAGGGTTTCTCCCTAGGATTGAATATTTTCTAGCCCTTTAACGTCAATAGCGAGTGCACATAGGATTCTTTTTGGTTACTTTATTAACCTCCCTCCTCCCTCTATGATTTGAACATATACTGCTCATGTATAGTGTATGTACAAATATATGTGCTGCATTGAATTCTAGTAGTACATGTATGAGGGATATCTTTCTTATGAACAATTTATAATTTTAATAGTAATTCAAGGTTCTGCGTACATCAGAAAAGGTATAACAAGCATTTAACTGTGACTATGACAGTTGTTACCACTCATGTGACAAGGTGATAGTGTAAAAACAGGAGCTGAAACAATACTAGTGATCACGAATACTTGGGTGAATAAATGACTATTTAAACTTATAATACAGTGCGTGAATATAAGTGACTAATAATAGTACAATAAATCAAGTGTATATAAGAAGTTGTAACCCCTGCTCAAACCCTCTGGAAGGGACTGTCTTCACTGGTCCCAGATGATCGATATATGTTCTCCTGACGAAGCCTGTTGTCCTATTGGGCAAAACGCATAGAGTGGACCCGCCCAGGAAGTGCAAGGATTGGTCCTGCTAGCCGTCCATCACGAGCAGCACCGGAAGTGATGCGACGGAGCTCAGTACGTTAACCGGAAGTGACGTATCGCATCGGGGAAAGCACTGGAGGTGATCCTGAAAATATCACGGCGAACAGCAGAGAAGTAACGCGGTGCGGTGAGCGGTGGTCATATCTCTATCACTCCTGAGTCACTCGTTAAAGTGATAAATGCTTATGTTTAATTTTAACATTGTAAGTGCGCATTTTTTAGCTACATTATAAAGTTATCCTTTTTTACCATTGATCTGCACCATGGAGATTTCTTTCTATTTTTCCATGTTCTCATCCATTTGATTTGTGAATGTGAGAGGTATCCTGTATACATCTAGAAGACTTTACAGACTCCACAGATCCTGTATTTGCCCATACCCTACTGCTATCCTGTGAGTAGGCTGCACACAAGAGCCAAGTTGTTACCACTCAGGCATCAGGACACATGGGGAGGCTGCAGCGGATCACCCGATCTCAGGAATCTGTAGTCAGCTCTCATCTGCTGCACTTTATAAGCAGAGGGACCCTCGGTAACGTCCACGCCGTCAGATGGAATAAGTCCCGAGCTCCGTTAAGAAGTAGCTGATGTAGGGACAATCTCGCCAGTCAGCGTCTGCTTCTAGCCCTCGCGCCAACACACTGAACGCCGGCGAGATTGTCCCTACATCAGCTACTCCTTAACGGAGCTCGGGACTTATTCCATCTGACGGCGTGGACGTTACCAAGGGTCCCTCTGCTTATAAAGTGCAGCAGATGAGAGCTGACTACAGATTCCTGAGATCGGGTGATCCGCTGCAGCCTCCCCATGTGTCCTGATGCCTGAGTGGTAACAACTGTCAGTCACCGTTAAATGCTTGTTACAGTATACCTTTTCTGATGTACGCAGAACCTTGTATTACTTTTAAAATGATAAATTGTTCATTCTTAATTCACTATGAGCGTTGTGCGCTGTTTTGTGTTTTGTTTTGTCTAGATTCAGGGTGTTGGACCACACTTATTTCAGCAGCAGACGCTCCTTATTGGTAACACAGTTATCTTTACTCACTTGGGTATTTTGTGTATATTTCACTCAATTTATTCTTCACATTGTTTATTCATTATAGTTGCGCAATTGTACTGTTTTTTCTATATCATTCTTATAACTGTATACACATTGAAGTGTGACATGAGTACATTTCGTACAAACGTACTATACTTCAGTAATGCTAAAGCCACATCCTGAACAATGTGAGTGTAAGTAAGTGTGTATGAGAAAATATTTCATGTGTACACATGTGTGAACTAAACAGCACTGCAATTCTCATTTCTGTTGAAGGATCATTATCATGTTGACATGACAGAAATCTAGTTATTTAGTACACCTAGAGAAACAAACTAATTAATTCTTGTGATCATTTTCAAATATTCTTTAGACACAACAATGTTTCCAATTAATGGGTGTTTCGTAGTTTGGCTAATTGTATTGTATTGTATGTCTTTATTTATATAGCACCATTAATGTACATTGCGCTTCACAGTAGTAGTACACGTGGTAATCAAATAAATAACAGATAATATAAATAACAGATCATGGGAATAAGTGCTTTAGATATAAAAGTAACATTAAGGAAGAGGAGTCCCTGCCCCGAGGAGCTTATAGTCTAATGAATAATGTTGAACATTCAAGCCAAAATGATCCAATACACTGCCTGCATCTGTATGTGGGAGAAGATTACATGGACACTTCTTCCTTTATATAATGACCTTGTACAGTGTTTTCCACATGATGAACATTTTGATACTTTTTTACACAAGCTGATTTTAAGGATTAGTTTGCGTAACTTTCCTCTATCCCATGAGAACACATCCCGTTAGATATCTCTTCAAATAAGAAACCTCTGTTCTGTTACGCATGTCTAATATATAGTGCTATTCAATACCGAACAGAGAAAAAAGATACTGTATCAGATATATTAATATATCACTAACAAATTCTCAATTTATTAAGATAAGCCAAAGCCTGATGTATGGCGAAATTTGGTCTGACGGACTTTATCAAACAATGATTGTTTTAGTCGAAACCCACCGTCTCCCGGAAATAGGGGTGGCTATTTGTCAGTGCATGAATCATGGATGCTTATGTTTGCTCATGGAAATTTAAGAAGAAGAGAGCGAATGTTCGGCCAAAAATACCATGATATAGGTGCCTGCAGCGGTGCCTTAAATGTTCAGCAGAATTGTTATTCTTTTCAACCGGAGTGCTTCAACCAATACCAGAACCATGACGGACCTAACTATTAAGAGAACATGCATAATAACGACCTTGCTCCAGCAGATGAAATGCCACAAAGTAACTATCTGGATCCGCCTCAGTACATTACACAATATCCAAACTTTTATGGCACAAGCTACAACCCAAACGAGCTGAACACACAGAACAACCAATTGATTGACTACGGCAGCTACCTCCGCAACAGGCCTTGCATGACTGCACAGAATATGAATGCAATATAATGCAGGTACCTATAACAAATGTACTTAATACAATCTGGGAATCGCTTATTCCCGAAATACACGCATATGCGTACCATTCATTAGGCATGCACATACTATAGGCATGGGCGTCTGCAGAAATGTTTTCAGGGGGGGGGCATAATTTTAACTAGACATAGAGAGTGGGTGTGGGGGGTGTGTGGGTGACAGGGTGGTGACTGACACTTGGGTGGGTGACTGACTGACTCGTGTGTGACTGACACTTGGGTGACTGACTGACACTTGGGTGGGTGACTGACTGACTGTGGGTTGGTGTCTGTATTCATTCATAGACAGACAGACACAAACACACACACACCCTACCTCTCAGACTCTCCCTCTCAGACTCTCCCTTTCAGACTCTCTCAGACTCTCCCTCTCAGACTCTCTCAGACTCCCCCCCCCTCAGACACTCTCTCCCCCTCAGACTCTCCCCCTCAGACTCTCCCCCTAAGACTCTCCCTCTCAGACTCTCCCTCTCAGACTCTCCCTCTCAGACACTCCCTCCCTCAGACACTCTCTCCCCCTCAGACTCTCCCTCTCAGACTCTCCCTCTCAGACTCTTCCTCTCAGACCAGACTCTCTCAGACTCTCCCTCTCAGACTCTCTCAGACTCTCCCTCTCAGACTCTCTCAGACTCTTCCTCTCAGACTCTCTCAGACTCTCCTTCTCAGACTCTCTCAGACTCTCCCTCTCAGACTCTCCCTCTCAGACTCTCCCTCTCAGACTCTCTCAGACTTCCCCCCCCCTCAGACACTCTCTCCTCCTCTGACTCTCTCCCCCTCAGACTCTCTCAGCCTCTCTCCCCTTCAGACTCTCTCAGCCTCTCTCCCCTTCAGACTCTCTCAGACTCTCTCCCCCTCAGACTCTCTCCCCCTCAGTGTCAGGAATCGGCGTTCTTCTTGCTTCCAACACAGAGCACTCCCTCCCCGCAGGGAGCCCCTGGACACACAAAACAATCCTGCCTTACCGGCCTCCACGGCTCCTCGCCCCTGCCGCCATCGCGGGATCACTCCCCTCGGCCATTCCTCTGCTCAGCGCCGGGCACGCCCACACCCTCCTGCACGCACACCTGCACGCATACCTGCACCATCCACTGGCTCGGTTCACATGCGTACACGAGTTACGGAGCACGCTCAGTCTGCACACTCTTATTCCCGTCCCCCGGACCTCAGGCTCCACCCCTGCACACTGCACGGGCATACTCAGGTTACTAACAAGACTCACCTGGCCTGTTATGCCTGCATCAATTTGCAGTGTCTCCCTGTAGCTCTTCCTGTCCCTCCTCCATTCCTAATTGGACCTTCCTGCTTTATCTAGCTCCTCTCTGCTCTCAGTCTTTGCTCGACATAGTCTCTGTATGGAAGTACTTCTGGATTCTCTCAGTGTTTTCACAGGTTCTGACGCGGCTTGTACGACTACCCCCTCTGGCTCTCTATCTCGGCACTCCTTGGACAACGCACACTCCGGACACGCTCCCTTTGCTGCGGGTGCGTGTATTACCACTTCCCCCTTCAGCTCAGGGGATGGGTCTGGTCTGCGGGCAGCACCGGCGTAACATTATGTCGAGCCCACAAGACGCAGACCAGACCGAACTTCAACAGTTTCTCTCCAATCTGCTCCAGCAAAACCAGGCCATGGTGGATCAAATTGTGACACTTACATGCCAGGTCGCAGTACTCTCAGACAGGGTACCGACCGCGACCCCGCCAGATGTAAGCCCCCACTCTGCAAGCACAGTTAGCAGCTCAGATGTAAGGATTCCTCCCCCCAAGCCTTATGCAGGTGAACCGCAAGATTGTAGGGGTTTCCTAAACCAGTGTGAGGTGCAGTTTGAAATGGCCCCCCATCTCTACAATACTGATCGCAAGAAGGTAGCCTACATTTATAACCTCCTCACTGGCAGCGCCCTGGCTTGGGCTTCCTCGGTTTGGGAGCGACGTTCTGACCTTACCCAAGATTACCCGGCATTTAAAGCCGAGTTTCAACAAGTATTCGATTCTCCCGCTTCTCCCGCTCGTCGGGAGATGGCATCTGTTTCTCTCCTCCAGATCACTCAGGGACGGCGAATGGTGACGCAGTATGCTGTGGAATTCCGGACTCTAGCAGTCGAGACTAACTGGGGACAAGAGGCTCTCGTCTCCGTGTTCTGGCAAGGCCTGGCAGATCCCATCAAGGATGAACTCTCTCGCCAATCCAGGCCGGATCAATTGGAGGTCCTCATTGATTTGGCTGTCCGAGTGGATCAACGTATACAGGTACGCCGCTCAGAGCGTCAGCGCACTCGCGTCCATAACTTTCAAGTTCCGTTCTCCAGTACTCCCAGCAACACTCCTGCTCCCCCAAGTGCTACCATACCTCTTCGTCCTGCACTGGAGTTGCCAGAGCCAATGCAATTGGGGATACAACGCATCCGCACACCGATACGGCAGTTCCACCACGCTGGGGGATTGTGTTTCAACTGCGGATCCATGGAACATCTGGTTCGGGAGTGTCCACTGCGTCCAGGAAACGGGAACACCCAGTGAGTACAGAGGGGCTCTCTCTGGGTATAATGTCTCCACGTCTCCTTTCTAAAGGTGAACTCCCTAAGAAACTTACATTTCCAGTCTCCCTTTCAGGCGATAAGTTAAAAACTTCTACCGCCGCTTTCATTGACTCAGGAGCTGGAGGAAACTTCGTGGATCTTGAATTCGCCAGGTTAAACCGCATACCACTCGTGAGAAAGAAGGTTCCCATCGCACTCGGCGGTATCGATGGACGTCCTCTTACCCCGGCCCACATCTCCTTAGAGACGGCTCCCTTGCTTCTGTCCTCACATCTGCACAAGGATATCTTAGTTCTCGATGCCATTCACGCTCCTGGGATACCCATCACCCTTGGTCTTCCTTGGCTACAGCTTAACAATCCTCTCATTGACTGGACTTCCTCTGCTCCCATTTCCTGGAGGCCGAGGTCAGGCGAGGCTCATCAACGGCTGGCCAATACCTCTGTTCCTGAAGTTATTCTACCTTCCGTTTACCATCAATTCCGGGACGTTTTCAATAAGGTACAGTCAGACCTCTTGCCGCCACACAGGACTTACGATTGTCCGATCGACTAGTTCCGGGTTACTCCCTACCCAAGTCCAAGACCTACCCCTTGTCGTTACCAGAATCTCACGCTATGGATGAATATATCCAGGAGAATCTCAAGAAAGGCTTTATTCGTCACTCCAATTCCCCAGCAGGGGCTGGGTTTTTCTTCGTCAAGAAAAAGGACGGGTCGTTGAGGCCTTGCATCGACTACAGGGGTTTAAACCACATCACTATTAAAAATCGTTACCCCCTTCCCCTTATTACCGAACTGTTCGATAAATTACAGGGGGCCAAGATTTTTTCCAAGTTGGATCTACGTGGTGCCTATAACCTGGTGCGCATCAGGAAGGGGGATGAATGGAAGATGGCCTTCAACACGCGTAGTGGACACTACAAATATCTGGTAATGCCTTTCGGCTGTCTTCCAGGATTTCATCAACGACGTCTTTCGTAAGGTACTCAATATTTTTGTTATTGTATACTTGGATGATATCCTGATTTTTTCCAAAGATCTCCAGGACCATATACGCCATACCTCCTACGTCCTTTCCCGTCTCAGTGAACACCATTTGTACGCCAAACTGGAGAAGTGCACCTTTCATCAGACCTCTACTCCGTTCCTGGGGTACATAATTTCCGATGAGGGGTTTATGATGGACTCCGATAAACTTCAAGCAGTCACTGAATGGCCAAGACCCAACTCTCTCAAGGCCATACAATGTTTTTTAGGGTTCGCTAATTACTATCGTAAGTTTTTACGGAGTTTTTCCACCATTGTGGCACCCCTAAATGCGCTCACCAAAAAAAGGAGCTGATCCTTCTGCTTGGTCATCCGAGGCCATCTCCGCCTTCGAGACACTCAAGGAAGCCTTTATATCCGCACCTATTCTTCGTCATCCCAACATCAAACTTCCCTTCGTCCTGGAGGTCGACGCTTCTGATTGCGGCGCTGGTGCCGTTCTTTCCCAGAGACCCACGCCCCAAGATAAGTTACATCCCTGTGCATAGTTTTCCAAGAAAGTCTTGTCTGCCGAGAGGAACTATGACGTGGGTAACAGAGAACTTCTGGCCGTGAAGATGGCTCTTCAAGAGTGGAGACACCTGCTGCAGGGGTCAAAAGAGCCGTTTACTATTCTCACGGACCACAAGAACCTTCTTTACATAGAGAACGCTCGACGCCTTGGTCCACGACAGGCTCGTTGGGCTCTTTTTTTTTCTCGATTCGATTTTCCCCTGTCCTATATCCCCGGGACCAAGAACGTAAAGGTAGACGCACTCTCCCGAATACATTCTTCTGAAGAGAGGCCAGAGGAATCGTTGGAGACTATCCTTCCACATGAGAGGATTCTCGCCACGTCTACTTTCAAGAATCTTGACAAGATTTTGCACTCCCAGAGACGCATTCCCAAGGACTAGGTCGTTCCCGACAACAAACACTTTGTACCATCCAAATTTGTTCCAGAGGTCCTGTCTTGGGGTCACTCCTCTAAATCTGCAGGTCATCCAGGTTTTAAAAAGACTACTGATCTCATTCGTCGGAATTTCTGGTGGCCAAGGATGTCTCAAGATATTCTGGAGTTTACCGGCGCATGGCCCACGTGCGCTCAAAGCAAGACTTTCCGTCAAAAGCCTCAGGGTTTTCTGTTACCCCTTCCAGTTCCCGACTGCCCCTGGTCCCACATTTCTATGGACTTCATCGTGGAGTTGCCCAGGTCCAGAGGAATGAACACTATCTTGGTGGTCGTGGACAGGTTCTCGAAGATGTCCCATTTCATTCCACTTAAAGGATTACCCACCTCCCCCGCTCTTGCTGATATCTTTACGGAGCAGATTTTCAGGATTCATGGGATCCCTTCGTCCATTGTTTCTGACAGAGGTTCTCAGTTTGTATCCAAATTTTGGAGAGCTTTCACGAAGAGATTGGGCATCTCTTCTTCCTTCTCTTCCGCCTATCATCCTCAGTCCAATGGATAAACGGAGAGAATCAATCAATCCCTGGAGAAGTACCTGAGATGTTTTATATCTGATTTCCAGGATGATTGGGCTCAACTCCTCTCTTGGGCAGAGTATGCCGTCAATTCTGCAAAAAATGAGTCCACCCGGGAGTCGCCCTTCTTTATAAATTATGGGTTCCACCCTCCCTGTCTTCCCATCCCCAACATTCCTTCTGGAGTACCAGCCGTAGATGAACGCATTTCTTCCCTCCAAACCGCATGGTCCAGGATTCAGTCTACCCTTCTCAACTCCTCCCGCAGATCGAAACTACAGGACGATCGTCGTCGTCATTCGGCGCCCAGTTACAAACCAGGGGATTTGGTATGGCTCTCTTCTAGGAATATCCACCTCAAGGTACCATCTCCTAAACTGGCACCTAAGTTCCTGGGACCCTTCCCTATTTGTGAACAAATCAATCCCGTGGCATTCCGGCTACAACTACCACCCAGTATGAAGATTCCCAATGTCTTTCATGTGTCCCTCTTAAAACCATTTATCTCCAGTCACTTCTTTCCGGATCAGACTCGTAAACCGGATCCCATTACTGTACAAAATAACGAGGAATACGAAGTTCACTCTCTTTTGGATTCTCGCCGATCCAGGGGTCAGCTCCAGTTCTTGGTGCAGTGGAAGGGCTTTGGCCCTGAAGAGAGATCTTGGGTACCTTCAAAGGACATTCATGCCCCGGCCCTTCTTAAGTCCTTCAGGAAAAAGTTTCCAGAGAAACCGTTCTTGGACTGTCCTGAGGCCGTTCCTGAAGAGGGGGGTACTGTCAGGAATCGGCGTTCTCCTCACTTCCCACACAGAGCACTCCCCGCAGGGAGCCCCTGGACACACAAAACAATCCTGCCTTACTGGCCTCCACGGCTCCTCGCCCCTGCCGCCATTGCGGGATCACTCCCCTCGGCGATTCCTCTGCTCAGCGCCGGGCGCGCCCACACACTCCTGCACGCACACCTGCACGCACACCTGCACCATCCACTGGCTCGGTTCACACGCGTACACGAGTTACGGAGCACGCTCAGTCTGCACACTCTTATTCCCGTCCCCCGGACCTCAGGCTCCGCCCCCGCACACTGCACGGGCATACTCAGGTTACTAACAAGACTCACCTCACCTGTTATGCCTGCACCAATCTGCAGTGTCTCCCTGTAGCTCTTCCTGTCCCGCCTCCGTTCCTAATTGGACCTTCCTGCTTTATCTAGCTCCTCTCTGCTCTCAGTCTTTGCTCGACATAGTCTCTGTATGGAAGTACTTCTGGATTCTCTCAGTGTTTTCACAGGTTCTGACGCGGCTTGTACGACTACCCCCTCTGGCTCTCGATCTCGGCACTCCTTGGACAACGCACACTCTGGTAACCCCTTGAACATGGCTTGGACAACGACCTATCTCCACTCTCCACTCCCTGACTTCGGCGAGGCATCCTTCACTCTAGCTCTACAACCGGTACCGGCAAGTATTGTCTACCTTACTACACCTGGCCTGGCAACGCTTCATACCACACTCCGGACATGCTCCCTTTGCTGCGGGTGCGTGTATTACCACTTCCCCCTTCAGCTCAGGGGACGGTCTGGTCTGCGGGCAGCACCGGTGTAACACTCAGACTCTCTCAGACTTTCTCCCCTTCAGACTCTCTCCCCCTCAGACTCTCTCAGACTCTCTCCCCCTCAGACTCTCTCCCCCTCAGACTCTCTCAGACTTTCTCCCCCTCAGACTCTCTCCCCCTCAGACTCTCTCAGACTCCCCCCCCCCGCAGACTCCCCCCCTTCAGAATCCCTCTCTCACTCTCAGAGACTCTCTCTCAGACACTCTCTCTCACTCTCAGATACTCTCTCTCACTCTCAGACACACACACACACACACACACACACACACACACACACACACACACACACACACACACACACACACACACACACACACACACACACACACACACACACACACACACACACACACACACACACACACACACACACACACTTATCTTGTCTGGTGCCACTCTAATGCAGATAGTCCCAAGGTGTAGCCCCATCTCTTTCTTACCCCCTCTATTCTTCATTCACTCTCCCCCCTCACCCCTCTCTTCCTCAATTCCTCTATTACACCCCCTGTCTCCTCACTCTCCCCCCTCCATCAATTATCCTCCTCTGACTCAAACCCACTCCCTGAATCCGCCCTCCTCACATTCATTCCCTCCCCCCCTGATCTCACACACACACAAACACACTCTCACACACACACACTCTGACACACACACACACAGACACACACACACACACTCAGACACAAACTCAGACACTCGCAACAAGGGGGAATCTGAGCAGGGGGGGGAAACGGAATGGAGGGGGGGCGGAGCAGGGGGGGAATCAGAACGGGAGGGGACTGGAGCAGGGGGGAATCAGAACAGGGGGGGGACCTGAGCAGGGGGGAATCGGAATGGGAAGGGGGGACCGGAGCAGGGGGGGAATCGGAACGGGGGGGGACCTGAGCAGGGGGGAATCGGAATGGGAAGGAGGGACCAGAGCAGGGGGGAATCGGAATGGGGGGGACCAGAGCAGGGGAAATATTTTGGAACGGGGGGGATTGGAGCAGGGGGGGGGGATCAGAGCAGGAGGACATGGTGAAAGCGAGAGTGGCATGGAGCAGTAGTCACCTGACTTGCCCCATGCAGGAAAGGGCGGACCTCGCTATGCAAGCTCAGATAGAGCTTGCGAGGGCCAAAAAAAAAATCCTGGCAGCGTGCCAACACGCGCCAGCCAATCAGGAGACAATGGAGGTTTTTTTTTTTTTTGCAGAGACGCGCGTGCTTCCTTGCATATCGTGAGCATGCTAAATCCTGTCACGCCAGTGCCCTCTGTCCCCCGCTGTTGGCGGCCCTGTATCCAGGGGGGGGCAAGTGCCACCCCTTGCCCCCTCCTGCGGACGCCCATGACTATAGGAGAAAAAAGTTCAGTTCATAAAATTTTCAGTGCCCCTTTTACCTCTTCTCTATCATGTGTTAATATTACAGAGATCGCGGCATGAATAGCACCAGATGGCGGAATAAACTTCTGAAAGAAGGTAATAGCCAGTTAACGAGATCAGTGGTAAAAATTTTCAATGTGCTATGCAATACCGCTGTAAATCAGACCACTTTCTGAGCATACCTTAAATGCCATTCCACACTTACACTACCGACCAACTTTATTCTTACTTGGCTAGCTCCGCGAATTTCGGAGTATCCCGGTGATGTGCGGTTTTGTATCGTTTTCTCCCGGGGTATATAGCGTTATATCGCGCCCGTGATTTAAGCATTTTATTCCGCTGGCTGCAATACTGCAATGCCGTGTAAAAACTCATGGGGGCGTTTGCGAGCTGTTGTCTTTGAAGCCGAGAAATTCATGAATTGTAATGCAGTATATACTGTATATATACAGTATATACTGTATAACAAAAACCCCTATAACCCCTAACATACACATACAGTATTGTATATGCACATCAATGATACTATAGGCCGTCCCCTGGCGAGATGTGTTTGCAGCAGAGAGAGAACCGCTGCTCTCTCTGCGCAAACATCGGCACATTAAAAATGAATTAAAATACATTTTTATTCATTGTGTAGATGTGCAGGGGGTCCCCGGAGCTGAACCGCGTTGGTTTCAGGTCCAGGGACCCCCTGCTCCCCGAGATACAGGCCCCTTTATGGGGTGCCGGTATCCCTCTGCATTTAAAGGTCCCGATCACGTGACCGTGGCATGTAAACAAAGCAGAGGGATACCGGCACCCCTAAAGGGGCCTGTATCTCGGGGAGCAGGGGGTCCCCGGACCTAAAACAAAAACGTTTCTGCTCCGGAGACCCTCTGCACATCTACAGTATGAATAAAACACACACATCAATAAAGAATCATTCTTTACCTTTGCGGCTATGTGCTATGGTAATGAAGCAGCATTTCTGTATTTTTAATAATATTGTACAGTGAGCAGGGGGTTCCCTGAGCCAGAAATTAATGCTCAGGGGACCCCCTGCTCCTGCACAATATTATTAAAAATACAGAAATGCTGCTTCATTACCATAGCTGATAGCCGCTAAGGCAATGAAGGGTTAAGGCAGAATAAACAATAAATACATTAAATACATATTTTTAATGTGTGTGTTAAACCTCCCTGCCTTGACTGTAACCTGTGTAAGACCCCCTCCCCCTATTGTGTGTGTTAAACTTCCCTGCCTTGACTAATCTATGTAAAAAACCCTCCCCCTATTGTGTGTGTTAAACGTCCCTGCCTTGACTGTAATCTATGTAAAAAACCCTCCCCCTATTGTGTCTGCTAAGTTTCCCTGCTTTGACTAATCTGTGTAAGCCCCCCTCCCCCTATTGTGTCGGTTAAATCTCCCTGCCTGTGTTTCTGTGCGTGCAGTGTACTGTATGTAAATGTGGGGAGGGGGAGGGGGATCCCTTGTAAATAACCACACCCACTACCCACTACCCACAATAAAAAACTTCAATTTCAAATGGCAACCCTCCGCTATCAAATATTTAGGGGTATATATCACCAAGGATTATAATACTTTATATAAGGCAAACTTCCCCAAGATGATGAAGAAGCTCAAAGAGGATCTCAGGGTTTGGGCGGGTTACGGGATATCGTGGTTTGGCAGGATTAGTAGTGTAAAGATGAACTTGCTGCCTAGGCTACTATATCTGTTTCAGACCCTACCAATACCGCTGGTTAAATCTGAGATCCAAGCCCTTCAAGCTCACATCATCCAATTTATTTGGAATAAAAAACGCCCACGAATTGCAAAAAGTCTACTGACTAAACCAGTAGCAAAAGGAGGACTGTCGGTACCTTGCCTGTTGGCGTACTATAAAGCGGCACAATGAAGCCAAATTATTCTGTGGCACGCGGACCCCACAAATAGAAGATGGACAGAATTGGAGGGAGAATGCTGTGCGCCAGTTGCACTCCATAACTTGATCTGGCTACCAAAACGATGCAAAAAAGGCATTGGAACTCCGCTCTGCGCAGTGGCGAACTCCTTGGCGGTCTGGGAGACATCTAAATTCAAAGCTAACCTAACCACCCCCCACACACTAATGTCCCCCCTATGGGGCAATCCGGACTTTGCTCCGGGGCTGTCGAGTGATAATTTTGTAAAATGGACGCAGGCAGGGTATAATCGATTAAAGGACCTGGGGGGTAAGGGATCTATCAAGACGTTCGATTGGTTCAAAGAGGCATCAAATTTCCCAAATTCAGAATTATTTAGATTCCTCCAGGTCACGGCATTTTATAACAAATTTCCTGTTCGTCCGGCACGAACTAATTTTGAACAGCTGTGTTCCAGACCAACGGACACACGGGGACTGACTTCTCGGATGTATAGGGAGGTAGTCTGTCCGGCTGGTAAGGACTCCCCCCGCCTACGATACATGCGACAGTGGGAGACAGAGCTAGGGGAGACTTTAGAGGACGATGACTGGAAATACATATTGCAAACGGCAGCGAAAAGTTCAATATGTGTCACATTAAAGGAGAACGCATATAAAGTCCTCATGCGGTGGTACCACACCCCAGTCAAATTATCTAAATTTGTCAGAGGTTATTCTCCGCTCTGCCCTAAACAGTGCGGAGAATTGGCTGACCTTAAACACATGCTGTGGTCTTGCCCAAGGGTGGTCCCGATTTGGGAAAAAATTCGAGATTGGCTGCAAGGGATGCTCGACTTAGAGATCCCCCTGGACCCGTGGCTGTTCCTGTTGGGCAGGCGGCCCCAGGGCATGTCTAGAACGACGCACAAACTGGTCATGCACTTTGCGACCGCCACCCGTTGTGAGATTGCGGCATTGTGGAAGCAGAATGAGATCCCAATTATCCCCAAAATTAGGAACAGAATTTGGCATGTTTGCCAGATGGAACAGTTGACGAGTTGGGTCAACGACTCTGGCACTAAATTTTTAAAAATATGGAACCCCTGGCTGGAACAAGTTATCATCCCGGGGCTGGACGCCGCCTCAATTTTGCATTAATAACAATAGATGGGTTCTCCTTGGATGTGACAGACTAGAATCAGACGTAGGAACATGCTAGTCAGAGCCACCCACCAATTATATGGCGCAACAGATCCGGAAATGCTGACAACTATACATCTCAGGACCGCTCGGACCCTCCTCCAGCAACATATGGGACCTTCTCCCTCCCTTCCCCCCCCACCCCTAGTGTTGCCCCCCCCCCCAGTACTGTGAGTCAAGTATGTCTTGTCTTTTGTATTTGCATGTGGTGCGTCTAGTGCTGTTAAAGTCAACAGCTGTTCATCATAAAACTGTGGCGAGCCTATAATGTATGCCTATGGGAGGTGAGTTTCTGTATATATGCTTTCCACAAATAAAATGAAAGTTGAAAAAAAAAAAAAAAAAATTCACATACACAGCAGCAAAATAAATTAAAAAATCTAAATAAATAAATACATGAATATAAATAAATACATTTAAAATACATTTTTATTCATAGTGTACATGAGCAGGGGGTCTCCGGAGCTGAACCGCCTGTGGTGTCCTCGGGTATCCCACGGGTACCAGGCTGGTGGTTCCACGGGTGACACATGCGGGGATGAAGCTTTGTGGTCCCACCTCTGTGGGGGCACCACCGACCCGTAGTCTGCTGGGATGAAGCTGTGTGGTCCCACTTCTGTGGGGGCACCGCCGACCCGTAGGTGCGGGGATGATGATGTGTGGTCCCACTTCTGTGGGGGCACCGCCGATCCGTAGGTGCGGGGATGATGATGTGTGGTCCCACTTCTGTGAGGGCACCGCGGACCCGTAGTGAGCACCCGTGAGTTCCCCAGACCCCCGTGGGAACCACCCGAGGCCTCGCAGACACCTGTGGGCCTGACCCGGGGCTCCCAGACATCCTTGGGCCTACCGTGGGGACCCAATTGTGGCCCACGGTGACCCAAGGAGACCACCTGGAGGCCATGGTGCTGGCTGGACCCACCAGCAGGCCTCCAGAACCTGTTTGCTGATCCTCTCCTCTACTCACTTCCTGTCCTCTCTCTTGCTGATCCTCTCTTCTGTTCACTTTCTGTCCCTCTTTCTCACTCTTGCTGACCCTTTCCTCTGCTCACTTCCTGTCCCTCTTCCTCTCTCTTGCTGATCCTCTCCTCTTTTCACTTTCTGTCCCTCTTTCTCTCTCTTGCTGATCCTCTACTCTGTTCACTTTCTGTCCCTCTTTCTCTCTCTTGCTGACCCTTTGCTCTGCTCACTTCCTGTCCCTCTTCCTCTCTCTTGCTGATCCTCTCCTCTGTTCACTTTCTGTCCCTCTTCCTCTCTCTTGCTGATCCTCTCCTCTGCTCACTTCCTGTCCCTCTTTCTGTCTCTTGCTGATCCTTTCCTCTGCTCACTTTCTGTCCCTCTTTCTCTCTTGCTGATCCTCTTCTCTGGGGGGGGGGGCACAGGGGGTGGGTAATGTATTTAATATTTATCTGTATTTTGCTTGCAATGATATTGTTCACATTCATTTGCAGAATGTATATGGTGCATAGATTTTATGCATCATAAATACAATGTAAATGCAATGTATTGATTGGAATGTGAGGTTTTTCTTTGTCATTTGATGATTTAGATTGTAAGATCAGTTAGGATTATTAAAGGAAATTCATTGTAATGTAGTGTGTCTGTATGGAGAAGTGTTATTTGTAGGACAGTATGATTTTGATAACCCTTCTACATTAATTTTTATATTGGTTCATCATTTGTGTGTATATACTGTATATACACTGGCGACACACTTTATTCGAGCTCGGCTAGTCCCACGAATTCGGGTATACCCGGGTGTATTGAGGTTTGTGACTGTTTTCTGCCCGAGTGCATTGGGTTATTTTCCAGGCAGGGATTGAAGCATTTTATTCCTGCTGGCTGCAATACTGCACAGTATATATATATATACTGCATTACAATTCATGAATTTATGCCATCTGGTAGACACGCGAAGCATTGCAGCCTATTAAATCCTAATCATTATCATTTAACAGATCAGCCGCCCGTCAGCCAGGCATGAACCCAGGCTGGGAAGGCAAACACAACGGGGCTTGTCAGAGGTGAGGAGCGGCGCATTCCAGGTATCTGCCAGGTACATACTGGGTATTTGCTCGAATAAAGTGTGTCGGTGCAGTATACAGTATATATATATATATATATATATATATATATATATATATATATATATATATATATATATATATACAGTATATATATATATATATATATATATATATATATATATATATATATATATATATACACAGTATATATATATATACAGTATATATATATATATATATATATATATATATATATATATATATATATATATGTATAGGGATTGTTATTGTATATATACTATATATATATATATATATATATATATATACTGTATATATATACATATATATTTATTTCTATTCATGTATTTATTTATTTATTTAGATTTATTTATTAATTGTGGGGCTGCTGTGCGTGATTTTTTTTTATTGTGGGTAGCGGGGGTGGGTGAAGGGGATGTTTGGCCATTGGTGTGAGTTTAGGACTTGCGGGGGGGTAGCGGGTGGGGTTAACCCCTTCATGACCGTAGCGGTATTAACTGCTACGGCCGTGAAGGGGATAAGTGCACTCGCAACCGCCCCGCAAGTCCTAAACTCACACCAAGGGCCAAATACCCCCTTCACCCACCCCCGCTACCCACAATGAAGCGGGTACGGTGGGTTAACCCCTTCATTGCCTTAGCGGCTATCAGCTATGGTAATGAAGCAGCATTTCTGTATTTTTAATATTATTGTGCAGGAGCAGGGGGTCCCCTGAGCATTAATTTCTGGCTCAGGGAAACCCTTGCTCACTGGACAATATTATTAAAATACAGAAATGCTGCTTCGTTACCATAGCACATAGCTGCTAAGGTAAGGAACGAGTGTTTATTTATATGTAACGGGTGGACCCCCTTGTCTGACCCCCCCAATCTCACATTGGCCCGTGTGGTCTAACCGGTCCCCATTACGTGATCATGTATGGTGGTGCACCTGCAAGTAACAGGACTCCTGAGTCTCTAGCTTACATCATGTGCAGCGCCTCCACTCATCAGGATCTATGCTTCCGCAGGGAGATGGTGCTAGTGAGGAACTCCTTCTCGGTGGTGACTGCCACTGCTGAGTAATCTCACACTCACACAGTGGGGGTTTCTTTAACAAGGGCATCTTTATTGTGAATCTGATTACATACAGTAGACTGCCCCATGCAGCTCTCAGCTTCAGCCGCACATTCCTCCGTGCTGTCCCTTTGTCCCTTTAAGGAGATCACCCCTGTGCCAGGTCCCTGGACACAGTGTGGCCTAGACAAGCTTGATTAGAATATTCGTGTCCCTAGTTACAGCACTAGGGTCACGAAACTTTATTGCACTCCTGGTGCAACAACTGCAATCACTGCTTTTCAACAACAACTAACTGACAGTGTTGTGCCCTTTATACCTCAGGGGCAGGCACATCTTTGATGTCACTCTACAGGGACTCAGAGCATGTAGCCACTCCCATCCATACACAGGGCACCTCACCAGGGTGTGAGGGAAAACCTCCATAACTACTGCTGGCAGGCCTGTACTTACCAGGGCTTACTGCCAACAGGAAAGATGTCTGCAGTCCATTATTATGCATGGCTACATACTCCCCCTGGTGAATCCCCAACTACCCGGCTGGGACCTAAATTTGGTGTACCTTGCGCCAGGAAACACTGCAAAAGAACACACAAATAACTTGTCAAATATCATTACTGTACGTTCACATAATAATGCTATAATGTTTGCGCGCACTGACCAGCAGGGAGCGCTAAAGAAAAGGCAGAACACTCTATCTCAGAACCTAATAATAGTGTCGAGGGTCTGGTTTCTTCACCTCCCATCCCGCTGCATCGGTGACTGTCACGCTATATTCCCGGGGCAGGCCTCGTTCATTACAGTACACTACTTTATTCATGTATATACTGCGTCCGATCTTCCAAACCCTCATTATTTGGGAAACCCTCTGCTCAGCCTGCATCCCCTTAATGGCACCTCCCTTATTGACAATATAATACTCTTTGTCAGTCCGGAGCCATCTCTCCCGATTCTCCTCTATCTCTCTCATAAGAGGTTCGGGAACATAAGGGTACTCAAGCCCATGAGACCTCTTATATTTGGCAACAATAGCTCGCTCTGCACGGCAAGCCCGGGTCAATTTGGCTTGTCCCGCCCTCCCCGGCAATACCCAGGATAAGGGCTCGTTTGATTCCACGGAACCCTCTAATCCTTCGGAACCTTGGGGCGTAATTAATCCGTTCTTAATTTTGTCCCACCTCGCTCGCAACTCCTTGAGGTACGCGTCATCATTGAACTCCCCTTGAGCCCACCAATGGTAAATTATCCCATCCCTTTCTAAAATGAAACGGGTGCGATCTATCCACGCTACATACCCCTCGTATAGGGGCGCCAACCATCTAGTCTCCCGTACCTCTTCCTGTCGGGATTCTAGAGGCTCTTGCTCTTCAGGCCCACCCGAAGATACCCCTGAAGTACCCTCAGAAGGCGTAACAATCCCCCGGTACTGTGATTTGTTCCCAACTGTAACACTTAACACACTAGGGCAATCACTAGATACCGACACGTGTCGGCAAATCCTCCCTCCTCCCACCGATCCCTCATCCGAATTTCCCCAGTCCAGGCTTTCAGTCCGATCCTCGGAAGGACCCCGGGAATCCCCTGACATCCCTAGACTAGAAGTGGACCCGAATGAAAAAGTGACGGGAACAGGGGCTTTCACTAGGGCCGTGGGGCTAACTTTGGGAGTGGACGGGGTTTGGGGACGGGACCGGACCATGGGTATAGGCAGGGTTACGACCTGCTCGTCGGCGCTACCTGACTCGATTCCGCCACAAAGTCCCTTCTTTTCTCCAGTAGATGGGCTTCTGGCTCTCCGACTCGAGCGCCCATTCCTTCTGGCCGCAGGTGATCGATTTCCGCTGCTCGACCGCAGAGGCGTGATCATCTCCCACTCGATGCCACTCTGGTCATCTGGAATCTTCTCCTTGCCCGCACGTGCCGCGGCACCATCTTGGGTTGGGTCCCCAATCGGGACCTCTTCTTCCACGAGGACATCCGGCAACGCCCATCTGCTACGCGATCCAGTCTGGCACTGGATCCGCTCTTCTTTTACCACCACCACCCCCTGGGTCTGCGACGAACACTGCGTTAGCTTACTATTTCGTTGTGTCGGGGTGGATCGCCCTCCTTCCGAACCGCTAGTCACCACGGCAGTGGGACTCCACCGCTCGGGTTGTCTCGGCACTGGCGACACTCGACTCCGTGTCTCCACACCACGAGGAATAGCATCTCGCCAAGGTGTACCACTGGTATGGTACTCTGTCACTAAGTCCTGTGTATCCGCCAGCCTGGCACACTCCTCGTCCGAGGACTCCAGCTTGGCGTTCGGGTGGGGTATCCCAGTAGGAGACCGGCGATGGGCTCCGTTTCGGTCACCCCTCCGATGGCTGGTTTTCTCCTTTTTGAGAACCGGTCCGGGTCCCTGTTCTTCGGGACCGGCATCCTCCTGCCACAATGCACCCGGAAGCTCGGCGGCCAACATCGGGCCATCGGCTTTTGGATTCCACAGCCTGTACCGGCACAAAAGTCGGCATGGGTCACAGGTACTGCAGTCCACAATGCTGGCATTGGACCGCAGTGCCCACAGCTCCGCCCGGCAGTCTGCACTGCAGGCAGAGACACATCACCGTCTCCACACCCTCTACCCGGAGGATCAGGAAGCCTCCTGGAGCCGAGTAAGGATGTGTAGTAATCAAGGGACTCTGTTCCATTTTCTCAGAGACCCCAGCCATATTCACCAGAGGAGGTACTCGTTTCAGAGGTCTGTACTGGTCAATGGCTCTTCGCAACTGGAGTGCAGGGGCTGGTTTGACAACCCCTCCTCCTGGTTTCTCCATCGGCATCCGGTGGAACTGCAAACCACTCCCCCTGGTTGAATCTAAGGGGATGTCTCGTAGACTTGTAGGCTGACCCAGCACAGGTGCAGAGTGAGTCATAGTCCATGAGGGCGCGGCTCCAGCTTTCGCGCCAAACTCCCCAACAGGGTGGGGTTTTCGCGTTGGCGCCAATCCTGGCCAACAATTAGCAAACTGCAAAGTTGCAAGACTTTCTGCAGCTGGCCCACGCGGTGTCCTGGGAACGCGGGAACCGCCATTTTGGTTAGTACTGTCTTTCTGCGTCACATTTGAGGTAGCGTTTGGCTGTTTGTATATTGAATTATAACAAAGTCCATTTCTTTCCTCCCATCCAGCAACACTGTCATCCTCACTAGCCTCGAGGGTACTTTCCCGAGAGCATAGACAGGACAAACACGGCGCAGCCACGGCTATCACACAATTCCACAACAGGCTCACAAAAGTCTCTTCTGTAGCTTGTTCTTCTTCCACGCACAGATCATATGCGTGTTCTTCCTCTAATCGCCATCCTGGACCTTCTGCTCTGTGCAGATCCTCCATTCTGACGGTTCTCTCTTGGCCTGTCCGCCATCCTGGACCTTCTGCGCTGTGCAGATCCTCCATTCTTGCGGTTCTTTCTCGATCTTTGAATACGGGGTTTTTGTACATGGAGCTCCGCTCTGCGGGGCAGCTACCACATCAGTACAATAAACATGCCTTGTGCACCACCTTGTGTACCTAACGTAGATCTGACTCGTGTTTGCACTACTGTACCTAAGGCTAGGCTCAATCTTTCTGTGTCTACTGTATCGCTTTCCTCCAGTCTGTGCTCCTTGGTAAGTGATCTGGAATGGAGATTAGAGTACTCTGGCTCTTCCATGCAGTACTTTGGGCGTCTACCTACTGTTGGCTAGCCTAGTGCGGACCCTTCCAGAATTCCTGCCCTAAGTTACCAGTTTATCCCTTCAGGCGTCCCCCGCTAGCGCTACCTCAAGGTGACTAGAACAGCAATAGCCTCCTGCTCCAGACTCACTAATCCCAAGGCGTCGTTGCGCCCTGCAGCTCCAGCAGCTCCCTGACTACACCTGGTTCCGTCCCACGCAGCACAAAGTGGCAGCAGACACTCTCCCTGTTTCCTATTGTGTGCCTAGCAAAAGCCTGTCCTGTTGACAGGTATTTCAGCAGCACCTCCAAATGTAACGGGTAGACCCCCTTGTCTGACCCCCCCAATCTCACATTGGCCCGTGTGGTCTAACCGGTCCCCATTACGTGATCGTGTATGGTGGTGCACCTGCAAGTACCAGGACTTCTGAGTCTCCCGCTTTAAGGAGATCACCCCTTTTCCAGGTCCCTGGACACAGTGTGGCCTAGACAGGCTTGATTAGAATATTCGTGCCACTAGTTACAGCACTAGGGTCACGAAATTTTATTGCACTCCTGGTGCAACAACTGCAATCACTGCTTTTCAACAACAACTAACTGACAGTGTTGTGCCCTTTATACCTCAGGGGCAGGCACATCTTTGATGTCACTCTACAGGGACTCAGAGCATGTAGCCACTCCCATCCATACACAGGGCACCTCACCAGGGTGTGAGGGAAAACCTCCATAACTACTGCTGGCAGGCCTGTACTTACCAGGGCTTACTGCCAACAGGGAAGATGTCTGTAGTCCATTATTATGCATGGCTACATATATATGTGTTTTATTTATACTGTACATGTGCAGAGGGTCTCCGGAGCAGAAACGTTTTTGTTTCAGGTCCAGGGACCCCCTGCTCCCCGAGATACAGGCCTCTTTAGGGGGTGCCGGTATCCCTCTGCTTTGTTTACATGCCGCGGTCACATGATCGGGACCTTTAAATGCAGAGGGATACCGGCACCTCATAAAGGGGCCTGTATCTCGGGGAGCAGGGTGTCCCCGGACCTGAAACCAACGCGGTTCAGCTCCGGAGACCCCCTGCACATCTACACTATGAATAAAAATGTATTTTAAATTTATTTTAATGTGCTGATGTTTGCGCAGAGAGAGCAGCGGATCTCTCTCTGCTGCAAACACATCTCGCCCCCGCCGGCCTATAGTATCATTGATGTGCATATACAGTACTGTATGTGTACAGTACTGTATGTTAGTGGTTATAGGGGTTGTTGTTATACAGTATATACTGTACTATATATATATATACATACATACTGTATATATACTGCATTACAATTCATTAATTTATGCCATCTGGCGGACACGTGAAGCATTGCAGCCTAGTAAATCCTGAACCATTATCAATTAACACATCAACCGCGCATCAGCCGGGCATGCGCCTGGCTGGGATGGCAAAAGGAGCCCGGCATGCTCCAGGTGAACAGCGTGCCATTCCAGGAACATGCCAGGTAAAAGCCGGTGATGTGTAAGAATAAAAGCTGCCACAGCAGTAGATAAATGGCAGGGAATGCTGCAGATTTACAGCTAATATGTAACATTCTGACAGTATTTCATGTTATGTAGCATTGGGTACATAATATTCTTGCAGTGATAGCATGTGTAGCATAGGCGACGTTTAATGGGCCTGCTAGTCATCCCCACATACTGCAGACCGCAAGGACATTCAAGGACATAAATAATATGTGTATTATTGCATGTGATATATTGTTTTATGGTGTATGTCTTAAGTGTTTTTGTAGAAGTGAAGGAAAGTTTTCTGGCACTATATTTACTGTACACGTATTACATGTATAATAACCTTTAATACCAGTTTTAATTTGATGGCTTTTACGTTTTAGAGGGCAGCTGGGGGCCAACTTTTGGCCTATGTTGGGTGCTTTTGTAAATATTATCTTAGGTTTGATGGGTAATATTTCTGCTAGGTCTTTGTCTTTCCTTAAGATTGGCCAATGGACCAGATGAATTTATTTTCCAGCTGCCCATAAATAAATTGGCATAGCTAGGAGCAAACCTGGTACCCATGGCGGGGCCACATATCTGTAAAAAATATGAATCATTAAAATTAAAAAAAATTGTGGGAAAGAATAAATTGTATGCCCGAAATAAGAAATGATTTGAATGCTGTTGAAACTGAAGGGTCATTGTCTAAAACCTGGCCAATAGCATCACAACCCTGTACGTGGTCGATAACAGTATATAGTGACGTGACGTCAGCTGTAACTAAATAATAATGTGGCTGCCATTGAATGTCGTTGAGGGTCTGCAGTATGTGGGTGTATCCCTAAGGTATGACGGAAGTTTAGTAACGTAAGGTTGTACAGAGGCGACACGTTTTATTTGAACTCGGCTAGTTCCGCAAGCCGGGAGTTGTCCCGGCTTGCTAGCCGAATCCCCTCGGCGTGCCGCGCGTCAGCGATGCGCGGTCACGCTTCATCGGGTGCCTGCACCCCCTGCACGCGTGCCCAGGGCTCCCCGAGGGAGCCCTGGTGTCCCGCGATGTGGGGGACGGCGGTGGGGGTTTCCGGGGGACCCGGCGGACACGGAGAGGGGAAGGGGAAGCCCCGATCGGAGGGCCGCTCCTCCGAGGCTTCGGCGCGTGCCCGGGACACCACGGCGTACCCCCGGTTACTGTCGCGGCCGAGACCAGGAAATGCTCAAATAAACTTGGCCGCGACAGTAGGTGGTGGTCTATAAATTGTGACAGGTGGGATGTGAGTGACCGGATTCCCGATATAATCGGGCGTCCCGGTGGCTGGTGTAGATCTTTGTGAATTTTGGGGATTATATAAAAGATGGGAATGATAGGGTGCTGGTTATATAAAAATTCAAATTCCTGTTTCGTAATAATATTTTGATCTAAACCAGTGTTCAAAAAATCTAACAATTGTCGTTGATAAGTGACTGTGAGGTTGGCGGGGAGGGGTTGGTAAGTGGACCTATCTCCAAGAATACGCAGTGATTCCTGGACATACTGTAGTAAGATTTGTCCATGATCCCCAATGTGCATGTGAATGTCCTTGCGGTCTGCAGTATGTGGGGATGACTAGCAGGCCCATTAAACGTTGCCTATACGAACATATTTACAACATCACAAGGGGCCTGGTTTCACACAATGTGTCCAACCATTTTCTCCAAGTGCACAACAAAGACCCAAAGGGCCTTAAGTGTGTGGCCATTGAGGCCATGACACTTAACTGGCGTGGAGGTGACATGAAAAGTCTACTGGGAAAAAGAGAGTCCTTTTGGATCTACGAATTGCAAACTTTAACACCGTTTGGATTAAATATAGAATTTGACCAGAAGTAATTTCTTCTGGACAAATGAGACATAAGAGGCACATGTATCATGTGCCAGGCTTCACTTTTTGGTCGGTATGACAGCCATGGCTGTTGGAACTGGTTTAGTTTGTGGGTACCCAACTACACCAGTATTAAGCACTCATGTGATTTTTCCATGCATATATTATTATATATATTTTTTTATATTTATTTTTATTTATTTTTATCACACACAGTTTCATTATTATCATTTTTTCATATTCACTATTAATTACTAGTAGATATATCTATTAAGTAATTCACTAGATAATATATTCTCACACTTTATATATTTATACACTTTGCTATTCATAGCAACACATTATCTTCACCTAGCACTTCTAATAGACTAGTGACTTCACATTAAGGGGCCTATGCAGAAAGGGGCGAAAAATGGCATTCGCCAGGGTTTCAATTCGCCAGGTTTTTGGTGTGCTAACCTCGCTGTTTGCAGGGAGGGCCGAATCCACGGCGAATGAATGCGCCACCACCATTTGATAAAATGGCTATTAATCGGTGGCGAGATGGCTGCCTGTCGAGAAGCTTCTGAGAAGCCGTCCCCTGGCGAGTTGTGTTTGCAGCAGAGAGAGATCCGCTGCTCTCTCGGCGCAAACATCAGCACATAAAAAATTATTTAAAATACATTTTTACTAATAGTGTAGATGTGCAGGGCGTCTTTGGAGCTGAACCGCATTGGTTTCAGGCCCGGGGACCCCCTGCTTCCCGAGATACAGACCCCTTTATGAGGTGCCGGTATCCCTCTGCATTTAAAGGTCCCGATCACGTGACCGCGGAATGTAAAGAAAGCAGAGGGATACCGGCACCCCCTAAAAGGGCCTGTATCTCGGGAAGCAGGGGGTCCCCGGACCTAAAACTAAAGCGCTTCAGCTCCGGAGACCCTCTGCACATCTACAGTATAAATAAAACACACATATCAATACACAATCATTCCTTACCTTAGCGGCTATGTGCTACGGTAACGAAGCAACATTAATGTACTTTTAATAATAGTGTACAGTGAGCAGGGGGTCTCTGAGCCACAAATCAATGCGGTTCAGCTCAGGGGGCCCCCTGCTCCAGCACAATATTATTAAAATACAGAAATGCTGTTTCATTACCATAGCGTATAGCCGCTAAGGCAATGAAGGGTTAAGGCAGAATAGAATGTTTATTGGGGACAATTGCCCCCAATAAACATTGCAATAAACAACATACACCCACTGTGTATTTAAAATACATAAACAAGAATAAATACATTAAATACATATACTGTAGCACTTACCCATTACCGGTTGCCACGATGAAGGCCATCCTCATCTTCATCCTGCCCATGCCCCCTCCGCTGCTGCAAAACAGACACAACAATGAAAACATCCAAAGTAATGTCCCCTAACCCCTTAATCACCATAGCGGTTATTAACCGCTACAGTCATTAAGGGGTTAACCCACCCTCACCCACCACTCAGGATGCCTACATACCCTCCCACAGTAACCCCCCACCCCGTGAGGCCTAACCACCCTCACCCACTACACACAAGGGAGGCCTACCCACATACCGTTGGGGAACACCCCCCCCCCAACACCTACAGTACAATAATGTGCAAAATAACTATTATCCAGATAGGGATAATAGATTATTTGCCCATTATTAAAAACATTAACTAGCATATTCAAATAAATTAAGTACTACTGACCTTATCAATAAGAAGTCTCAGTCGCCAGCAACATCTTTGTCTTGCACCCAAAAAACATAGCCAATACAAAGCCAATACATTGCAATTACATTCAGATATAAATTAATCCCTTAAATACCATATCGGATAATAACCGCAAAGGTAATTAAGGGGTTAAGCCACACTGGCCCGATAACCACCCTTCACCCATGAATTTGTACATTGGCTTCATCATGCAAAAAAAAAATATATATATATATATATATATATATATATATATATATATATATATATATATATATATATATATATATATAAATATATACAGATATATATATATATATATATATATATATATATATATATATATATATATATATATATATATATATATATATATATATATATATATGACAAACAGAAAGAGAAAAAAGCTGCGCCTCTGATAGAAGTGAACCAGTGTGGATGTATTAGCTAAAATAAATCTAAATCAAATGTGAACTATTGTGGGTGTATCCCTGGATGACATAGGCAATTGTATACATAAACCTAAAAATCATATAATAGGCCCATACCAAATATAAAACAACATGTAAAGAAAAAAGCAAAAAAGGATAAACCAGTCCTCAAATAGTTCCAATAAAAGTATATGGGTGCTGGTATGTAGGGTCTCCGGCCGCTCTCAATGTGGACAAACCACGTCCACTAGGTATCTAAACGGAATGAAGAGGAGAGAGCGCACGCCCATAGCGTAAAATTGTAGATTTAATTGGAGGAAAGGGGTTAAAAAACGCACTTACAAAAGTACAAATAAAATCAAGAATATGTGATAATAATCACCACCATCCGGTCACAACTGCATGCTCTTGGGGCAGTCCCAGGCTCCGTTGGTAAGGGAGCGACGTCCCCGCAGATTTCCAGGGCTGGTGTGCTGTTTGAAAGTCCAAGAAAGTAGTTCCGTATAGTGTAGGTATCTGTAGCACTTGCGCATGGATAAGTCCGCTCCAGCGCTTGGTATTGACTTCAATGTCAGTGCGTCTGACGTAATGACGCTCCCTGACGCGTTTCGTCAGTCACGGCTAACTTTTTCAAAGGGATGACTTGAGAGGGGGAGGTCCGGTATTATATATGCAACCTAATGATGGTAATTATTTGGAACGCCCCCACTCAGCTGAAATGCTTCGTGCTAATACAAATGATTAACCCTCTATACAATGTAATTACATATAATATGATAAATGATATAATAAAACTGAAAGAATTGGAGGAGATCGTTTGTGAGGAAATGTATAAGAGAATCAGATCCATATAATGGACATAGTCCCAGCTATACTCAGATCAATTAACATGATTAACAATATATAGGATAAATTACAGAAAAATCTTTACATATAATGGCAGCTGATTGATATATGAATGGGTCAATATAACACCCTTCAGTGTCCATAACCAAAATGCAAATGGATTTAAGGGGATACAACCAAATATTGTGGATACTGAACCTGTATGTGAATTACACACCACATGGGATATCTGATTAACTTTTAACATATTTAAGATGTAGAAAAGGAATATTATTGTTCATCCACATGGATGCATGAAGATATATGTTTCAAACATATATATACAGTATATATAAAATATATACAGTATATATGTAAATATATACAGTGGCGCAATTCGCATAAAGGCTCGTACAAAATAAACATTACAAACATATAAATATATAAACAAAGATACATGAAACAATGTCTAAAGTACTATATCAATGCATTATAAATATGTGCATTTACAACAGCCATAAACAATCAGGATGCAAATAATATACCCTCTCGGATGATAAATTAAGATAAATAAAACAAACAGTAAATCATATTATCCTATATATAGGGATTACTCAAGTCAGGAGAACATTGAGGAGAACATTAGTATCTGGAGTCTATATGCCATGAACAGGGCAAGGGCCCGGAAGAACCTGATTAGGTGTACAGTGAACAAGTGCAATATTTTTTTTAATGAATTTAAGTGTTAAATATGTTTATATATGTATATATGTGATGAGAGCTAAATAACTCATGTCCATAATTACAATTTTATACTAACCAAGCCCTCATATGACCATAATAAAGTGAATGTCTGATTATATGAAATAAACTTATTGTTAGTGATTGGAAGTGTACTAAATAATGTGATTATAATATGTGAAGTGATTTTAACTAATACCGTTTATTACCACCCAATGGCCCAAATGAATATATATTATGTGATATAGAAATATACAAATGTATGAATGAATATACTTATATAAATGGATGAAATCACCCAAATCCCAGACGGGAACGAGGAAAGAGGAGGGGGGAGTGGGGGGGGGGAAGGTGAAGAGAACCATGGGAGGGAGACCTCAGGAGGAGATCCAGACAAAGGATGGACTGGGAAGCAGAGGAGGTGAACAGGAAGAGGCGTCCATGGAGCCTTTAAACAAAGGTACAGTACTAACGTCTAAACATTCGTTTAGTCCCCCGGGATTGAGAGTGCCCAATTGGTGAATCCAAAAGGTTTCCCACCTGCAGAGGGTCTTGAACCTATCGCCTCCTAGAACACTTGGAGAAATGGTCTCTATTCCCATAATTTGCATGGTCTTAGGGTTTTGCTGATGAAATAATTTGAAGTGTCGAGAGACACTATGATTATTGAGACCCTTAATTACATTTCTCCTGTGTTCCAGGAAGCGCGTTCCCAGTGTTCTTGTGGTGCGCCCAACGTATTTTAAACTACACCCGCACTGGATTAAATATATAACATAAGTGCTAAGACAAGTGATAGAACTACTGATGGCATACGTGGTTCCCATAATTGAGGAATAGACATGAGTTTGATTCAGGAGATGCCTACACGTAATACATCGACTGCGGCCACAGGGATGATTGCCCAATGGTCCCTTATTCTTTGCAGTATTAAGATTAGAGAAAGACTTGAGTCTAGTAGGAGCTAGTATGCTTTTTATACTTCTAGCCTTCCTGTATGTCACAGTAGCTCTATCCGGCAGGATGGGTCCTAAGTGGGGGTCACACTTGAGGATGGACCAGTGATCATTAAGAATTTTATTTATAGATTTGGATGACTGGTTATAGGTAGTTATAAACCTTACTGTAGACCTCTCCATCTCTGTATGTACTGCTGGAGTGTCATAACTTGAACGATTTCCCTTCTGTTGTTTATTTTTCGATTTTTCGAGTAGGGTGGATCTAGCAATGGAGCTCACCTTGTCGAGAGAGTCGGAAACCACGACCGGATCATATCCCTTAGAAAGAAACTTCTTCCCAAGTGAAGCACACACATGATGAACCAATATACAAATAAATGTAGAAGTGTTATCAAAAACATGCTGTACTCAAAATAACAGTTCTCCATAAATACACACTACAATACAATTAATTTCCTTTCATAATCCTAACTGATATTACAATCAAAAAGATCAAATGACAATCAAAAACCTCAAATCACAATCAACACATTGCATTTACATTGTATATATGATGCATACAATCTATGCACCATATACATTCTGCAAATGAATGTTAACAATAACATTGCAAGCAAAATACAGATAACTCCAAACAAATATACTATTGTAACCAATCCGGTAAACATAAATCAATTACCATTCATTAATGACATCCCTAAACAATTTACATTCCATCCCTAACAATTAAACAAGTAACTAATTTAATTATTATTTTAATTATTTTGACTATGCATCTATGCTTAAATGTGAGTTTAAATTCTTTTAAAATTAGATAGATGTAATCGTTGCTATTGTATGTTGTATTAGAGGTCAGGGTTAGCCTTGGTTGTCAATTTTTTATGCTTGTTGGTACTTATATATTTTCACAGGCTACATTGCTCAGTTGCAGGTTTGAATTATGCAAATATCCCTATCTGGATAATAGTTATTTTGCACATTATTGTACTGTAGGTGTTGGGGGGGGGGGGTGTTCCCCAAGGGTTTGTGAGTAGGCCTCCCTTGTGGGTAGTGGAGGGTGGTTAGGCCTCAAGGGGTGGGGGGTTACAGTGGGAGGGTATGTAGGCATCCCGAGTGGTGGGTGAAGGTGGGTTAACCCCTTAATGACTGTAGCGGTTAATAACCGCTATGGTGATTAAGGGGTTAGGGGACATTACTTTGGATGTTTTCATTGTTATGTCTGTTTTGCAGCAGCGGATGGGGCATGGGCAGGTTGAAGATGAGGATGGCCTTCATCATGGCAACCGGTAATGGGTAAGTGTTATATGTATTTAATGTATTTATTGCTTTTTATGTATTTAAAAGGGGCACATTCACTATTATCCCTTTGTGGATAATAGTAATTGTGCCCATAACTATACTGTATGTGTTAGGGGGGGGGGGGGGTTATTTCTTTAAAAGTATGTATGTGTTTATTCATTAATTTGGGAGGGGGGGCACATAATTGGAACTGCAGGCCTGCTGGTAACACCCGAGGGCCCCCGCCGGTCTATAGTATCATTGATGTGCATATATGTGTATGTTAGGGGTTATAGGGGTTGTTGTTATATATATATATATATAACAACAACCCCTATAACCCCTAACATATATATATATATATATATATATATATATATATATATATATATATATTTATATTAATTTATTTATTTATTCATTTAGATTTATTTATTTAGTGTGGGGCTGCTGTGTGTGATTATTCTTCATTGTGGGTAGCGGGTGTGGGTGAAGGGGGTATTAGCCCCAACGGTGGTTGTTTAGGGCTTGTGGGGGGGTAGCGGGAGGAGTGAACCCCTTCATGACCGTAGCGGTATTAACTGCTACGGTCGTGAAGGGGTTAAGTGCACCCGCAACCCCCCCCGCAAGCCCTAAACTCACACCAAGGGCGAAATACCCCCTTCACCCACACCCGCTACCCACAATAAAGCTGGCACGGTGGGATAACCCCTTCATTGCCTTAGCGGTTACCGACTATGGTAATGTAGTGGGCTGTACATGCATTTTTCCTGCCTCGGATGCATGCCGGGGAACTCCGGTGTTGGTATTCATGGTATCACCTCTGTAGACCCCCGGCATCAATCCGAGCCAGGAAAAGAGCTGATTTTTTCTTATGTCCCCTATCGCCACTCAGCTCCAGCTTCTTGCCAACTTTTTTTGGCGGAGCTATTTGGAGAACATCTCTCCATTTTATTGGCGCGATCAGCAGCGAGATGCTGATCGGGGCTACTTGCATACGGCGGGTTTTAAAACTGGCGAGATATTGCTTCTCGCCACCCGGCGAGTTTTTAAAACAAAAAAAAAAAACTGCCGGTTTTCCTCATCTCGCCAGTTTCTCGCCATTTACTAAATTTCTGTAGGCATATTTGGCGAAAACCTGGCAAGATTGCGCTTCTCGCTGCTCTCTGCATAGGCCCCTAAGGGTATATTATAGGATACACGCTGTCATAAAGGTTACCAATATACGTGATGGTTAGATCACACTAGCTGGTGATCTTCCTTCAGCTCAACATAGTTCTCTAGATAGCTACTGGGCGTAATATTATGGTCTTTTGCAACAATCATTGACTAACACTGATTAGCACTGAGTAGCATTTTAGAATTTATATATGACTAAGCAAATATATACTGCTACTTTGTCTATGTATGCTCTAATTAAGTGACGATTTGTTCAAGTTGCTACTGCTATTTATAGCGATTTACTTATATGTATTCAAACCAGATATTCTTATGTTCTAACTGTTGTTTTTTGTCTTTATTTTTTCATGTTTATGTTTGTATTTGCTGAGCGTCCTAGTTCATTCGTATGTATGCCAACTGCGCATGACCAATTTTCGGATATGTGTATTGTACCTTTAAACCGGAACTATATATACTGGGACATACAGGGACTTACTTTTATTATCTTTGCACCCCTGAGGAAGGAAGCAAGACTTCCGAAACGCATAGGGTGGTCCTGCGTGACAGTCTGCATCTTGAGCTGGGAAGATCCCTAAGCCGGTCCTGTTCGTCCCCAACTAGCATCGGCGGACACTCAGTATCCTGTAATCCTAGCAGGTGAGCAGCACAACAACACCAGGTAACAGTGAAATTTCCCAGAGGGTGGGGGAACACGTGTTACATATGAATCAGATGTAACCTGTTGTTGACATCTCTGCTATACCAGAGGTGGGGTATATCCAGAAAGAATCAGACAACAAATAAACCTAATATGGGGTTAAGGATATAAATATGGACAAGATGGGAGCCTAACAATATTATTTTTAATATAACTGTTTATCACTTACAGTAGATATCCTTAGGAAAATACAGTAGTTAGTCTCCCATCTTCTCTCTCTTTCTCTTTCTTTCTCTCTCTTTCTCTTTCCCATTACCTCTCTCTTTCCCCTGCCCTCTCTCTTCCCCTTCCTTATCTATTTCCCATTCCCTCTTTCTTTCCCTTTCACTCTCTTTCCCCTTCCCTCTCTCCCATCTCCCTCTTTCAAACTCCCTCTCTTCCCTCTCCCTCTTCCAAACTCCCTCTCTTACCCCTCCTTCTTTTCCCTGTCTTCCCTCCTCTCTCCTCTTTTTCTTTTCAATGCTCTATCTTCCACTAGTGCCCTCCTAATTCTCTTTCCCAATATCTTTCTTCCCCCTCACTCTCCCCTTTACTCTCTCAACTCACTCAAGCCCTTCTACTGCCCCTCTCTTCCCCCTCACTTGTTGCATTCTCCTCCACTCTCTTCCTCTCTCACTCCCCCCACCCTTCCCCCATCTTTTCCTCCAACTCTCTCTTGCCAAAAGCCATTTTTCATGTGTGTGGTGAACTTTATACAGTTCATTGTAGCAAATTCTGGTGGTGAAGGGTGAAAATGTATGCTTTCATCTAAACTTTTTATAACAAAATGTTCAGATGAACTATCAAGGATTTGCGATAAAGGAGAAAAGTTTGACAAGTTCACCTAATTTCTAATAGCAGGACCAATTCAAATATGACTCGAGAGACTTGCTAAGTTTCTCATATTAATTAACACACACACACATTCCCAGTTAGCTCAAACTCCTACACCCACCACACCATGAATATATATTTATGCCAAAATGAGTGCTACTAGGCGTGGCAAATGTACAGTATACAACAAAAGACAGGGGGTGCCCAATGCTACATCAAATTGACAAAACATATATGGTAATAAATACAAAGTTTAAATACTTCAATAATAATAGTAAAAACTTGATTTGTCTGTTGATAGCACACAATTGGTTTTCACCAAACTACAGAATGGTTTAATAAATTAGACCATTTGTGTAAAGAGCCATGTGCCAAACAAATGGAAGGTCACCCTTGGAAGGTATACCTTAATCTACAGTATACTGTTGAAAACATCACGGTACTGTGTGTGTTCCCCCATAAAGGCAAAGAATGGGAAAGACATTTGGACAAGAGGAACTGGCATATTCAAAAGGCAAAATCACCCTCTTGAATTTACGCAATAAAGCACTTAAATCGCTATTAATAAAAACTGTGTTTAGTTATAACAATATAAATCAGCACTTAGTAAAGGTTTAAAGCACTGTCATTTTAGAAAATCATTCTGTTTTGTTCCACCACGTCAATTTTTAACATCACCTTGTGTTCAGTGCATGTTTACAAAAAAAAAGAAAAGCAAAGGTTATTAAAACATCAGAAGGTTGATTTAATTTGACATCTTCCTTTCTCAAGGAACATGTATTTGATGGGACAGTGAAATTAAAGTGTTTGAAAAACAAGTTATTTATTGCAAAACATGCATCTCCCAGAACATCATTTGATTTAGTAAAGGCATACTGGAACAGTAAGAAATTGAAATAGCACCAAATGAATAAATATATATATTATATATATATATATATATATATATATATATATATATATATATATATATATATATATATATATATATGTGTATGTGTATGTGTATGTGTATGTGTATGTGTATGTGTATGTGTATGTGTATGTGTATGTGTATGTGTATGTATGTATGTATGTATGTATGTATGTATGTATGTATGTATGTATATATATATATATATATATATATATATATATATATATATATATATATATATACAGTGATATAAATGAATAGACAGCGCCTCTTAGGGTGACCACCCAAATCATGATCTCCCAAAAGCCAAAAACCACCAAAAAATGCCCTGGTCAGCACAGATGACAATAAATAAACACCATATCATGCAATAAATAAGTGTGGTAGTGACAGCTACTGTATAATGGTGGATAATTATTGGGAGATATGACTATGTTGCATAATATATATGAAAAAATGAAAAATATATAAAACAAATAATAAACAATATTGAAAAATATTTAAAATATAAAAATATGTAAAAAAATGTAAAAGTTCAAGAATGACCAAAACATAATGGTCTAATGTCCTGTAAGCCAGTGATGGGTAAACATTTTATGGATGGTTATAGGGTCCGGGCAGCTTCTTCCTTGGGGTCAACAACCTCCCAACAAATACCTATTAGAAAAACAAGAAGAGGATAAGCGCCCAATCCTTGTGTAAAATCCAAATACAAAGTTTTAATAAAATGAACCAAGACAATTGCACACTCACAAATTGCCACTGAATAAAAAGTGTTGTATGGGCAAGCCCATGCACCAACATGTAACCAGATCGCCGTCTGTTTGCTCCGTCGCACAGTGTTTTCTTGTAAGACCTCACTGCTGCTGGTGTCACCTTGTAAGTATCTCTCCGGCAATCCAAGATTGCAGCCTGTGGTTCCTATCAAACACGGTCTGTATTGAGAGCGACCCAGGGAACTTCCTTTCCTTTCTGGCATCTGGCGTCTGGCATCTGAACTGCTCCACCACCATATCTCACTCCAACCACATGACCCTATGCGTTTCTTCCGGTAAAGCGAATTTCATCCGGGGATGGACTGCACTCGTAATTGCTTGCTATTAATAGTTCCTCAGTCCAATCAATTGCATTTATGGCTAAATCAGGTAATCTGTGCTAACCTTAACTAATCGATCCTACTAGCAATAAAATGAATAACAATATACTAAATACACCTACATTTATCTCACTAATAAAGAAAAAAGGGGAAAAAATTAATTAACTGAATTGTATTATTATAAGGAAATTGCAATAGATAATATAAATATAAACAATATCAACAATATACAATTGTATGAATAAATGCAATCATATTAAAATCTACACAATGACAAACTATATATATATATATATATATATATATATATATATATATATATATATATATATATATATATATATATATATATATATATATATATATATATATATATATATATATATATGATGACCAGTAGGTGTATACATACTAATATATACATACACATATATGCATCTTCCTTATTGTTCAACTGCAGAGATGTCAGAAATGTTTAGAATTAATATAATAAAAATAATAAAACATATATTACATCTAATAATTGTTTGTATGAATTCTAAATTACAAATATATAAATGAATATACTGTATGAATACATGAATAAATAAATAAATAAATAGGCTTGATATGATTAAATAAACAATATAAACATAATATAATATATTAATATTGATAAATTAAATGGAAGAAATGAAACCAACAATGAAAACAAAAAACAAATCATTTATAATAATGTATATAATAAATATAATAGATTGACTATAATGAATGAATGAAGATTAGATAATATCAACAAATGAATTATGAAAATAAATGGAATCAATTGCATTACGAAACATGTTCAGACCTTAATAACGGATGTGTATATTAAATCATCCTACTAGCGATGTAATATAAACTACTATGTGAATATGCTATTTTTATTAGGGATAAAGACCACAAATACTAATATGTGCCTGTTATATGAAGAATAAAATTAGATGGGGGAAAAAATATATATATATGGGGGGAAAAAATATATATATACAGGCATACCCGCATTAACGTACGCAATGGGACCGGAGCATGTATGTAAAGCGAAAATGTACTTAAAGTGAAGCACTCCCTTCTTGCATGTACTGTACTGCAATCATCATATACGTGCATAACTGATGTAAATAACGCATTTGTAACAGGCTCTATAGTCTCCCCACTTGCGCATAGCTTCGGTACAGGTAGGGAGCCGGTATTGCTGTTCAGGACGTGCTGACAGGTGCATGCGTGAGCTGCCATTTGCCTATTGGGAGATATGTCCTTACTCGCGAGTTTACTTAAAGTGAGAGTCCTTAACCCGGGGTATGACTGTATATATATATAATATAGGGGATTAACACCAACCATGTGAATATGCATCAATTATCTCTCCACCTACATTTGTATATGCATATGTGCAAAATATTACTAGAACCTAATTGATTCTGCCTTAAATAGGCTACATTATAAAGGTACAGCCACAGCCCCTTTTATTCTCCAACATCTCCGAATTTTTTCGGGGATTTTTTCCGAATGCCACGCACTTCACCACGTTCATGCCACATTCTGACCGCATTCATACCGCATTCATGTTGCATTCACATCCGCGATTGATGTGCGGTTGATGTGTTTATTGATAATGGTTCGGATTTAATTGGTTGCAATTCTTCGCGTATCCGCCAGATGGCAGATATTCATAAATTGTAATGCGCATGCGCTTCAGTAATGTGTCGACTTGCAGGTGTTTAAAAGAATACCACAGTGGTCCATTGTAAATTGGCCTTGGGACTGAAGAAGTTACAATAATGTATCAATGTAGGCTTTTCATATTAAAACTAAACGTGCATTGTCTGGTGTTCTACAGTATTGTCCTGAGAGTTCCGAGATGAGTGCACAACTGCAGTCCGTGTTCCAAAAACTCGACAGAACGTACGCTTATTTAATATGGGCCGTGATTAATGCAACAGATGATAAGATGGCAACAGTTGTTCAAAATTATCAGTATTTTATCGAAAACTATGACTTTTACAAATTTTCACCAGATGCTCATGTGTGGAAGTGTGGAAGCGTGCAATAAGGAAAAAGTTATGTATCGATCCATGTTTTTTTCGTATTGATCCCGATGTTATTGGAGGGTATTGGTGTGTATCACCGTGTTTTTCCCCTATCTATGATCATGGAGACTTCAAAAGGCGAAAGGTCATGTTAAAACCAACTAAGAAACGTCAGTCGCAGGCAAGCAATGCGCCAGCACCAGCACCGGCTTCCAATAACGGTCCGACCGTCAGTGAAAACCTGGTGACCGACAACCCTTGCTGTCTGTCCCCGCCCGGATACCTACAGCCTGAGCCGGATTTCGCGTACAGATTCCAGCAAGCTTGCATGTACCTAAGCGATTTCCAGCCTCATCAGCTGACTACAGGTATAGTTGTCCCGCTGTCACCTGTCAACTACGTGTATGATCAAAAATACGGGACTGGCAGTGGCTCGGCGCTAGTGAAAACCTTTATGTACAAAAAGTCAAAACATTTACAGTAGGATGGTGTACAGAACAGTCAGTCAGGCCTGTACATCTCCAGTCCTCGAGGGTCGCAAACAGCCCCGGTTTTAAGGATAACCTTGAAAACCAGGCCTGTTTTCGGCCCTCGGGGACTGGAATTGTGCAGGTCTTGTGTACAGTAAGTAAAAACATTTCTTTATTAATACAAGTTAAAACACGCAACATCTCCTTTATTAAAGTACAGAAAGTCAAAACATGTACATGTACAGTACAAGAGTATGGTGTTATTAAACAAAAAATCTTTATTCATAAAATTTAAAAAACGCAACATCTCCTTTATTAAAGTACAGAAAGTCAAAACATTTACAAAAACATTTACAAAAAATAAACAGTTGAACAGTCACGCAAATTCGATCCCCACCAGATTATCCTTCCAGGGATGATGCCTTGTATGGCGCAAAATGCCATTAATGGAGTCTCGAACGATTTTCATTAAAGGATCTGAAATTGAAAAATAGCGCCGCAATTTCTCCACAATAGTCCTTCTTAAATTTTCAGGAAGCGCCCTTTTTTCGCGATTTCCTTCGTAGTTTACATTGTTGGCCCACCCGCAGTGCACCAAGTAGGACACGTGGTGCTTAAAAATTAACATGCCATACTTCTGGGGTAAACCAGCACTCATCACCCTATACTTCTCCCTGAGTGCCGGTTGCAGCTTGCGCAGGATGATGTTGGGCACCGTATTGATGCAAGCGTATGTAGGTTGGGTTCTGGAAGCGGGTGTTCTTCTTTTAGCGGTGTGCTTGTGGCAGCGGGCGAGGGTAGGTTGTCTGGGAGGAAGCTTTCCTCCTGTCTTGGTCACTGTGTTGTCTCCTGGCGTGGTCTTTACAGGGTTGTCATGTTATCCTCCTCCTCAACAGCATACATGTACACAAATTCTTCTGGTGGAGGGGGTGCACTTGGTGTTGGTAAGCGATTGAAGGTCCCATTCATCACATCCATGCCACCCTCCTGCTCTGGCATCGGGGATACAGGGGCATGAACACTGAGCAAATTATTTATCCCGCTATGTCAGTCTCTATCTTCTGCATCCGTTGATCCATATTTAGCATGGTCTCTAAAAGCAGATCTATCTTTACCAGCATAGTAGAGTTCCCGGGGATATCCACACTTAACCCATTCAGCATGCGGTCTAAAGATCTGGTTCTTGTGCATGGCGTGCTGTGGACATCTGGGTGGATGGGTGCTACGGAGGATGAGATGGGGGTTCCCTGGAGAGAAGCGGCAGCGTCGTCAAAGAAGGATGGAGGAGGTGACCTGTGGATTTCAAGGAGAGGAGAAGCGGCAGCATCGTCGAAGAGGTATGGAGAAAGCGACCTGTGGATTTCCGGGCGAGAAGCGTCAGAGTCGTCTAAGCGTAATGGAGAAAGTGACCCGTGGATTTCAGGGACACCAGCGGCAGCGTCGTCAAAGAGCAGTGGAGAAGATGGGCTGTGGGTTTCCGGGAGAGCGGTGGCAGCGTATTCATGATTATCCACCGGCCCTCAATTTTCATCTGACAGAAGAACTGAATAAAGACTGCATTTTGTATTATTCATGATTATTTGTATATTTGTATTTTTTGTTCCTGATAAAATAAATATTTCTTTACATTTCTTTACATTCATGCTAATCATAATCATTGACCCCCCCCCCCTACACCAAAGAAAAAGAAAGAATGACAAAAAGTGGTAACTTACTGCATCAAAAACATGAATCAGATTATGTTTTTTTAACTCTCAATTTCACAGTGCTGTGCAAATCAGATTTAAATATCAAATTTGAGAAAGGATTATCGCAAGCGTTACCGTAAACAAAGCCTCACTGGTTTGGGGTGTGGATGGGTGAGTCATGCGCAGTAATCATCAGTTAGTTCCCATCCCAAAGAGGATTACAGAGAGGTGACTCAAACCCAACAATAGGAAAATTAGGCACGCAGGCGCAGAGAGATGATTCTCGGCTAGGGACGGACGATTAAAAACACAATGACAAGCTTTAGAAATGGAATGGTTCTGGAGAGGTGCCTGTCAATAAGAGGTTAAAATACTTGAGTGAGCCTTGTGTGTGTGCGTTGGGGAGGGGGGTACAGGGTACAGCTGCATGAAGGATTAGCTGTACTGCAGTTCAAAGAAATTGCATATTTTCAAAAGGCAGGTCATCATAATAATTTGATCCCTACACCCCCAAATACATAAAAAGCACACAAATCAACCATGTGCAGTCAAACGCACAGTGTCGCAGTCAAAAGCTACAGCACAGATTGAATATTGTAATACCAAAATGGTTTAGGCAGGCTTGTGGAGAAAATAAAAATAGAAAATGAGGAGAAAAAAAAAATATATATTGTTTTTGGTCACTCACTTTTGAACTTCGCAAGCAAGCAGTGGTGAAGTTACAGACGCATGCGCAGTAATCATCAGCTATCAAGCAGGAATGTGATAGAAACCAGAAAGACACACATTCAAAGGAATGGTGTGGGAGAGGTGTACTGTACTGTAGATAAGATAAGAAGTTGAAATACTGCAGTGCAGTAAATTATCCTGTGTGTGCGGGGGCGAGCGAGGGGAGAGCGCTGTATAGGCCGAAATGTGATACTGTTACAGTACACGCCTATGCGTTTCAACAATTTTCAAATGAGACATACAGCACTGCACACGCATGTATAAATATGCAAATTTACAATTACTGCACGTGCACACGCAGACTGTGTACTGACGTAGGTTGAACTGCTAAAGTATTAGACTTTGAAGACAACAGCTCGCGAACGCCCCCCTGAGTTTTTAGACGGTATTTCAGTATTGCAGACAGCGCTAATAAAATGCTAATATTACGAGCGCTAAAATACCGCAATATACTCCGGAAAAAAAAACATACTGCATCTGCCTGCGGTTATCAAAGTTTCACCGCTACGGCCGCACTAGTTTAAAGGCGGCCGCAGCTGTAGTTTCCCTAAATGGATCCCAGGACAACCAAATTTATTTAACTAGCGGAGATAAGAAAGAAAGAAAGAAAACAAACCGAGAAAGAAAACAAACCGAGAAATCAAACAATCCAGATCTAAATAATATTAAAATATTATACTATGTAAACTGAACACAATGAAATAAGTAAAAGATGACCAAAAAATGTCACCAGCTCTATATGTGTGTGAAGACAACGTATGTGTATTAATATCTCAATTAAGTATAAAGTATATATATATATATATATATATAATTGTAAGTGTCTAAATATTACTTATTCATAATATATAAATATGTGATTTAATAAAATATTCCTAAATGATGAGGGAACTTATTTAAATGTGAATGGTGAATAATGTATAAAGTGAAAATATTATATAATTATGTGTGTTGTACTATATTGTAAATAACAAATCTAATCTATGATGTAAATAAACTATGCTAATTATTGTAGTGATGATTGTGAATACTGTGTTTATATATAAACTGATGTGCATTGTAATGTGCGCCTAGTCAAGGGCCCCTTTGGTTGCTACTAAACCGGGAAACAGAGGGAACATGCTAAAAATGCTCAAACCAGACCTCTGTGACCCCGTCATTTGTAACAAGGACAGGAAACACCATTACACTTTAGTGCTTGTATCAATGCAATCATTTAGACCCCTTGGATTTAATGTGTCAAGCACATAAATCCAATATGTCTCTCTATTATTGAGCCTCCTGTATCTATCACCACTAAACAATGTGGAGGGAATGATCTCTAATCCCAAGACAGAAAGTGAAAAAGGGTCTTTGTTGTATTTTTCAAGATAATGTCTTGACAAACTATAAGTTGACAGACCATGGATTATATTGCGCCTATGCTCCAGGAAGCGCGTACTGAGAGTACGCGCTGTCCAACCAACATATTGATTACCACAAGGGGATGTGATGATGTAAACTAAAAATGTGGATAAGCAATTGACCTGACCCTTAACTGCATGGACAAAATTATTAAAATATGATGTGATTCACCTTGTGTAAATGTCTACATGTCAAACATCTTGTGCGCCCACAAGAAAAAATTATATTCCTAGATGTCACATTCATAGGATGATCCATACTTTGCTTTAGACAACTTGGAGCCAATAATGTTTTTAAATTTTTATGATGCTACATTTTTAAACATTATTGGCTGTACCTGGGTCTTTTTGGTAATTGCCACTGGTTTGTTTTAGAATAACCGTCGGCACTACAGTACACTGATATGCCTACCTTCCAGACACACACCAGATACGCTATAATTTCCTGCATATTATGGAAAGTGCTCCGGCTATGTTCTAGCACATAAGGTTTTACAGCTCCTGTTAACCACTGTTCCCAGTTAGCGTCAATTTCCCGCATTAACGGATCGGGGACATACGGGTAATCAAACCGATGGGAGTTCTTGTACTTCTATACTACATGTCTCTTAGCTCGGCTGATTTTAGTGAGCCAGCGACCCTCAGCCTGACCTGGCAGGACCCAATATAAGGGTTCTTTAACCGGAGGCTCATAATTATCTTGGACATTAACTGTAGGCTGTATAACACCAGACCTAATCTCCGCTTCTCTTTTGCTCATTTCTCTGGCAGCCTCGTTGGGACTAAATACTCCTTTAGCCCACCAATCATCTACTAAGGTTCCTGTCTCTAACAAGAACATTGTGCGGTCCATAAATAGCATGTATCCCTTGAACCTAGGGTGCCACCACAGTAAGGACCCAGCTGGCCCTGCTACAGCAGACCCTGTGCTGGATGTGGTGCTTGAGAACCCTGAAACATCAGACATGACAGACATGGCATAATGACTGACCCCAGTAGTTACACTGCACACATTATCTTCTATACATTTGTCATCTATCAACATCTCATTCCCATAGGACAGTCCTTCCAATCTGAAGAGGGAACAAGAGTCTTAGAGGCCCACAGACTCCTCGTTTTAGAGTAACATTCTCGTGCGGCTCGATCAGCTTCCCCAGGCAGTATCCCACCCTGAGACTTTCTGGTAGAAGGGGTTCCCCGTTTAGAAGTCCCAGCAAAAGAAGGGAGGCAAGACACCTGAAGACCAGCCATACTAAAGGGACCTTGAAATTATCGGAGTCCCGAACAGTTATATCCCCAGGACAGACACTATGGTAATGCTAACTATTGGCTGGGCAGCGATCGATTGTGGAATAGCTTTCTGACCTTGAAAATAGTCTTGTACTGGGCCATAAAAGCAGGAGTTGGAACATCGGGACACACCGGAGGCCTATCGTCCTCTTTGGCAACTTCTGCTGCTTTCTGTTCATCCCGGCACTCATACATAGAGTGAATAAAGGCAGTTTTCGGTACACAAGTGGGAGCGGTACTCACCAGAGCGGAAATCTGAGTAATCTCATCTGCCCCAGCGGTCGCTATCAGCATGATGGCGTCTCCGGCAAGTTGAACAGGATCCTGGCGCTCGTACAGATCCTTCACCAGAATGCCGTCGATATCCAGTCTCTGCATAAAGGTGGGATCTTTATCTTTGTCCGCTTCTGCCACATGGTCGTCGGTGCCAGAAGGTACCACCATCAAAACCGGAGAGTCTCTGGATAGGCCTCTGGACACCTCCACGAAAGGCTGGCTCATCTGCCTCTCAGGTCGCATGGTAGTGATAATCGGTAATGGGCTCCGCTGTCGTGCAGGGTCGCTTGCACTATTTGATCCATCTTTAGTCTCGGTCAGTATAGTCAACAGCGGCCGAAAAGCCCCTGAAGATCGCCGGCAACTGGTGCAGGAAGAGGGTAGGGATACATCCGCAGAGAAAATGCACCTGATCATTTCAGTGTCCACAGTGGCAATAGGCAAGGCCTCTCCAGGCTCCTGCGCCTCTGGGAACAACAGTGCCTCTTCACCCCAGGCAGTCACCTTACCCGACATCTCATGGGCTGGCTCAGTTCACCGACTGTCTCTGGTTCCTCTGTGGGGACCGGTTCTTTTTCCATCTCAGCCTGCTCGATAGTCATCGGGACACTCGAATCCCCTTGGGCCTCATCTATGCTCACGAAAATTTAAGATTACAAAGAAAAAACTTAAAACTGAAAGAAGAAAATTTTCAGTTGACAGACGAAGTCAAGGAAAAGAATGAAAAGCTACACAGCTTAAGGAAATAAATAGACTTTTGGAAGGTGAAAAGTTTGAAGCAGAGCACCGACTGCAGAACCAACTGCAAGGTCTGCGTACGCACCTCGAGAAGGTCGAGGAGAAGCAGCGAACTCTGCAGGAAGAAAATCTGCAGGCTGTTAAAGAAATGCAAGTGCTGCAGTAACGTCTGATGAACCAGTATGTCCCCGCAAAGCAGCATGAGAAACTGAAGGCTACCCTGAGCGTCACCAAAGCATTGCTAGAGGCCAAGCTTAGAACCCAGGTGACCCGGCACAAAAGGGAGCACAAGAAGGTCCAGAAACTAAAACAAGTAACTGTGGCCCGAGCAAAGAAATTCATAGTGCTTCACAATGCAATAAAAATGTGGAAGCAAGCTCAGAGAAAGCAAAGCGTGCAGATAAATTCCCTGAGAAGAGACTTGCAAGACACACTCAAAAAACAGGGATCTCTCGCGGATGAGATTTCAATCCTACAAGGACAAGTATTGACCATGATTAAGCGTCAGTATCCCACAGCCTCAAAAACCCATGAAGACAAGGCTACAGTGAGAGCTGGGAATACCGCTCATCTGAAAGACAAGGTTGCAACATTTGAACCACCTAAACAAGCACTAGCAAAACCTTCAGCCATCCAACAGGCAACAAAAGAAGGTACACGTGCTGAATCAAAACCAGAAGAATCCTTAGCTAATGAAGCTGAAAAGATGGGACATTCTCTGGAAGTGGGTGTGGAATTGCAACTTAACCCCAAAGAGGCTGAACTAGAAACCCCATTGAGTGGGAAAAGGGCAGAGAGACAGCTTCAAGAGCGGAAAACTCAAAGGGCAGTTTTTAAACGCTCTGCAACTGCTGCCATACAGTATGCCTACAATAAGACGAGCATACGACGTGAGGGAAATCTTATGACCGCGCACGTAGCAAAAAAAAAGACTATACTTAGAAAAAGTCCTCCTCGAGCGACTGAGGGGTGCTGATCTTAAGCACAATCAGGAGGGGACACGAATAAACTGGAGAAAGGGCTCCAATCCCAGCAGGACTGAGGGTTCTCTTCCTCCATCCACTCTCATTCAAGTCACAGAGATATCTAGAAGAGAATGAGAGTGGAAGGATGGGCTATCCCACAAACAGGGGAGGTATGTAACAGGGGAGTTATCCCTGTTCAAGTAATGTGCCTCTAATCCAGCAGTGTGGTGGTTAACTGCTGGTAGTCAATTAACCTGCCTGATTAGATTGCTTAAAAAAGCCTGTCTTTTGAGACAGGAAGTGAGACTCCTTAGCTCACACCTGAGCTGAACATGGAGACACTTGTCTGGAGCCCTTCCAGAAGAAACAGCAGAGCTGCTTTCAAGACACAGGGGAAACTTCTAAACCTGAATGCTGACACACCCTGAGGAAAAGGGAGCTGAACCAGGGACGGGGAAGATTTTCCCTCCAAACCACAAGGAACAGATAAGACTTTCATTTATGAGACTTTCTATATCTGCTTATTTCATGCTATGTGTTTGGGGCTGGGAGACATGCTTATCAAAGGAGTTGTGAACTGCATAGTATTTCACTAGAAATACTCCCAAGTGAATAGAAACTTTGTTTACCCCTTGTTTGGATGGTTTCCTGATGTTAAGGAAACAGGCGCAATAAAAGGCTTATTTAATTTCACTATAATCAGTCTCCCTTGCATACCTCTGTGAGCGTCCACCTACATATCCCAAATGCATAACCTTACATTTATCTGTATTAAAACTCATCTGCCATTTACCTGCCCATGTTTCCAGTCTCTCCAAGTCCTTCTGAAGAGAAATTACATCCTGCTCTGATTCTATTACCTTACACAATTTAGTATCATCAGCAAAGATGGAGACTTTGCTCTCGATCCCAACCTCAAGGTCATTAATAAACAAGTTAAAAAGCAGGGGTCCCAGGACCAATCTCTGAGGTACTCCCCTCACAACTTTAGCCCAATCTGAAAAAGTTCAATTTATGACAACCCTTTTTGTCTATCGTTCATCCAGTTTTCAATCCAGAAGCATATATTTTTACTGAGTCCAATTTGCTTCATTTTGTACACCAACCTCGTGTGTGGAACCGTATCTAAAGCCTTTGCAAAATCTAAGTAGACCACATCAACTGCATTACTCTGGTCTAAATTCCTACTTACAGTACCTCCTCAAAGAAACAGATAAGGTTAGTTTGGCATGATCTATCCTTCATAAATCCATGCTGACTATTACTAATAATTTTGTTTCCATTAGGTATTCCTGAATATTATCCCATATTAAACCTTCACGTAGATTCCCCAGTATTGAAGTCAAGCTTACAGGTCCTGTATGTAATTTCCCAGTTGTGAGCTCCCTTTTTAAATATAGGCAACACAACTGCTTTACGACAATCTTGTGGTACTGAGCCTGTGGAAATGGAAATGGAGTCCTTGAATATTAAATGTAATGGGTTTTGCTATTACTGAACTTAACTCCTTGAGAACTCTTGAATGTATGCCATTGGGGCCAGGTGCCTTATTTACTTGAATTTTTTCAAGCCGTCTATAAACTTCTTCCTCAGTTAACCAATTGTTCATTAATATGGAGGTTGTGGCTTCCTCCTGCAGAACTACAATTGAAATTGGTTCTTCCCTGGTAAACACAGAAGCAATGAATTTGTTTAATATTTTCTCCAGTAATCTACCTGCCCATCTCACACTGAAAGTGTCCTATATATTCTTTTCTCATTTTTTTTGTTATTATGTTACTTAAAGAACATTTTAGGGTTGATCTTTCTTACTATTGCAATCCTTTTTTCATTATCCATTTTTGCTCATTTGATTGCCCTTTTGCAATTTTTGTTACATTCCTTATAATGCTGATACGATGCCTCCGTCCCTTCTGACTTAAAAAATCTAAACACCTGCCTCTTCTTTCCATTTCATCCCAACCTGTTTATTTAGCCACATTGGTTTTGACTTATTTCTTTTATACTGTACATATTACCCAAGGGTATACACTGATAAGTGTGCTTTTCTAACAACGTTTTAAAGACTTCCCATTTATCTTCTACATTTTCCCTGCAAAAACATCATCCCAATGTATTACTTGTAGATTAGTCCTCAGTTTTTAAAAAAAATGCCTTTCTATATTGTAGGTCTTTGTTGAACCTAAGTAATCTGTTTTTTTGATAATTTATTTCAAATGAGACCATGTTATGATCACTGTTACCCAAATTCCATATTTGAATATTTGCTATTGCTTCTACATTGTTTGATATTACCAAATCCAGTATTGCCCCTCTCCTGGTTGGTTCCTCAAAAATGTGGGTCATATAATTGTCTTTTAGCACCCCCAAAAACCTGTTTCCTTTTGTTGTAATGCTAATCTCATTGCCCCAGTCTATGTCTGGATAGTTAAAATCAACCATTATGCAAACATGACATAGTTTGGTGCCATCTCCACTTGCAAAAGTTTTTTAGCTTCCTCAATCTCACAGATATTTGGTGGTTTATAGCATATCCCTACAAACATTGTCTTTATACTTTTACCTCCATTGCTAATTTCTATGCACAATGTCTCTACATTTTAATTATTCCCTTCATAAACATCTTCACTTATATTAGGTTTAGGATCCAGTTTACCATATAAGCATACTCCACCTCCTCTTCTATTTGCTCGATCCTTCCAAAAAAGGGAATAACTCTCTAAATTAACTGCCAAGGTATGAGTTTCATCCCACCAATTTTCAGTATTGCCTGTGATATCATACTGGTCCCTTGCAGCTATTAAGTCAAGCTCCCCAATTTATCTGTCAGGCTTATTGCATTAGCAAGCATGCATTTAAGTTTTTTTCAGCTTGCTCTTTCCTTTCTGCGCCAACTTGATTTAGTCTTTAGAAGTTCTCTAGTATTGTCTGTATTTACTATGGGTATCTTGTTGCTTGTCAAACTCGCACTTGCTCCCATTCTACCTCCATAACCATTTGTTTCCTCATATATTCTATTTAGTTTAATCTGTTTCATTCCCCTCCCCCCTCCATCCTAGTTTAAAATCTCCTCCAACCTTTTTAACATTCTCCCCCTTAGCACAGAAGACCTCTTCACTGAGGTGCAATCCGTCCCAAGAATAAAGATGGCACCTCTCAGATAAAGAGTCCCAGTGCTCTAAAATTCCCAAACCCTCCTTCCTACACCACTTTATTAACCATGCATTAACCTCCCTAATCTCTGACTGTCTCCCTGCGGTAGCGCATGGCACTGGTAGTATTTCTGAAAATACTACCTTGGAGGTACTTGCCTCAAGCTTTTGGCCTAGATCCCTAAAAACATTTTTTAGGACCCTCCAACTTTCTCTAACTTTGTCATTGGTGCCAACATGTACCAAGACCACCAGGTCAATCCCAGCCCCTCCCAACAATCTGTCTACCTGATCCACAATGTGCCGAACTTGAGAACTTGGTAGGCAACAAACTGTTCTGTTCATGCAGTCATGGCAACAGTGCACTATCTAAATTCCTAATAATATAGTCCCCTACCACCACAATCTTTCTTGGTATCTGAGCATCCTGAGTCCCCTCTGTGCTGGAGGAACTATTCCCCTGGCTGCTAAATGAATCCGTCTCCCCCAGCCTTGCCATTTCAAACCAGACACTCCCAATAGCTTCACTCAATATGGCAAATCTATTGGGATGGGTCAGCTCAGAACTGGCCTGCCTCTTACTATTGCCCCTGCATCCCCTTCCAACTGTTACCCAGCTACATACCTGCTCCTCACTAACAGCGTCACCATCTGCACCACTAGTCGAAGCAAGGGCCTGCTCAGTGAGCACTAAACCCCTATCAAGATTGTCAATGTCCCTCAATATTGCAAGTTTCCTCTTCAGATCAGCAATCTCTGACTCTAAAGAGACCACCTGCTCACACTTCTCACAGCGGTATGCTCCTTGGAACAGCTGCTCCAAATGCCCATACTGTATATATTTGCGATACGTGAAAAAAAAGAAACTGTACTTTTATCATTGAACAATTACAGTGAAGTAAAGTGAAAACAAGAGGTGGATTTGCTGGTGCTGAGGTACAACAAGGTAAAAATTGAACTTACACTCTTTTGATTGTAGGTGTATTGCTTCACTAACCAGGTCACTTCTCCTCCAATGTCAGATTTCATTGTAAGGAACTCACATTTTAATAACACATCAACTCCAGATTGCAAGTGCTTCTATATTTTCAAATTCACAACTAAAGATTACAGAAGATCAATCTTTAACTGACATTTCCATTAAACTTGTTGCTGCTACACAATCAATTTTACAAGACAATATTGATTTTTCTTAGAATAGGACATTTATGCTGTTCTATCCAAAATAGAAAGCTTACTTGGTGAAATTAAAAACAAACCATATCAAATGTAAACCAGCTTTTAATTAAGATGACACATGCTTCGTACTTTAATGGAATATATTTGATATCTTACATTAAGCCTATTAACCTTTTCTCTGATATAAAAACAAGGTAATGCCATCTAATATACAAATAAAACTCAGTGTAGCACAGAGTACATTAAGTATAAATAAAGTTACAGTACTGTATGTTTATCCACATTTCTTGCATACTGTACTCCAATTTCCCTCCATTACAAACTGAAGGCCATACATATGTCAAACTTTCATTTCTTATTTTTACAGCACTTTGAGCCTGTAGAGCGATTTTGGATACTGATACTTTACTCCTAATCCTTAAAATCAAACCATGTGTTTCACCAAAATCTCCTTTTTATCGGATCCTCCTCTTCCTATTTTCCATCCAATTAGTGTCCATGGACAGTTATGAAAGTTAGCAAAATATTAGTGGTTCTGGAACATTACATTTTAATGGAAAAATCTGATCTTGAATGTTAAAACCCAATTGAAATCTTTAAGATAATTGTTGATAAAAAATGTGTGAGATTGACTTCAATGAACCAAGGGGCTTATTTAATAAGCCTCGAAATAGTCAATTATTGTCTAAATGGGAGTTTAAGACTATGGGGTTTATGTACTAAAGCCTCTAAATTGCATTGTTTCACTCCACAGTCTATCCCGTAAACCAGGCCCATATAACACAAAATAGGTTGGGGACCAACTCTTAAATACAACTAGAAAACTCAGGCCGCATCATCAGAGGAACAGAAGGGGGAAAAAAAGAAAGTAGTCTACAACTTAACTGGCTCACATAGTCACATTAACCTAAGCCTAAACGTTTTATTGAGCTTTCTTTATTAAAAACATCACTGGTGTCTCTCTCTCCCCTGCCCACCAACATACTCCCTCCTTTGCCTCCTCATCTCCTCTATTTTGCCCATACCCCACATCCCCTCTCTTTTACCCTATCCCCCTCTCTTCCACTTACCCCTCTCTTCCATCTAGTCCCCTCTCTCTGCCCCCATTGCCTCTTTTTCTCTCCCTATCCCCTTGCTCTGTCTCCCCAAACCCTTCTCTCTCTCTCTCTTTCTCCATCTCCCATTTGCCTTCTCTCACATTGCACCATCCTTAAGGATAGCAATCTTCCTTCACCTCCTACAGCATTTCAGGGTTGTGGGTGAAAGTAAGGGGGGAATGGAGGGTAGAGAAGTAGCCAGTGTGATCTTTTTGAAGGTGCCTGGAGGGTAAAGAAGTGCAGTGGATGATAGATACTGGGGGGATAGAGGAGGATGGAAACGGGTGCAGAAATGGGGGGGGGGGGTAGGGTGACAGATTGGAGCTAGACTCACATCATGCGCTCGGCTTGCTTGGTTCCATGTGCTGCGTGTGACCACGTATGACTAAGTTTTGTGGGCCATGTGTTTAGCAGACCTGCCTTAAACCTAATAATGTTTAGTATTACTTTTCATTCTATTTTCCCTCCTATCTGGGAGCTCTCAGTTCTATTAATTCTCCTCTCTCAATTGCTTACGAATATTTTGCTTATTTTGTGCTCACCCTGGCCCATTCTAATCTCCACTAACTTTGGCTAAATGCCACATAAAGATTGTTTTATACAGTACCTCTGTAAATCATATAGTCAGGATAACGTTTGTGGTTAGAGTATGGGTATGTCTAATGTATGTCTAATCCTAACCTCATTTTTTGATAACACCTTTATTTAATGTCCATATATTCAATAAGTCAGCAAAGCGGCTTTCCATGTGTCACAGAAGTTTCCTTAGTGATTTAACAATTTTATATTAGCAATCTGCACTTAACCTCCTTTATTATACAATTTTTTTCATTTGTTGTAGTCCCAACATCGCTTACTATACAGTACTTATTAAAATTCTCTTCATACTCATGCCTTGTCATCACCTGCATTGAACTATTTTCAATTATTACTATCCTAAAACCTTTACTTATACTGTACTTCTCTAATACAACATCTGCCTGCCTTGCTCCTACCTTTTGCTTCTACTTTATCAAGCAGTTTGGGAACTGGATCCTATATGTTAAAGTGGCAATGTTTAATTGTACTGTACATATCTATCTGAAATCAACTACTCATAGGATATGTAGAGAAAATTGGCTAACCTACTAAAATTGTATTCTTCTATTTTTTTTAAGCTTTGTAAAAACATTTTTTCACATTCTACCAGAGAATTGCTTTTCAAAAATGTGTAGACCTTTTTTTGGTTCTTAAATCACTAGATTTTCTAAATGAATAAACCATTTTTTTAGGTTCTTGGTCTCCAGACACTTACAGGTATACCATAAACTGTGATAGCCAGTAGCCATATCATAGTATAGCACTCAGAATATGGAAAAGGATATTTGGGCTTGAATTTAATGGTACATTGGAGAGGGTGGTGTACGACAGGTAGCAGCCCCATGTGGGACATTTAAAGATGGCTTGTCATAGCTGACTTGTCGGAACTTGTCAGAGTAGGTGGTCTAGGACGTGTAGTGTGCACGGAAGCGCATGCAATAGGATATTGGCATTTAAAGAATGTGTTGCGGCACAAGTGGCAAAATGTGAAGTGATAAGGTGTCTTGTGGCCAGGTGTCCGGCCAGTGAGTTGTCCCAGCGGAAAGATGTGTGGCGACACAGCACTGTCAGTGGTTTGAACAAGGCAAAACGGCAATAGCCAAATGTTCTGAGGAAGTGTGCGCATGGGCACGAAACGCGTTTGGAAGTTATCTTTTAGAGCTGTCTTTGTGAAGGAAGACGTTAGTTACGCAGCTCATCCAGGTCTGAGACAGAAGGAGTGTTGTACCTGGAAGCCCCGCCTCCTAGTGACGAAACATCCGCCCCAGAGACGCGGGGAATCACAGGAAGGTTCATCGGCCACCTCCGCAGTGAACTAACAGAACATTTGTTCCAGCCCAGTACTGACCACCATTGCCTGCTATAAATTGGAATCTTGTGAGTAGGGTCCCAATTTTATTACATTTGGACCTGGCGATCTTGTAGTTTTCCAGAACCCTTCATTATATGTTGTTTTATTAAATTAGCTTTTAATTCATACTAGCCTTGTTATTGTTTGTCCTGTTTGTCTGTTTTAGTGTCTTGTTTTGTTTGTCACTATCCGTTTTGGGCTCATATGTCAGCTTGCAATTATATTGGCATACTGCACCATAATATTGGGGGTTTTTTTCTCCACATATTCCACGTATGCACGGTGGGAGCTGCATTCCATCACCTCAATTTCCCTCATCTAAGAGGACATTGTTGGGATTCTCCACATATTGCTTGGACATTCCATTTATCTATTTGGACTTGTAAGGCGCCGGTTTTCCTTTTTTTCATATGTGGTAGCAATGTACAATATATGAAATGAGTACATACACTTCATGTGAGTCTACATAAACACTATTACACACCCATTCACAAATCTCTGCATTCAGATACAATGTATTTCCAAATGAAACAAAAAGTTGATGTGTAAAACTATTAGAATATAATTGATATGTAGCAGATATAGCTGCTGCTGGTTATCTGATTAAAAGTCACACATATACACAATGCGTCTTTCATGAAATGTATAGTCTTATTTACTTTTGACATGTTTACATACTTGCACCTAATTAACAACATGCTTCTGTTAACTAAACATAGTGGCTAACGCAACACAGGTCTCCTCATCTGCATTCCAGGTCTCATCACCTGCATCCCTAATGCAATCACTGTTACCTAATCAAGGTGAGTCCAGAAATGTATAACATAATTGTGTGGCACCTTCTGTGCCACAACTACCGATTCACGTGACCATGGGACAGTTGCATGTGTGAATGACACCAACTCTGTTGAAATCTCTCCCAAAATGATACAGCTGATGTTGTAGTCACCTATACAGTAAATGTTGTTGTTGATGTTTGAAATCAACATCATTACTTGTAAGATCACATACAAATTACATGGTCTGCTGCATGGCAGACTCAATAGGTACTATTTCAATGGCTTTGAATTAGTCATGCACAATTGTCCAGCAGCCATTTCATTAATGTGACGTCTGAGGTCATCATTGAAGGTGTTATTGAGAATTAAATCACCATGCATTGTACTATGTGACCGGTAGTTTTTCAGTGTCAATCAATTAATGTTGTCCTCATTTCTTTACAACAGATATTGCATCTCCTGGCTTGTCAGCTTCACGATCTTTATCGTTGCGTAGTACTACACAGAGTCCAGCATTAAGACATAGCCAACATGCTCATGCCCACCAGGAGCATTTGGCATCGATAGAGCAATCTGAAGAGTGCTTTTTGGAATCTCAAATAACCCGTCACCAACAATTGATGGGGGTTCAACAGCAAATCATTGTGGAGCCACACAGCATAAAATAAATGTTGTTAATGAATTCCAATTCATTTGAAGTTCAAAATTGCTCATTACAATCAATTGCTGCCAGTATGATTAAACAGAATGAGTTACGTGCCTCAGAACTCACATCTACACGACACTCTCCTGCCTCATCTCTATCTTCATGTGAGTTGGGAATGTTTTCTCCGTCTAGATCGATTGCACACTCTCCGGCACTATTATTGCTATCATCTCAGACACCATTATCGGCATCCTCTCCAGCCATAATTTCCGGAAACACTATTGGCATTCTCTCTGGCAACATTATTGCCATTATTTCCAGCACCATTATTGCCATCTTCTCCAGCACCATCAATTTAGTCCGCTCCGGCACAATTAATTGCACATTCACCTGCACAAAGAAAAAGATTGGGAACAAATAAGAGAACAATGGTACGCACATCTTAGTACCTGGTTTATTGGGGATAGAGGGTGTGGTTGAAAGGGGGTACTTGCCCGGGGTAGGTCTGACCACAAACCCTGGGGCAATTACATTCTTCCCCCACCTCCTCTACCCCCCAATAAACAAGGTACTCTGGCTTCACTCCGTCATTGCCTTAGCGGCTAGGCGCTAAGGTAATGAAGCTGTTTTTATTTTATTTTAGTAACACAGTAATGAAACAGGGTCTCTCTATAACTGAACCACATTAATTTCAGCCTCAGGGACCCATTGCGTCCTGAGTTACAGGCCCTGTTATGGGGGTGCCAGTATCTCCATCATGTTTAAATTATCCCGTGACACGTGACGGGACATTTAAACAATGCGGGGAGATACCGGCACCCTGGCCTGTAACTCAAGAAACAGGGGTCCTCAGACCTGAAATGAATGTGATTCAGTTCCAGAGACCGCCTTCTTCAATACTGTGTTACTAAAATAAAACCTGTTAGAGGAACTCAGAGAGAGTGACTGATTCTGTCTAATCTCAATGCGCATCTTTTACAGACATGTGCAGCCCAGTAGGATTCACACAGCGTGAATCCCATACAGAAGCAGGTACCCACGTTGTGTTAATCCCGATGGACCACTAGTCTCCTTAGTGGCACTCCGTGCGCACAGATGAAAACAAGATGTGACTGCAGCGAATTTCGTGAGGGCAGCGAGACTGACCATAATGCTCCATCTGTAAGTGGTTGCTTTCACCTTTCCCAGAATCCTGTGCTTGTCTCATCATCATTGTTTATTGGCTTCCATCTTAAATTAGTGAAGTTGCATAATGTGGCTATTATTAAATTTATTTTAATTGGATACAATTTAAAATTTCAGGCAGTTCTACTCCTACTTCTCTTCAAGAGAGGTCTGTAGACGTTTAAAAGTGCCCTGAAGGAAAGAAAAGTGATACCCTTTTTAGGGTGAAGGGGTATCTATCTATCTATCTATCTATCTATCTATCTATCTATCTATCTATCTATCTATCTATCTATCTATCTATCTATCTATCTATCTATCTCTCTATCTATCTATCTATCTATCTATCTATCTATCTATCTATCTATCTATCTATCTATCATTGAGGGCTACAGTGTAAAATGTAAAAGAGAAATTTAATCCAGCAGGATATCTACAACAAAGGTTATGGAAGTATTAGGGTTTGTGAACTTTTGCCTCACCACTCATTTAGTAATTTGAACACATAAAAAAATATCACCTTGTAGAGCAGAACTTTCTCTTCTCTATATCAGTTTTATATGGAAAAGATGATGTGTTCCAAGTACTAAAAGGGAATAAACCTTCATTATCAGAAGTTAGATATTATTGATCATCAACAGAGTAAAAAAGTTCTTTAAGCAGTTGGCAGGTGATTTGCTCAGACTGGAGGACAACCAGAGTGGTGGGATACCTTAGTGGGTGAGTGAAGTGTTTGGGGTAAATTGGCTGATGTTTGGGTGGAGGCTAAAATGTAAGGTATTGGGGGATTAGGTTGGTTGGGAGCAGGATATTAAAGGCAACACAATGTAAAGTGGGATGGGGGCTAGACATGAGGGTAAATATAGAGGTGGAGTGGAGGCTGGAGTTTAATGAGTTTGGAGTGATGAGAGATGTAAAGTGGATGAAGAGATTCGGGGTGATAAGAGGGTTGAGCTTGGGGTAGGAGAGAGGACTGTGGGAGGTAAGTAAGGAATTTGGAAGTGATGGAATGGCTAAGTTCAAACATATTTTTCACGTGTTGTACAGTTGCTTATATTTCACTCTCCAGTCCCTGTTTCTGGACCCTTCCTTTAGTTTATGTATTAGACATGGACTGACATAATTAGTGAGTGGGAAACTAGTCAGCTTGCTTACTCTGCTCTTTCATTTTGTATTTGGGAGCAGTTGTCAGGACAGGTGGCGCTGGGCCATTTGACTCACCTGACCTAAGGAGACGGCAGTGGGAGATGCAGTTTTGGCGTTCTCCCTCCTATTCAACTCTCTGCTTCTGTCAACTGTTTTAATTTCTTTCTTTTCTTATGCTGGTACTTCTGCTTGATTAAAAAAGGTAAAAAGTACAAATTATATTAGGCGCACAAAAATTTGGGATAATCACCTCTGTTTAAAATAGGGTGGTAATATAGGGTTTAAAGCAGAGTAGTGTACAGTTAATGATGCATTGAATTCAATGCATCATTAACTGTTTATTTCACCACTTCTCATCATATTGAATTGAGAGAAAAAGAGAGAATTATAAGGTAAAAGTGAGCAATGAGCTCATTAAATATAAATATAAATAGAACTCAGTACGTATTAACGTGATGTGATGTTAATAATAGGCAATATACACTACCGACACACTTTATTAAAGTGTGGCCGGTACCGCAAGCCGGGAGATTTCCCGGCTTGCTAGTGGCCGCCCCTCGGCGTGCCGCGCGTCATAGACGCGCGGTCACGCGTCTTCGGGAGCGTGCGGGACAGCGGGACAGCGGCAGGGGGTTCCGGGGGACCCGGCGGACCCGGCAGCGGTAGGGAGAGCGCCCCGATCGGAGGGCGCTCTTCCGCTGCTTCGGCGCGCGCCCGTCACTCTCGGGCGCGCGCCAGGCTACTGCTGCGGCCAAGAACGGGCAAATGCTCGAATAAACTTGGCCGCAGCAGTATAACACCGTAAATTATAATATATAAATTTTATGCAATAACAAGTGTAATACAGGAAAAAAAAATTATACAAAAAATCTTAATGTAAAATATGTCTCAAGAGTCTTAAATATAAAGACTCTTCATGTGAAGAGGAGAAAGATACCTCCCCAAAGACCACACTCACACTCGCCCTTGTGAGTGATTGCAGTTCATTCTGCTTTTTATATACCCTTTTAATCATCGGAGTCAGGCATTGTTATTAATATCTGTTTTGTCCCTTAACATCTGTTCATTAATTTGTTCATTTACTCTGAGGGGGATACACACAATCAAGAGCTGCAGGCAAATTGAAGAAGCCACAACTTGGACAAGGAGAGAAGGAACACCACACCAGAATAAAGAAGTAAAGAACAAAAGAAACCTTGATGCGACAGCATTTGCACAAGGCCGTGTAAGTGTTTCTGTTATTTTACACTTTACCACCCCAATTAGCTCGAGTACTCGCACACTCGAACTCAACCACCTTAATTTTGTTACCCCATTATCCCTCAACCTGTGCTCCCCCTTTTTTCTTGTATCTTTTTACCACTAAGGATCCTGGATAGATCCTATCGGGTCTGAGTCATAGGAAGAGACTACGAAGCTGAGGGGACCCTTATAAACTAAATAAGGTTGTAATATCCTATTTTATTTCCCTATATATTCCATTTTGAGGTAGCGCCTGGGTATGTCTCTCAAATACTTTACCACAGCAGTGCCAGCAGCTGGCAACACCAGGGGTAAGTGCAGCCAGTAGCACAGGAACACCCCCCTACCCTCACCACCTTGTGTAGAGGTACAAATACATGGGGTCAGAAGGAGCAGCCAGGGGCCAAATACAGTGAGGATTTCCATCCCTCCTAAGAGGGGAAGGAAATTAATTTTTCAGTTATGAGCAGTCATGTCTATGTTGAAATGTTTTTTCTATTAATGTGTATATATATATATATATATATATATATATATACACTGTTCACAAAAAAAAAAAAGTCGCCCGAGAGTGACGAAACGCGTCAGGGAGCGTCATCACGCATTACGTCACGGACATTACGTCACCACGTTGCGCATGATCAGGCCGGTTCGTGTGTGTAACAGGTACAGGCCACACAGCAAGGAGATCTTCTGAGGACTCCAATCCGATGCCGGTTTACTTTTTCCACGCTTGGACAAATATCCTGATGACCACGGATCGTTTACATCCAGATAGTGACATCAGAGACGAGTAAAGACAAGTAAAGATCCTGGATGTCGTGATTTATTCACGACATGGTTTTAACTTCCTTACCCTTGTGAGTGAGATTTCTCCCCCCCCCCTCCATTTCCTTTATTAAATACACAGTTATACACTATGGGGCGTGCGCTCTCTTCTCTTTCTCCTCTATATATATATATACACTGTTCTCAAAAAACGGGATCTCTAATTTTTCGGCATATCTTGCAGAAAAATAACTACATTTTCATGCAATGTCCCAGTAGATTATTGCATTTAAGAATTATTTAATAATCTAATAAATATTCTTTGGAATTGGTGATGCATGATGACATCATCAAGTGCATTGTTACCGAATGGTGTTTAGCGAAGAAGATAAGCACGTTATAAATTGCTTGGACCGAGCATGAATTATGGTCCAAAACGCTTACATAAAATGTTTCCAGATAAAGAAAAGAAGATAGCAAAGGACTAAAAAAACTAATTTGTATTGTTCAGGAGTGGGAGCAGCTGGATCAACGTATTATCTATTATGTAATCAGACAGTGGCATTCTCGTCATAGGTGTGCGTTTTTGCAGGAGGAAATGTTGAACACGCACTTTGAATAATACAGTACTTAGAACTCAAATTTTATAGTAATCTTATTGTTTCAGATTAGATTACAGCAGTTACAAGCTACAGAGGAAATACACCTATTTCTTGTTTAATTAACATGAACCTACTGTACTGCGGTATACCTGATTCTTAATGACATAATACATTTATATTAATTAAGTTAACCATTAGTTCATTGTCAACATTGTGCTTCTTACATAGTGTTAGGTGACGTCCATGGTATGGGAGACTGCGCGGAGGCGCGATCAGATTGCCTTAAGTCATTGATCGCGTCCCTAGACCGCGTGGGCACACATGGGCGGTGGCAGGAGGGGGCACGCGTTGCACAAGAAATCAGTTGAAATTGATTTCTTGACGTGACACACAGGTCATGTGAGTGGTTTGTCCATTGAGGGCGAACCAGCTCCGTGACGCACCTAAGCACACCCCTAGGAACGACCCCCGTGGCCCATCCACCATGGACATGGAAAGCACCCGCTCCACGCGGGTAACTTCACAGCTCCGCACGCCTCCGCGCGGGCGAACGCACCAAGGCCTGGGCCTTAATCTACAAAACGGACCTACAATTGTGCACATTTTCATGGGGATTAAAAGAGAAATTTACCTAATATGTTACAAAAACGAAAGGGGTACCTTTTTTCATGAATACAGTGTATATATTATTTGCTTGATTTTTTTATAAAAGAATACAAATCTCAACGGATTTCTGTTGCGGCTGTATTAATAATAGCTATAATCACTTATACTTTGCATCAGAATGGTAATGCAATGTGACATTCATATAAATCAAATGACATGTCATGCTTATTTAGCACATTACTTTTTGACATTAACAGTGTAGAAGGTATGGATAAACAGTCAGAAAAACACAACCAGTGATACGAATGAATATGCTTTAGATGTAGAAACATGACATAAATACTCAGTCTATAATATCTAATTTATTTGGTTATTAAGGGCCGGATAATGGAATAGGCATGAACACTGCTGTTCAAAATGAATATAGTGTACTGTACATTAGGTATAAAATGACTTCCACATTATTCAAATATTTTTGTTTAGTTTTAGGTACAAATGTATTGGCCTACATACACTTACTGTATAACACAACTTAATATAAGTATAATAAATTGGGAAAGTCTGCCGTTGATAGTCACTAATTTGAAATACAAACATATTATTATTGCTAAGATTATAATTTATGTTTGAAGATTGGGGACATTCAAGTGAACACTACATTCTGAAAATTATAATAGGGGTGGGTATATGAGGGTGAAGTGAGATGCAGGGGGTGGGTATATGAGGGTGATGTGAGATACACGGGGTAGGTATATAAAGATGATGACGAAGTGTGCTGGGGGAGATATGATGATGATGATGATGATGATGATGATGATGATGATGATGATGATGATGATGATGATGATGATGATGATGATGATGATGATGATGATGATGATGATGATGGGTGCTGGGGAGATATATGAGGATGATGAAGGTTGCTGGAGGAGATATATGAGGATGATGATGATGATGAAGGGTGCTGGGAAGATATATGAGGATGATGATGAAGGGTGCTGGGGGAGATATATGAGAATGATGATGAGGGGTATGGGGGAGATATGATGATTTTACCCTTGCGGCATGATTTTTAAAAATAAGTATTGGGCGGTGGGGGTCATTTTAAAATGTATTGGGGTGGTGAGGGTCTTTTTAATATGTATTGGGGCGGCGGGGTTCTTTTTAATATGTATTGGTGGGGCATTTTTAATATGTATTGGCGGGGGCGGTTAATGTTATTATGAATTTCAGTGGGGTTACATGTATTTAGGTGGTGTGGTTTTTTGGTATGTATTTTGTGGGGGAGATTGAGTGGGGTAATTGACGGAAGGTAGGGACGAGTGAGAGGAGAAAGGGGGGGAGAGAGTGAGTGAGGAAAAGAGGGAGTAAGAGAGAGAGACGCAGGGGAGATAAATACATGTGAGGCAGGATGGGGGAGAGTGAGTGAGACAGAGGGGAGAGAGAAATACATGGGTAGATGGTGGGAAATAGAGGGGGCTCGTGAGGTGTGAAATTAACCTAATATGTGTCAGCCAGATATGGGTTCCCCGAGATTTCTCAAAATACTTCAAGGGTTCCTCGAAACAAAAAAGGTTGGGAATCACTGATTTACAGGGTTAAATAATACACTTACGGGCCCACTATCCCTTTAGGTAAAAACAAAATCATAAAATAAACTCCTACTCCTCTTAGGAGACTAACTACATATTCAGCTTCAACCCTTACTAACTGGATGGACAGATACGCTGGTTACCACCCCAAACAGGTACTCTTATAGCTGAGCATATACAGTCTCTGAACACAGCAATAAAGTGTTTCGCTTATCTGTTACTCCAGGGTTTGGAGCAGACGTCCCTGCTGCAGCAT